>NW_016690213.1:4424140-4749919 GCF_001604755.1 Lepidothrix coronata | reverse complement strand
AAGCTATACTTGAAATTATATTTCCTCCCTATTAAAAAATAGCATTAAACAAAATTAAAATACATCTAGAGAAGAAAAAACACATAATTTTATCCAATATGCTCTGAAATTTCTGTTAATCCATGGTCAATTACAAATTGCAAATTAAAACACAGTCAAAGTAAAAGCAACTCTACGTTCTCACAAATTTCAAAGTGGCATAATTTGTTCTTACCTGTAATTGTAACCTTGTCAAGGTTCTAGTTCAGTGCTGTAAGAATTAGTTTACATTCCTGCTGCCAAGAAGCACATAACAGAATGACTTGCAAAACCTTGAGATAACAGTACAGGACACAACATCTGCTTTATTTTGATATTTCCTAGAAAGAAACAAAGGAAGCAGTTAGCTACTCCAGATGGTGCACAACAGATTTGTACATTAATTTTTTCGTGAATATAACTTTTTCCTAAATAGAAGTGCTTGAACTAAAGCTACACCTGGATGTCAGAAGACCTTTCAACACACTCTCTAAATGTCACATTCAAGATTCATGCTAACAAAGTATCAGATTAAATTCTTCCCTATTTCCTTCACTAACACTGACAAGCACTTAAAAAGTCTTCAGCCAACTACCTGCCATTCAAATCCCTAAATTCAGTAACAGAAGGAATAGCTTTTGCATGCCTCCTAACATCACTCCGCTATTTCTTAATTTTATTCACCTACTCAAATGACAGAGTACACTCCTTGAGTGCTTGATAAGACTTAAACCCACCATGTGTAGCACATGTAATTTCTAAGCTTTTTATTCTGCATGGTTAGATGTAAAAATGCACAAGAGTTTAAAACAAAAATAATAAGCTTCAATTGCAAATGTATTTCAGGTCCTCTGAAATAAGAATCATTATATTTCTTTAAAAATACTTTCTATAAAATTAACCATAAATTCAGCTTGAAATGTAAAAGTAGCAAATAACTAAGAATTCAGATGTGTGGATCTACAAAAGCATCTATCCATTGTTTTGAACAGGATGCAAATGCCCAAACTCCTTCATGGATCAGGGACTACATATTTAATCTTATAAACCACTGCATCTTACAAAAGTTACCACGACAGTACACTACTAGTAAAAGGAATTATTGCAGGAAGAATTCTGCATAACAGCCAGCTCTGTTTGGGGCACGAGGGAAATACAAGCCTTATTGTGACACTGAAGATTTTAAACTGATTACAGCACTCTGATGAGCTGAATGAGTGATAAAGAGGATCTACTGCAGGTCTTGACTTTAAGCCCACTGATCGAAGAATGGAGCTATGACATTTCATTATGGCTTGTCTCTTTCAAACACTAAATAGTGCTTTTCAACTACCAAAAAGTGTCATAAGCACAAAATTGCTAAAGGACTGCTTTGCTACCTTTGAAGAACTGTAAGGGTTCAGTAAGTTTTATGCTCATAACTTTTACACTGCTGTAAGCCCTGTATTTTCACCAACATTCTCTCAGGCACTACAACAGGATGGATGGTTCAAGGAACCAAACTAATTCAGAAAAATTCAATTATTTTCTGCCACTTGAGGTCTCCGAACCAGCTTAGAAAATGCAGGATCAGACAAATGCCAATGACAGAAATGCAGAACCAGGAGATGTTGCCAATTCAGATTTGTTCAGAGTATTGTGAAACTAGACCTTAAGAAGCATCCACTAAATCATTAATGAACTCTAAAAAAGTTCTAAAAAAAAAAAAATCTACTAAATCACTGTATTGGACTACACGGCAAAAGCCCTCCCCAAGAAGTTAAAAAGTTTCAGTAAAAATGTTGTTTCCACATCCAAGAACTCTGGAGAAAAAAATCAAAACATAGAAAGCACAGACTCACAAAGTTGCACAAAATAGCCAAACTCCCTCCTCCTAAATACAGGTTGTTCTAGGGCACAGACACAAAACATGTGACAAGAACGCAGCTCCCTCCATGCACTGTCTCCCACCTTCAAAAGATCCCCCCAACTAGGAGGGTACAGGGTGCTTGCACAATGAAGTGTTCAGGAGCCTCAGTGCTTCTGATGTTACTCCAGTGGCCTTTAGAAGAGCTCACAAAAGCAGCCCAGAAGATAAGCATTTTGCTTTTCAGAAGCAAGAGACTTGACCCCTCCCAAATGCTGTTCTACAGAGGATGTGAGAGAGAGCATTCCTTAGACAGGGATGACTTTTAGCCAGGAGACAGGTTGCTTACAGTAGGGCAGATTCAAAACAGGTATTTTGGGCTAAGAGTACTTTTCTCCAGAATATGCTTCTATTTATACAAATTCTATCTATACATATAGCTATAAACAAGTGAGAAATACAGTATTCAGTGTCCCAAAACACAAAAGCAGTTTAAGATACATACTCCACCCCTGAACATAGCACAAAGAGGGGACATTACTTCTACTTAATTCTGCACAGTGGTGACTCTTATCTCTCCAAATAAGCTCCACACTTTTTTCCTTCATATGACATGTAGATGCATGATATAGCTTTGGGATAACAAGCTATTATATCCAGCCCCTAATAATTTTTGTGCAAAAAACAGTCACATGCACAAATGCAAATGTTTTGTCCAGATTGCTCATCATAAACTACATCACAAGAATAAAGTCGAATGTTTCTTATCAAAGGCTTAACAAAATTACAAGATGTATTAAGCATTTTATTTGAGATACTTAAATCCTTGGAGTATGTAAACATAAATACAATAAAAATAATTGAGTAGGACTAGGTCAGTTCAGTAAACTTTTTTTGCTACTAAGACACCAGCACCCTATAGTAGAATAGTTTTTAATTGAGCAAAACTTAAATATTTCTTGGCTAATAAAGAATTTGAATTTCACCACATTTACAGTATTTGCTTCAGAAGGTAAAGACCATACAGCTAAAGTCAACATAAGTAATTCATTGCTAAAGAACTAAACCAAGTATTCCAAAATAAGCACATGAAAAAAAAATCCAGAGAGATTTGAAAAACACTACTATATTATTTTACAGAAGGGTAGGCATCAAATGCTGGTATTCCTGATGATTAAATATGCACTTAATAATCCTGGTAGCAAAGCACCAATGATCCTCAAGCTGAATCCTAATGTTTAAACAAACAAAACCCACTACAACATCCAGTCCTTTGCAAGTTTCCAGACTCTGGTCAGAGGAGCACCAGATAAACACCGGGTTTATTCTGCCTCACGACCAGCTACGACTCTGACCTTTCACGGACAACCAAATCACTGCTGCTTTAAAACAAGTAAACAAACGAAGCACCTCACTGACTGAACATGAACAGAAAGAGCTATGATCTAATGGGCCATGATTGACCTTATGACAGCACAATACCACCACCACCTATATCATCCTCCAGAACTATGAACTCTGTGTATCTGTGTGGGTCACACACATACTAAAAGATTTTGCAGAAGACAGCAGGAGGGAGAAGGAAAAGAGCACTAGTGTGTGCCACAGGTTAGCTAATAAACTGCAACCTCCCAGCTGCATGTTCCCACCATATGGTAGAGGTAAGATAACATCCCTCTCCTAAGAGAGGCACTCATTAGGCTACCTGATTTTTCTAGGAAGGCAGGAGCACAGACCAAGGGAATGCACTAGTGCTCCAAGTTCATGCAGGAGTTCTTCCTACCTATATGACAAATCCCAAACTAAACCAGGAGTTAATATCTACTTAATTACTTGAGAAAAGGTAAAACTTTCACCCTAAAGAAAGAGTTGTTCATCCTTTGTAATAGAAGGGTAATTAATTCTCTCTATATATGCTAAGTGATCCTTGGTTCTACATAAAAACACTGTGAATCAACCAAGACTGGACAAGGTCTTGATTTGTGTTTCTGTGGGTGTGGGGTTTTTTGTTGTTCCCCCCCACCCTTTCAACATGGAAGTTGCACTAAAATATTCATATTAAACAGTTAAAGGAAGCAGAATGAACTAAAGTTCAAAATTAAAAACTCTATGAAGCAAGTTTAATCCTATTTGAAGCAGGTAATACAATAATATGGTTTTGTAAAAAGTGCAACAGTATCTTTCCATGGTATTTTAGAATTAACACCAAGGACTTCTTAAAATATCTAAATGTCTTAAACATTTACTTGGGGTTCCAGTGAAAGTTTAGTTTAGCAGGTTGAAGTTTGCAGCTCGAACTTCTATTGCCAGTTAGTCGTTTGAATATTAAATGCTGAATTCCCAACAGGAAGCCACTATTATACCAATATTGATAATATCATGGGCTTAGCATTCTAATTAGGTCCATACTTTAAAATATCACTCAGAAATGGTGGACTTTTTGATACATATCACAAAAGCTATTCTGAACTTTCTTCCTGCAGACCTGTCTTTAAAATGTATTTGCAAGGCACCTTCTTAACTCCTAAACTCTCTGTGACTCACTTTTAGGTAAGCTTTAGATCAGTAAATTCGCACTACAGCTGTGTGGATGTCATGGCAGCAGTGGTAGCTTAAGCGGTATTTGCTCCCAGCAGCTCATTCCCGTTTCCAAGCGTGTGGCTGAGCAGACGTACAGACAGTTACGCTGGTACAAGTGAATGCCTGAAGCACAGACTGCTCATCCAGCTTACGAGTAAATCAAACTTTGTTGAATTATACAAGCATAAGATGAAGGAATACCAAAAGCCAGCCTTACTGGAATTCAGAATGCACGTACGCAATCTGTATTTGCCTACTGGGAGATTACTGGCAAGCACTTACTCCTCTGTTCCTCTGTAACAGATCAGAGCTATGCTTAGGGTAACTCAAGCAGAGAAATGTGGAATCATCTCTCCATCAGTTATGCTGGACAGCTTTTCAAACAGCCAGCTTTAGGAAGAGATGAGGCTGAAGGGAGAGGCCATCTAACATGCTTCAGTAAAAACATCCAAGTACAAAATGCTTTCATTTTAAGTGATCTGATCTTTAGCTGAACTAAAGAGAAGGAATTATCTTCAAGAGTTAAAATGTATTCCATTTATATGTCAGCTTTCTTTAAAAAAAAAACCTCAGTTAAAACAACAAAGGATTGTAAGCAGAGGACTTTGAACAAACATGTTTATTGGGGCTGATAGGACTTTCTAGGGAAAAGCTTGCAAAAGTTTCTAACTAGCTTTTATCTTACTGTACATAATCACTGCAATGTAAGTAAAGTTCTAGATACACATTTTGCTTTCCACAGCAATCCAGGAGTTGCAGATTGAAGAAGATGCATCTGTATTATTCTGTATGAGTTTGTGTTTTTTCTTAAAGCAAAGGGCAGAGTTGCAAACCTTCATCTTCCTGATAGGCATTCAAAATTCCTATCAGACACAAAGTGATATGCACGGGCAACCTAAGATGTTCACTATTACTGCAGTGCCTATCATTTCAGCACATTTCTATAGTGTTTCCCCATGAGGTAAATTCATTATCACATTACTAGCTAGAATACCTGGGTAGCAATAGCTACTTAATCAGTTTGAAACCATCTGTCCATTTGCTGTCTTTGTTAACACCTGGCCTTCAAATCGATGTTTTTAAAAAATACAGTCACTACAGGTGGGTTACTTAGACTTTGTAAATGTCCACCTGCATAAAACCAGCAGAAATCTCAGCCTGAGCACTAATTAAATGTTCTGAGAAAGAACCCACCACACCTGTCAGCTGATAACATTACAAGGCACATCTCTTCTGAAGTCCTCTGGACCAAAACAGCATGTCCCTAAATCACATTTCACTTCAGTCTCACCCACTCTACCTCCTATAGCAGTACTAAAGGGCATCCAGAGTCTGTCACTCCTTTCCCCCAACGAGCGAAGTGTTGGCAAAATATGGTATTAATCAAATTCAGAAGTAATCTTGCAAATAAAAACTTTCTCTGTTGATCATGCAGTAGAAAAGGCTTAGCCTTTTCTAGCTAAGCCTTTCAAAGAAAGGCTTTAGCATAAAATCATAAAAAAAACTCCTACTGAATCAGTTCTCAGAAAAAAAAATTAAAAAATCCTACAGGATCAGTTTTCGGGAAAATCAGAGGAAGCACCATATTTCAGATCAGCTAATTCAGTAGCAAGTATGTGCATTTGAACAATAAAGAAACTTCACTGTCACAAACTTCATTACACTGTAGGTAAGAAACCTGACATAACTGTACACTTTGATTGCTAAGATAGCAAAGGGGACAGCTACAAAAATTTAGGATGCTTTAGTTGCAGGATACAGTTAAAGTCTGACAGTTTTCAGAAGATTAATATTGTTTTAATATTGTCTCATATGAAGTGGTCACAAAGGGGAGGAGCAGATTATCTGCAGATGGTTATCTTGACTAATTCTTCTCTGAACAGTATTCAGTGATTTTTAAGCCAGCTAAGAGCCGGAGTCCCCCAAAATTATTTTTTATTTGGGTAGAGAACCTCATCCTAGTTCCTAGTGGCCAGCAATGCATTTAGAACAAGTCAGCTTTTGAATTAAGTCTCGCTACTATCACTGAAGCCAATAAGGAATTCTTTATCCTTAATATCCCAATCATATTTCTGCTGTTTCTGAAAGAAAAAAAAACTTAAACCTGGTTTATACGTGTCTTTCTGTAAAGATTCTGTATTTAAAACAAATATCCCACAAAGGATTCTCAAAGGCACAATAGCATCCCATTTTGTCTATTAGAAGAATTAAAGCATTACAATATATGCATGCCAACTCATCACACCTTTCCATATCTTATACATATAACACATACATCCCTAAGTGAGACCCCAAGTACATACAAAATTTAGAAGGCACTTGAACACCACCAAGTGGGGTGAAAAATAAGCAAAAACATCAAAATTACAGTATTTCACTTAGCACCAAGTACAGAAAATTCAACAGCAATTCCCTAATATTGATATGTTTGACAATGACAGAAATCAAGTTATACCAAATTTATAAGGGATAGCAAGAGTGGCTTTTTATTTCTTCATATATGATACTAGAGACTAGAGGAAGGACTTTCCCTCTCTCCAAGAAGGTTCTTCCCTCATCTTGTAAGAGTAAGTCTTCAGGTATAAAGGCATGAAAACTGAGCCATCACAGCATTAAAAAAAAAAATCTTGGCCACTGCTGATGTGCAGACAGTTACAGAAGGCATAAATTCTCTGCCCCACTAGTTAGCCACTTGGATCTATTTGTGGCTTTTTTTAGCCATGTTACCACTTGCTAAATTTATACACAACAGGAGTTAAATTAAATGTAAAAGAGGTCGTTCAACACCACAATAAAATCACCATCACGTTCAAATTGGTAACATAAGAACACCAGTAGTACCAGCAGCCAATTATTAACAGTTATGATGCTACAGGCATTTTAATGTTTACTGCAAAGCACATGACTTGGAAAGAGAGAATTCAAGCATCTGTTATGTCAACTCACAGCCTACACACACACAGTCTTCCAAAAGAACTAACTTTCTATAAAATACAGGAACTGAAGACTCCAAATAGGAATTGTTAAAATACAGTTATTTTTATACCTCGACTACAGTTTTAGAACAGTTTTTTCCTTTGTCTCCTCCATGCTAAGACAATTTTTCTAATTACTAGTAAAGTTACTTCAGTAACAGCACGGTATTAGTATTAAGAGAATAAGCGCTTATAAACATAAAGGCAATTAAAAATTTTTAAGAGGATCCATCTGTTTATAAAGTCACTCCCTTATTACCAAAACAGATTTATCATCTTCCTAAATCAACCTGGTTGAACTGATTTGATTCATGTCAAATAAGGCATATCTCAAAGCATTTTTAAGGCAGTTATAAACAAATGCTGAAGAGAAGCAGCTGATCCTACGTGATATGTAATTATATACTCCCATACCGTAACAGAATCAATACACCTGTAATCACATGATATTCAATCCACAGTACAGTCTAGAAAGTTAGGTTTTGGATCACAGATGACTTCTCGGACTACATCAGAAAACACCCTACTCCCCCCCTGCTCTTTTATAGCATGCTCTACTTTTCCATCAGGCTAGAGAAACTTTTCAAGAAAAAGCCTGAAGTCTAATAAAAAAAATTACTATGTCTAGGAACTGCAGAGTGAAGCAAATTTCCATTACCTTTTTTTCTGGCAGCAGGCTCCAGTATCGTTGCCTGGACACATGGAATCTTTTTCAGGTGTCTGCATTGGGGCTATCTGAACTGCTTCACTTGTCATCTAAACAGAGGAGTACTTGGCACAGAGCAGCCATTTGGCAACTTTCAAGCCTAAATACTCAAAAGTTTTGTCCAATTCATACTGCACCTTCAGTTCCACAACAAATTACTTGGAGTCACTTTTAATCAATACAGTTTAAACTCTCAATTTGCAACATATATTTCAACGCTGAACTTTCGGATATTTCTATTGAGTAAAAACTGTATTAGTTTTGCCACTATGCAAGTATCACAATACGTGTCGAACTACACCTGTAAAAATTCAAAGGGCAATTTTGTCAATAAGAATGTTAAAAGTAACATGCAAGAAGACCATGCCGATTTTCAAGAAATCACTATTAGAGAGGGTGCTTAAGGACATGACAGGCAGTCAATGCAGTAACGATACATCTACACAGACTTGACAGCAAAAAGGATTCCGGGAAAGCAAGCATGTTAATAATTCAACATTCACTTTATACGACTCATCATTTCAGACATCAGCTGCAGGCAAATTTGGATAACACAGATTAAGACACCATCACCAGCTCCACCAAAGGTTACTACTGCTCCTGGACACGGCTGGCTGCAAGACATGCCTTGCTGGACTGAATGGTGATGGGAACATCTTAGCACAAAGATGCATTAAAAAACTACATTAACTGTAGCAAGGGGGCAAACACCCTACTCTGTCATCCCATTTATAGACAACATGTCAAGACATTTTAAAATGATTTCTATATGCCAAAACTCACATCTCAGTCTTACCACTTAACTCCATATAAAGCTTATCCTGCGTGTATTCTATTCTAGTTTAACAAATTATCTGGATTAAACTATGTATCCATAAAATAATCATGGCACATAAAGGAATACTCTTAAGTATTCATGCTTTTGCAGAGCAACTGAAAGAATCAGATGAATTTAGCAGTTTAAAAAGAAAGACATTTAGCTTGGGGATTACACAAATAGTTCAGTAAAACCTGCTACATAAAAAACAAAACCACAGTCACAAAAAAAGTCAGAAATAGGTACATGAATATAAGACTGCTGATCCAAGCCTTCAAGTAGGTGCTGAATGCAGTATAATGAGTGCCAATTTCAGTAGGTTTCCACCTCCCCAAAACTGCTAGCATTAGGCAACCAGCTGCCTATATTAAGTGCTACTTCTATATTAGGCCCCAAAATAACTCTTAGGTCCTTCTGAGTGACTACATGTGAATGTCTCCAACGTCCCTTCTACAACCAGATACCATGGCCTTGTATTCCCCCTCTTACACAAGTACTATCTCTGCAATGGACAGCTATGTGCCTCTCCATTCTTCATAGAATGGTTTGGGTTGGAAAGAACCTTAAAGATCATCTAGTTCCAACCCACCTGCCATTGGCAGTGACACCTTTCACTAGACCAGGTTGCTCAAAGCCCCATCCAACCTGGCCTGGAACACTGTCAGGGAGAGGGTAGCCACAATTTCTCTTCCTACTATCTAATCTAAACCCAGCCTCTTGCAGTTTAAAGCAATTACCCTTTGTCCTGTCACAACACACCCTGGTCAAAAGTCCCTCTCCAGCTTTCTTGTAAGCCCCCTTTAGGTAATGGAAGGCTGCTACAAGGTCTCCCCAGAGCCTTCTCTTCCACAGGCTGAACGACTCCAACTCTATCAGCCTGTCATCACACGAGAGGTGCTCCAGCCCTCTGATCATCTTCATGGCCTCATATATATATCCTCCACCCTTCCCTGGGAGTGGTGTGAGAGTGACACAACAAACATTAATAACATTTTGTCAAAATGTGCATGTAAGCTGAAGTCAATGGCATCACTGCTGAATGATGTTAATGGCTCCTACCACTTGACCAGTGTTTTAACTTGCAGACAGGTGCTGCCTGTGCATGTGCTTGAAGCTACGGTTTTATTGAAAGAAATGCATCTACCATTCCCTCCAAAACGCAGCAAACTTGCCCTCTGACTCCCAATTATTTCCCGATGTTTTGAAAGTGACCAAATTATCACTCGAATGCATTCACCGCATTCAGTCTCTGCATTTGCAGAGGATTACAATAAGCTCATCACAGGAATAAAAAGTAAACAAAAACGTTACTAAGACACTGCCAATTTAGTAAGACATTCCATATTGTATCATGCAACTTAGTATATCAGTTTTAGAATTAGAAACACCTATGCTACCCAAAAGACAGCTCTGCATAGTAAACACTAGCTACAAGTAGCAACTCACTTGACCATTTTAGTTAAGGAACACAGCCACTGCCAGCTTATATGCCTCTGATCATTAGTGCATTTCAACAAAGTATTTAGTACTTAGTAAACAGTCATAATAGTCTGCAGGAATAGTATAATGTGCAAGAAGCCAAGAACTCAGAAATAGTCTCATTTTGCAAGTCTCACTATTCATGCTTTTTGTCATCTGATTACGGACAATTTTGAAAGTCTTACCTTGAATGTAGTACAAAAGCAAAACTTCTTTCAGATCTTTGTCTTTCCGATAGAGATTCACTTTAGAGACTCTTCCATGTATATTAAGGGTGAATAAAGCAGAAGAGCCTTTGAGTCTGAAAGCAGTAAGATGGAAGAATTGACCAATTTCTCTCCTAGTTCAACACAATTTTCAATACAATCTGTAACTCAATAGCTACTGCTAAACTGAAACTGATAAACTCCATGAGCCACTGGAAGAGGTCAAGTTAGTCAAGAAGTTCCTATTTGTCTACGTAATGCAGCAAAACATCACATGAATGCTTTTAACTTGTTAGAGATGAAAGTATGAAGCGATTTAAGATATCAACAAACAATTCAGTGGCCACTACTTGCCAAAAAACTCCCACTGTCAATACATACCACCTTCACAGATATCGTGTAACCAAATCCGTTTCCAAACCAGTAATACGTAAACCACGTGACAGAGAGCGCCTGAATACAATTATGTGTATGCATGCATGTCTAAGTGCAGAGATAATGGAAAAATCTGATACACTAATGCAATAGTTTACAAGAATATATCCAGACCATGCATGCAAAGGAATAGAAAGACTAAGAGCTGAGATAGCAACTTACTCAAAAGCACAGAAACCATGACAAAGAAGCCTGTTACTGGCCACTACAGATTTCTTTAAAAGCACAAGCAGAAACACACAAGTATTCACTACGCTCTCTTGGTTACAAAAAAAACTAACGAAGTTGCACTTTCCCCAAACCCATGAGAAGGGCTATCACTTAAACCCACCCAGTATGTAATTTCTGCAGCAAGAATCTAACCAAAGCCTTGTCCATTTTGGACATGTTTATATGTAGCATCTAAGATAATAGTTTTTTTCACAGGCCTGGACAAAGTGGGAAGGGAACCAATACCAGAGAAAAGGAGATTTAGTTCCACTATCCAGCATCTTGCTTCCTCCTCCCTCCCCAATAAATTCAAATGCTCTACAAATTGCTTTGTTTTACCACAAGGTTCAGAATAACAAAGGCAAGACATATGGTTAACTATAATATAGTTATATTATAACCATAATATATTTTTGACACTGAAAAAGAGTACTTTTCCTTTCTTTCTGAGTTTATTCAATGAATGTACCTTGCTTATTCCATGCTTACTCAGTAGATGGATTCCAAGTAACTAATGCTTAATATCAAAAATAGTCAACACAAGTAAGTGATTATGGTAAGGCTATTTTACTTAGGAGCACTAGAAATAAACACCATTCACACAAGGAATGAAGTTTCCAAATAAAACAGTATTGGTTAGTTTTGCTATTAAGTCTCACCCATGGGTGATCCTCCATAGAACGATTCAGAGCGGAGCGGACCCAGCAAGTCATCCATTTCCTCCTCAAAGCTCAGTCAACACTGACTGCAGTCCCAGGTGCTTAGGGCTTTATCTACTCAGGTCTTGAAAACTTCTACAGAGGCTTACAGGTTATCACTTAAAATCTCTTAATCCTCTTTACAGTAAAAACTTTTCAACACACATCCCCGAATTTCAATTTATGGTTACTGTCTCTTGTTTTCCCACTGTGTACTTCAGTAAAGAGGCTGGCTTCATCTTCCTGGTATCCATCCTTGCCTATACCAGGATGGCTGCTACTACATCCTTCCTAAGCATCTCTTCTTCAGGGTAAAGAGTCACGAAAGGCTCTCAGCATCCCCTCACAGGTCACATACAACAGCTCCCCGATCATATTGGTGAACTTGCTTGAAGTTTATCAGTGTTGTTCTTCTTGAGGGTAGGGAGCACAGGAGCAAAACTGCAGACAGTACTGCAGATGCACTCTGGGACCATGTGAAACAAATGTCAACTAAAAGGCAATAAAGCTGTTTTCATGACTAGCAGGGTGAACTGCTGACTTGTACTTAACCTGCTGTTCACCAGAACCAAGTCCTTCTCAGTAAAGCTACAACCCAACCGTTCTGCAGCACCGTTACCAGTCCTGGAAGAAGGCCTTGGTATGAGTCCTTGATGAACATTTTAAGACTCTGACAGGCCTCTTCCTCCAGCCTGAGTACTTCAGGATGGCCACCCTGCCCTTGAGCCACCCACTTCTGTGTCTACCACAAACTGATGAAGATGCACTCCATCTCCCTCTCTGGGCCACCAATAAAGACATTAAATAAAAAAAAGTAAGTAAGAGTAGGTCACAGTAGACCCTTGAGAAGCTCTAGTTTAACTGCTGTCCAGGCAGAGTATGAACCATGGGCCACCCTCTAAAACCAGTTTTCACTTGTCTAGTCATCCTCCCATTCAGACTGTAAATAGGAGTACGTTGTGGGACACTAAAAAGTCTTGCTAAGGTCAAAGTAAAAAAAACCAAACATCCAAACTGCTCTACCCTCAGTTGAAGACCTAGTCATCTGACAGAAGGCAGTCAGGTTGGCCAAGCATGACCGACCCTTAGTAAAGCCAGGTAGATTGTTCCAGTCGCCTTTTTCAGGGGCTCAAAAATGTTGTGCTACAGGTTGATATAAACTACTTACTGATAGGGCTATCCAAATAGAGCAGTATTTAATGCTTTTATCAAGTGAAACAGAAGGTTTTCTTTATTATATAATATAGCAAGGATGCCTTAAACAGTGAACAGGAACCAGCTCTATGCTTCAACAATTTGCAGAATTCAAATGTTCTGAAGCCTAAATACAAGAACTTTGTGCATAAAAAAAAGCAGGTCTCAACACGTGAAACACGGCAATAAAGCAATTGAGTTTCTGGATAATTTTCAAGGTATCTGGCAACTACAAAGTAATAGCAGAGGTTATAAAAGGGAAAACTTGGTCTTTGTAACTCTACCTAAAACTTATTACAGAAACAAGTGGCTGAGAAAGGGAAAAGAAAGAAGTGAAAAATAACAGCAAATGACCAAGAAAACTCAAACATGTTTCATTATGGACATTATAAAGAATTTCTGGAATTCATATTGCTTCCACCTTTTCCAACAGTCTGAATTTCTCCCCAGCTGTATTGCAAGAAAATGCATTTTACTGAGACCTCTGAAACTGAAAAAATACAGGAACTCCTGGACACAGAATCAGTCAGTGCCTGACAAACAACTGCAAACTCTATTCTTTGCTAGTGATGACATTACTCATGTTTCACCCAAAATAGTTCGGTCCCTTTGCAGTTCATGAAAACTTATGCTTGAAACAGGCAGTGGATAAGATACTGTAGCTGCACATTAAGCAGTGAACACCATCATAGTGGATGAGCTTAGGCAGTCCTCTTATCCCCTAAGCAAATTTGCAAATGTGACAAAAAGCACAGAAAAACAGCTTGACTTGCTCAGGAGCTTTCTGGCAAACTCCTTACCATGACCTTCACTATGCAAAGTTTTGGTTTCTGTTGTATTCTCGTGCCTACAGATATTCTTGTCAGCAACCACTGGTATTTAATTAAACCGGAATGACTACTGTGAAGGGAGTCATATAAGCATCTGTAGCAGGCTATGCATTTGGGGAAAATCCAAAAGAGGGGATGGACCTTTTCAATTTAGTTATAATAGATGTTTTAATGTCAACATTTAATTGCACGCCCTTTTTTCTTTAGGATTGCTTTAGGATTTTCTTTAGGATCATTGTCACAGTTACGTGACTTCTCTATGGTCTTCTCTTCAGTAACATTCCAAATAAATATAGTACTTCCATTTACAAGACAGGTCACCAGGTATCCAAGAACCCACGTTTAACAACTGCACGAGAACGTCCTTTGAAACATCTCAAGGTGCAATCTTAGAATAAGTTATGATAAATTAAACTGGTAACTGCTGTAAGCCCACCTCCTGCCACATGTATTTTCTGCTCCAACTTTTGCATCATCTCATATCCTCATATAGCAAGGTGATTCAAGAAGCTAAACTAAAAGAAAATTAATCTCAGCAATATATACCCAACATATGCACATGACCTAACTTTCACCACAAAATGAGACGCAGCTGAGTAGCAGCATGACAAGGAAGAGGATCCTGCACATGGTTAGAAGCAGAAAATTACAGAAATACAGCAGCACTAACATACTCAGGTAATCATACGAAAACCTCTTCCTCAATGAAAATCAGGATTATGAGTGAGTTCCAGAAGCAAATGCCTGAGTGCATGCAGAGGCCTAACAAAACCTCTCTTTTCTGTACTGTATCAACATTGAAAAGTGTTAAGAAACCAAACTATTCTAAGGACCTTTAACTAAACAGAGGGATACCAGATGCTCACCAACTAGGCAGCATGTAGCAGAAATCTGTTTGCATAGAGAGAACAAACTTCTCATAATGAGAGAAAAAAACAAAGCCATATTATGTGCAATGAGTCAGCTTCCAAGAAGATGCTATATCCATTCTTTTTAAACAGCTGCAAAGAACTAGTATCAGATATGTCTAGTCCCCAGCACTCTCACTGAGGTAACATAAGAGTTAATGACTAGAAACCAACACAGAAGAAATTCGGAATTAAAAACTCATCTTCAATTGAATTACTTGAACTGTCCTTTCTCCAAGATTTTGAAGGCACTACCTTTGCTGGTTGAACCAGTTAAGTCTTATTGCTTTTCCCCCTTTTAATTTAAAAATCATTCTGAATCCCATCAGCTCTAACTTTGCTTTCTAAATGGAAGTTTAGTCCCAGTATATACTTTCAGTCATCCAAAGACCTTAGAAGAATCTTTGCTTTCTCAGCAACAGTCACAGAAGTCTACTAATTCCATAACACCTTACATCCAAAATACGAATAGATGCACTAAGTTTTCTACTATCTGCAGGACTTTCTTACACAATTTGGGACAAAAAAAACCAGCAACATGCACAGTTCAAGAAAAAGCACTATAGACTAAATCTTCTCTCATTCCACCTAGCCCTTATCAAGATACAACATGAGAAAGAACTCAAAGAAACCACACATAAACAAAAAGGACAGAAAACGAAGACTAATACCAAGAAGCTCCTCCCCATCCCACCCAGCAATGTCAGTGGTCAACTCACACTTGTTGCGTTTTACCCATGCTACTATCAAAGAGTCAGGATACCTCTGAAAGGCAAACAGTTCCAGGAGGCAGTGGCAGGCAGCAGCACTCGGTAATAAAAGGCTGCATATCTGCTGATAAAAATCTTTCACATGACGAACAGACAAATGAAGAGAAAACAGAACCCCATGATGAGAATAAGAAAGAATATCCCTTGATGAATAGTGTGCTCTGCCTACTCAAGTATTAGCTGAAGTTATTAATGAATTTATCACATAAGTTCTTTAGAAAGCATTGTAGTTTTCTTCCTTACTAAGAACACTACCTTTCATGTCCTCTCCTGCCTTATTTTAGTTTCTCTCTTGGAGTAAAAGTAGCAGACTTTGACCCAAGGAAAAGACAGGATAAACACTAACTGGGAAGTGTTCTGAAATCAGAACAAAATGAACTGTACAGAAGCAAGTTTGCTCACAGAAGTTCACCACTTCTTTTTGCCCTAATGGTAGCTTAAGATGACTACTAAAAAGAAGAGAAATAGCAGAAAAGGATGATGAACATTCCAGTCCAGTGTTCTAGGACCATTACTTTACTTCAGAAAGGTTTCAAGCACAAATCTGACAATTCACGACAGATCTGAGCTGTCATGCCTACTTTGTATGCACGAGCTTCTGTTTTAATCAGTGCTTCAATAAACAAACAAACAAGATCCATGAAGGAAGAGACAAAATGGAGTTTTCCACATTAGCTTCGTATTCCTTCTCAACTGACAACATAACCAGGTTTCAAGTCTGGATGAACCTGGAGAAACCTTTCCAAAAAATTAGTTACTTCAGTTATGGCATTGCTACTCCAAGTTTTTATTTATACAAAACACATCTGAATCTGCTAAGCCTGAACAAAACAAAACAGTGAAAACAAATCACTTCCAGTAGTAGCTGACTAGTACTTTTCCTAGATGAGAGCGCTATATTTGTTCTGTACAGATTAAGAAACACGTAAAATTTCAGATTGAAAATAGTATGGTCATTAAATACAACTGAGAATATACGGTATTTTTCAAGGAAATTTTTTTCCAAATATGAATTAATCAAGTACAATTGCAGAGTACCTTCCACAGTGACATTTTTCTGACTAAGTTAAATTCTGTTTCTTGACATTGGCAACAGCAGTACACAAGCTAATTTCAAGAATCCTGAACTATGTTGGAACTTTATTTCTTCACCTCCGACTCCAGAAGTAAGGCACCATTTTCACTTCATGTTAAAAAAAAACAGAAATTGTTCTGACTGTTTGTAACCTTATCCTCTTCCCTCCAGAAGTCAGATGTGCTAAGTCAACAGCATTCCTTTTTTCTTTAGATTAAAATAATACTGCAACAATAGTCAAAACCACAAAATAAGCTGTTTTGGTTAACAACAGCTGCTATTTTGAGTTCATTAAACATTTTAGAGACTTTCTTTTCTGGCATAGAGTTTTTTTTGGTGAATTCTAGTTAAGAAAGTGCGAAGTCATCCTATTGTATGTAATATTACAAGCCAGATACTCATCTTCAACAGCTCTTAACCTCCATCACTTTCATGCTCAAATACCATAAGAAAACATGTAGAAGCATAGACATGGTTCAGCATAAGACAAACCAAAGGGAAACCAGAAGTAAAATAAATTTATTGTTTACTATGATATAAAAGTAGGATACAAAACATCAGCATCATTATGGCAGAGTCCTAACAGTCCTTTCCTTCCACATCACATACAAACTTAATTATTATTTCCATTTTAAAACACAGGAAAAAGTTAAACTACAGCTTTTACCACTTATGAAAACACAAATGAGCTCTCAAGGCCTGCCTGCAGAGGACACTGAATAGCTACTGACTCCAGCAAACACTAAGAAACATCTCTTTCTAATGTAACCATCCACAAAGTGGTATGCTTGTCTTTTCCTTGATCCCACAAATTACTTGTAAGAGACAGACACATTAAACTGCTTCCAATTTCTTTACATTGCAAGAGATGCACAGAATCTAAAGGAGGCCTGGTTGGAAACCCTCAGAGAAAACAAACAATTGCTATTATTAATGCATTTTTTAAACGACTGAATGCTTATGAACTTGAGGTTATCTTTTGAACAGCAGTTTGAATTGTGGTGCACTTATGGAGCATTTATAGAACAGGTTTCACACTCCCCTCTTCCCCCAGCTCTACCTATTGTTTTCACAACAGTGTTCTCATCTTGTTTATGTATAAAACCTCTATTATTTGAAGTCTTATGTACAACCTTCTACTAGCTTAGATAAAGTATTCCTCAGAGTAACACAATCAGATACAACCTAGACTTTGCATGATTCCATCCACCAGCCTAAGCAATCAGCAATGAAAAGAGCAGGAAAGACATCATCTCAGAGAAAAGGAAAAGTGAAACAAAAAGTCTCTTGCTGTAATATGTCTCCTGGAAAAGTGATAAAGGCACAGAAAACATGACAAGCTAGTAAATGGATAAACACCCCATCTGAGGAGTACATTTGATACATCTATAGGCAGTAGTCCTACAATTACTGAATAACACTGACTGGGTATAAATCCTACCTGTAATTAGACATTGTTATTAACCTTCTTAGGGGCGTCACTTCAGTTCTTGATGACAACACCCAAAGTGAGACATCCATGAGTCTTAACAGACTGTACTGTGCACTGGGACTCTATGGAGCTAGATGGAGCTGCTCTACCTTCTAAGATGAGGGACTGAACACTACCTGGGGGAGTCAGCGGACTACCTCTGTTAGGTTCAAGTTTTACAACAGCTGAAGTAAGAAAAGAACTTCATGTTTCTTCTGACTATGCACACTAAAAATAAGTAGCCTTTTCCTGAAAAGTCAACTATAAACAATTTTTATCAAATGTCCCACAGAGAACCAAACTTAATCTCAAACAGTAGAAACTACTGGCTGCAACTAGTACCACATCTGAAGTGAGGTCTTATGCACAAGCTGGTATTTAGAATACTTTTTGACCAGGATAAGAATTTCCTGTCAGGAACTAGAACAAACAGTACAGACACATATTTTATTACTATACTAGGGAAACAGAGAGCAGGAGCAGACAGGACACAGAAAAAAAACCTGATAATATCTGTGCTAGATTCACCTTTCATACCTTTAGAGAAGCTCTCTGAAGTCAATGCTTTGAGTATAGGCACACTTCAAACAGAAGCAAAAGGAACAATTTCTTTAGCTTTATACACTGAAGACAGAAGGCTCAAAACAGCCTGCAGTACCACATAGTTTCGGTACAGTACTTCTCATCTGAAAAGTTTCAAAGCACATTACAGTTTCAGCAGTTTTTCAAGGTCACAAGGGTAATCACAAACACAAGTCCCCGCCCCCTCCAATTGCTAATCCACCACCCTCAAAATCCAGCCTAGCAGTACTCCAGAGACTTCAGCACATACATTTTCAAAACCCTCATTCATTTCCTCCTAGAATCATGGTCCCAAACTACTATATGTGGTACTTTCCATACATCTGCAATATACAAAGGCAACTTCACACCTGTTTATATTTGGACATGGTTTAATAAGCACGCTGGATACTCTCAAGAATTTTATCTATCCTGCAAAGAAGAGATTTTTAGCATCCCTTAAGAAGCTGCTGTAAGGAACATCATTTCCTATTTCTAGATATGTTACCTGAAACGTTGGGGGGATACACTTTTAACTGTTCTGAAAGACATTTTGAATAGTGTTAATTATAAAAAAAAAAACCAAACAAACATAACAACAAAAACCACAACAGTGAAACAAGAGTGAAACGAGATAGTGGAAAATAAAACAGCAGCAAGCCAAGCTATACGTGTTGTGTTTCCCCACAGTTTCACTGAAACTGGCCAGAACTCAGAAGTTAACACAAGAGTAAATATTTTGCAAATAATCAGGTCCTGTGAGTTTTGTGGAAATAAACAGTCAGGTCAAGGAGAGACATCCAAGCTAGTGCCCCTTGAGGACAAGTGCAGCAGAAGCTCAAGCTGTTACTAAAACCAGCTTCCCATACAGGACAGCAGGACAGATAATGCCCCACACACATGAAAATACTTTCAGAGCTCACGATACAGCACACCCAGAAAAATCCAACCACAAGACACAAAGTCACAGGAAGTCAGGCTGTGCTGCTCACACAGCTAGTTATATTCTTGACTAACTAAAGTAAAACCATGAAAAAACTACTTTCCACAATTTACAGAAGTTTTAACACCAGTCATTTTCACACAAAATTTCAAAACGAGGGACAATAATTTGGGAACAGACATTCAGTTACCAGTCAAGATAAACAAGCAATCCTTAGTCAGAGAGCAGCAAGACAATTTCTGCAGTCCTGACAACAGCACTTAGGAGGCAGCAGAAGGCAGAACCCACTCCCCTGCACAGCTCAACACTCTCTGCAGTGCTCTAAGATCTAGAGACCCAGTTGGTACATCTATGCTGCCACTTCAGTTTGAATCAGTATTGTGCTTTTGAAGCAAATCTGTCACCCCACTTTCTGTACTTTGGTTCACACCTCACAGAAGTTCCTGAACACACTATCTGGACATCTCCAAGATTAACCTAAACCAAAAATCCGGGAAAGCACCTAATACCCACCAATGTTTGGAGCATACACAGTCCACAGACCCAGAGTACAATAAAGAGCTACGAAGTACACACACTGATTCTGCCTAAGTTAGAGCTTCACTCTACAACTTTCTTCAACTGCAGCATAGTGCTTGCTAATGTAAATATAATCAGTGCAGCAGATACTGTCCATTCATTTATGACAGCTTCAAGCTGCAGTGACTAAACCCACAGACTTAAACTGCCAACACACATCTAAAAAGGAGGGCTGCACGGCAAATTTGAGTATTCCTCTCCCTAAAATAACAATAGCAGCAGTGTATCACCACTCACCCACTTTTGCTTCCACCCCTTTACAGGTTAGGAGTTTCAAAAGCTAATGGGATACTTCTAGAAAACTCCTCTGAATACAGTTTAAAAAAGCCCCAAATCCCAAGATCTACACACTTCATGCATTACCTATATTTACTGGTTTATAAAACTTCTTAAATAACACTGAAAACGCAACCCAATAATTCACATCAATGGCTTCACTGCAGGTGGGGATAGGAAAGGAAGAGCAGCATGTGCTCAATAACGCTTTTTTTACTTACACATCAGCTTAACCAACAAAGCTGCCAGAAAAGAGCTTTTTTTCCTTTTTAAATAAGCTGACCAACATAATATTCATTGTTTCACTTGAATCAAAACATCAGTTCTTTACCAACAATTTCATCGTTGAGATTTTCTCTCCCGTCACCAATTTTTCTTTTTGTATACCAGATTTTAAATACAAGATCATGAGTTTTGAACACATAATACCTGGCTTTATCAGGACAAACAAGCTGGTGAGAACAGACCAAAGCAGTATTGTATTAACAAATTACAAAAAGGTGTTACCTTCTCTGCTCAAGAAGTCATCATCTTACTTCATTACCTCCTTGATAAAAACAATTAATTCACATGCTAACAATGCAGAACCATGTTTGCTCTACATTCAGTAAAGGTCAACTTCCTACACTGGGGTGCAGAAGCAAAAGTAGGATTATTGAAGACGACATTTTCTGTTAACACGCTAATCCCATGAAAACTGCCAAGAACAAATGATGCTTTCCTTTGTGATTCAACTGGAAGTTTGTGGTTATTGACTTGTCATTACCATACACACTGAAGAGCCATCTTAAGCTTTCCAGTAGCCTAGTCTGAAACGTGTTTTTCTGACCTGTTTCCTGTTAACTCTTGTGAAAATAGACTTGAGCACCTACTTGTACTATTTATTTGAAAGAAAACTCAATGAAAAAGTTATTTCCCACCAGAGACGAAGAGAACTTACGGCATGGGATAGTAGTGGCATAATAGTAATGTTAATGAGGAACTAATGGTTCATGAGAAAAGGAGTTGTGGATGACATTTTTCCTAGCAGAACAATAATCCCTGGGCCTGAGTAATTTCCTTCAAAACTGTAAGAAGGGCTGTTTTCTGCTGAGATATGTAGTTTTCCCTTCTATCATTTTCTACATTAAAACATCTTTGTGCCTTCTCTCCCAAAATAGGATTTTCTAAGAAACAGAAGACTAATTTAACCGACACTCATTGGCAACCCTTATGTTTCAAGATGCCAATAATGTCTCAAGAAACTGAGATGCACTGAACTGCTCATCTCAGGAAACTGGAGATGAGCTACGCCAGCTCACTGAATTTCCTACCATCTCATGTGAAGATGTTCAGACCAGGTTTTTTTTTTGGAGTGACATTCATTGATACTTCAGATTTTTATTTTACTTTAGCACATAATACAAACATGAATCTGCACAGGATTGGCAAATTTTAAGCAGTTTGACAAAGTTTCCCATACTAGATATCTGCTCAAAGCTCAAAGACATCATCCAAATAGCTAGTGAGTTTGCAAAGTTGTCTGTTAAAGAAAAACAGTTTTGATTATCTTTTTGGAAACTCAGCATCCTTATTCTTACTTCAGGGACACATCTTTCAATTTCTCTTTTCTGGGCTTCTATAGTCAGATATCATTTTATTTGGGTGGCTTTTTTATTTTTTTTTCTTATTAATAAGCTGCAATACCGGTCCAGATTTTGACATTAAATTCCCTGAATATTATATGCCTCCCAGATATGTTGGAGACCAGGGCTAAACCAGACCCCTCTTGAAGTTTCATAAAACATTAATCCTGCATTCATACTGCTAACAGCCAGTGAGAAGGAAGAAGTGACCATTCACACCCTGTACAGCTATAAGCCAGATCTTGCAGACCATCAAGGACAGATCTTGAAGACCACAACTGAAGCACAGAATGAAAAAAGTAATAAATAGGGAAGGACACAAGACAGAAAAAATTTTTACTTCAACAGTTTTCTAAAGAAATCAACATTGCTCTCCTTCAATTTACCGATAAAAACAATATTCAGATCAAACCACTTGGATTTCTAAAAGGTCCAAGATCTGAAGGATGTGTCTTCATTTTCGCAGAGAAGTGAAGCGAAACACTAGTGCAGCACTGAATTCAGAGAGATCAGAAAACTTTTTGGACACGGTGTCAAGAACCGAAAAAAACAAAAGCCAAACAAACTAGAGCATATTTGATTCAATTAAGGTGGTGGGTAGAATGAACCAATACTAGAGAAAAAAACAACTATGGGCACAAAGATAGGCATGGTCTATTACAATCATCACTCTCCACAATCCACACATGGAGTCTAAAGATTGGATTCTTTCACCAAGGCTTTCCCGTTCACTTGGAAGAGACTGGCAAAACCCAACAGTTAGCTAGCTATCTTCCAGTGCTGACTGGAAAAGAAGCCATTTACCACTTCCTGAGCTATAGCAGTAGGCCTTCATGGCAGATTTAAGCATTCCTACTGGAGTGATGATCCAAGACACTACCAAATGATCAATTTTCATTTTTAGTGATTTTTGTCAAGTAAAAACCAAACAAAGCAATAGAAACCACACTGACAAGAAAACCCCATCCCTGCCCCCTTGAACACTGTGGCAACATTCATCCAGGTATGCTGCAGTTTGCTCCATTCCAAATGGACAGTACTGGCTGAACACCATTCTACCCCATCCCTTGCTGCAGTCTAAATAAACCCTGCTCCACAGAGTAATACAAATACTTCACAAACATAAGTTTTTAAATCCACTATTAAGAGTGGTGCTAAAAATCCAGTGGTACTAGGATTTTTAGTGCCTTTCCCTTTTGTAATATGGAGGCAACACATTCATGTAAGAAATACTCCCCACTCTCCATCAGCCCCCCCGAGAGCAGTAGTTCTTGACACTGAGCACCTCAAACACACAGATTTCACAAGCTGTAATTTTAGTTGTGATAAGTTTATATTTCTTGGGACAGAGCCTCAAGTTTAATAAGTCAGAAGCACACATTAGTTGATCATCATTGGAAAAGTATAAGTGAGCAATGACAAACGCACACCAGAGACAAGAAGAGAACTGGATTGTCCAGGATAATTACAAGACTACTCTTCTCTTTCTCTAGGTCCCTGCCTCACTAACTGATCACCTCATGGCTATCACAGTAAAGGAAAAATGGGTTCTCTGCACCCTCTATGCAGCCCTCTCCATACTACATTAATTACAATTCCCTCATCTGATGTTATGTGCCGTAATTAGATCACTATTCTGTGTAACAGCCTCCTCTAAATATCTGTGCAGAACAAGAGACGAGTGGCTCCGTAAACAAATAATACGTACTGTCTCCAACTTGCAGAACGTGGGATACACACACACAAATGAGTATTCCTCATTTGCACCTGTGCCAAGCAGCTTTCTATTCTAAATGGATTGTCTCTTCACAAATCTCCAACTCCCAAATGTTTATGCACTAACCCTCTCTCAAACACAAGCACGTGTCCAGTACAAAAGACTCCACACCTTCTACAGACACGCACTCAGTTAAGTGTTAAGGTCTAGAAAATGCATGTAATAAATACGTATAATAGACACACTGGAGCCCCTGAGCCCACACATACGTGGGGGCTTGTCTACACCATATTAAGTGCTTTTAGTTAGCTGCTGACCTGTCAACACCATTATGAGTGTGAGTTTCAGCAAAAGCTTACCCTTAAAGTTAATGGAAAATTTACCCAGTGAAACAAACAGAACAAAATAAACAAAAAAAAAAAAAAAAAAAAAAAAAAAAAAAAAAAAAAAAAAAAAAAGCACACTTTACCAGAAACCCCTTGACTGTTCTGTAGCCTCCTTTAATTTGATAATATTCATAATGGTGACAAATTGCCTTATATTTATTCACTTTTTTTACTTTCACTAGATGTCACAACTGTAAAATACTTCTCTCCATAGTATGAGTAGCAAAGAATCCCCATAGCCTCCAACCTGCTCAGGACCCACCTGAGACCCTGGACCCAGTCCATCATCCCTCCCCCACACCATTTCAACTTTTCATAGCCTCAGCCAAAAACGCCTGCACCCTCTCTCTATACACAGACTAACTAACTCAGCAATACGAAAACTCCAGTTTCCCTTTTGCACAAATACCATTCCCCTGATACACGTATGTATACATAGCCTAACATAATTTTCACCTTATATATGCATAATGCACACAAATTCATCCTTTCCCCCTTTTTCAAATGTACCCAAATACCCAATCAAGCCCCCTCACTTTCTTATAACTCACAATAATCCTTGGAACCCACAAGAAGAGTGCATCAATGCCCTCACAGACAGAAATTTAGACTGCCTGGCATCTGTCACAAATATATATACACCTACAGTTCTACAGCTCACCAGGACATGCACAAACTTTTCACTGAACAACACTATCATGACCTCAACACGTGGCATTTGCTACACATCTTCCCATTTGTATTCCATGGACCAAACCACAAATACCCAGCCTTTCCATTTCATCACAGGTGAGACACCAACTCACAGCCCCTCTTACGTTCTCAGGACACAGACCACGCTGGTTGCTGCTCTATCCCATCTCCACATACAGGACACAAAGCTCACTGTGCTGGTGACAGCCAGGTATCTCCCTCAGCTCCCAATGTGAGCAGCAGACAAACCAATGCACAGCAGTAGGAACACGCATGCCTTGCTGTCCACATACCAGCTCATATTACACACGAAGGTCTCGCACATTAAGTCTAACCACACCGGCCACCAAACAAAACAAGTCCAGAACCTTGTAGCAACCTGTTACCACTGTGCCTGTAAGCTGTACACAGCCTTACCTACCACCCCAAGACTCCCTCCTCTACAGCCTTTCGAAGCCAAACAACTTACCACCTTACTTCTCACCTTACAACACACCTAAGCCTGTTTACCTATCGCTCCCAAATTTATAGGCCTTCATGTACCACTACTCCCAAATACATGTCGTTCCACCCATCACATGTACCCCCACGGTATAAACACATCCCTCAACCTACCGCAGCACATAAAACAAGACGGGCACCGATTTTTCCAGCTGCCTCCAGCCCACCAAAACGACTCCCTCCTTCCGAAGAAAGCACTATTGTAAATTACAGCACAAGTATATCCACAGGGTTCGCAGAGCCAGCAAGCTCCAAACTACGAGAAAGAACTGCCTTCAACTCCTTTTCCCCAAAGGCTCCCAGCCACTGTCCATCTGCCCATGACTTCATCCCGTCAGAAGCACCCAGGCCTCACGGTAGCTTCTCCCCTCGACCCCGGGGCCATGCCCGCCGCCCGCACCCTCCCACCCCCCCGCACCCCCAGTCGGTCACACCGGCACGTGCCCGGGCCGGGCCCCCGGCCCAGCTCCCCCGGCAGCCGCCGGCACACGCCGGACACCCCCGACGCCCTGCTCGACGCCACCCCCGCGGGGCCCGGCCTGCCGGCTCCTCCGCCGCGCGGGGCCTGGCCCGTGTCAGCGCGGCCCTCTCCGCTCCCCCGCCGGGAGGGCCCCGCTCGCTGCCTGGAGCGCACCCGCCGACCAGCCGCGGGCCCCGCTCGCTGCTGCTCGCGGGTGCCGCAGCCCCGGCCCCGGTCCGCCCGCTCAGCCCCTTCCCCCTCTCCGCCGCGGCCCCTCTCTGTGTACCTGCGGGCCCGGCGTCCCCCGGCGCCCGGCGGCGCTGCGGGGCCCGGCGCGGGTGCGGGGGGTGCTGGCTGGGGCTCAGGCGCGCGCCGCCCCGCGCTGGCCGCCGCCGGCCGCCGCCGCCGCCCGGTCGCGCACTCGGAGCGCCGCCAGCAGCGCGGACATGTTGGAGCCGCCGTGCCCCCGCCCGCGTCACCGCGCTCCGCACGGGCGGCACCGCCGAGTCCGCCCCGGCCCGCCCCCCGCCGCTGCCCATTGGCCGTCAGCCCCGCCGGCACCTCCCCTCCTCGCTGCCATTGGTGATCCGTGAGCCGCTCACCCGACGGCCCCGCCCAAACGCCTTTCCCTGATTGGGTTTCCCCGCTTTGTTTTGGTAACTATTGGCTGCGTCTCTTGTCAATCAAGACGCCAGCGAACGGACTCAGTCTTTCTCCGCACTTTTTTTTTCATAACCGGCCTCGCAGCCTCGGGGTAGAGCTGACGGAACCGTCTGTCAGCGAGCGTCCTCGCCCCTCCCCGCCTCCCTCCCGCCGCCACATCCCCTTCCTCCCGGCGGCGCGGTTTGCCTGCAGGCCATTGGCTCCCACCGCCGCCACTCCTGGACCCTCTCTCGCCCCCGCCGTCGCTCCGCCAAGTGGGCGGGAACCGGCCCGCGGGTACCTTCTTCTGATTGGCCGCCGCCCCTGCCAGTCAGGCGGAGCCGGCGGAGCCGCAGAGCGCAGCCCGGCCCGCGCGCGGCGCCGCTCCGCACTCCGATTGGTCGCGGGGCGGGCGAGAGGCGCGCGACCTCCCCCGTGCCCCACGGGGGGCGGTGGCGAGTACCCGTATGTGCGCGCGATGACATCACCGCCAGCCAATCAGCACGCGCGGGGGTCGGGCTCCCGCCCGCGCTCGCAGGAGCCTCTGCGCGTCGCGCGCCCCGGGGGATGGGAAGCTGGAAGCGGGAGGCGGGATCGCCGCCGGCCCCGGGACGGTGTGCGGGGCTGCCGGTGCTACCGCAGCAAAGAGCAAGGCTGGAGGTGTCTCGGCCCTTCGCGTTCCCGTCCGCCAGCGGGGCTCGAGCGACGGCCCCGCGCGAGTGCCCATCGGAGGCGTCTCGGGGCCGCCCTGGGTGCCCCACCGAGCCCCGCCTGAAGAGTAGAATCACGGAATCAATTGGCTTGGAAAAGACCTTTGAGATCAAGTGCAACGTATGTCCTGTCAACTAGACCATGGCACAGAGTGTCGCGTTCAGTCCTTCCTTAAACACCTCCAGGGGCGGTGACTCCACCACCTCCCTGGGCAGCCCATTCCAATGCCCAAACCCGCCTCTACGAAGAAATTTTTCCTGACGTCCAACCTAAATTTCCCCTGCCGCAGCTTGAGACTATGTCGCTGGTTTCCTGGGAGAAGAGACCGCCCCCCACCTGGCTACACCCTCCTTTCAGGCAGTTGTAGAGGGTGATGAGATCAACCCTGAGCTTCCTCTCACCCCTGATCCCGGCAGGTGGGGGAGCGCAGGAAAAGAAGCTGCTCCCGCCGCGGCCCCTCGGCTGCGGCGGGAAACTCCCCGCGCGAGGCCGCAATGAACGCCCTGCGTGGGCTCGCCTGCCCCGCAGCTTCTTTCTTGCCCCAAACCAAAATTGTTTATTCAGGAAAGAACACGAAAATCTGTCTGATCCCTCATAATCCCGTGCTATTCCCACCTCCCTCAGCCAGTGGGCTGGAGGGGGGAGAGGGACCCACTCCTGCCAGAGAGGGACCCACTCCTGCCTCGCTCCGCAGCAATGTAAGGCAGTTCGGCTGCCGCAGCTTTCCTTGAGAGCCAGAAGGAAAGTCTTGTCCTTGCCTTGCACTCCCGAGAACCCAAACTTTCTTGCACTATCTGTAGAAATGGCATACCAATTCTCACACCATCGTCTACTGATGCCCTTGTCCCCTTCCTTAAACTGAGCAGTTTCCTCCCCACACACTAGGGATCAGCGTGGATGAACACTGGACTTGAGATCACAGGCCAAAACACAGTTTGTATAGCATTTTTATATACTCATCTGTCTTTTCTGGAGTGTTTACAAAGGAACTGACCCTGACAAAGATTGGAGCTTTCACTTCTGGAGTTGGCATTCTCTCCCAGTCTTCCACATAGGCACACAATGGGTTTATTTTCCCAAGGTCTCCAGAGTTATGTCCACAGTGCAGAAAATACTACACAGCTTTTACCTTTAAGGTCATCAGCACCACCACTCACATTAGAAAATCCTTGCACGCAGAGCTCTGGAGGCACATTTTCACTCAGGTAACTGATGCAACTGCACCTCAAAGAGCTGAAGCTTCGCTTTCTGTGGGATCAAATGGATCGACTCCATACCGAGAAGATAGGAAAGTTCACTCCAGTGTGACAGTGCTGCTTCCCACAACTCCCTACCAGCTGATAGAGTTGAATGAGAACGAAACCTTGATTGCCTCAGCACGGGCACTCGTGAGCCAGTTCAGAAACAGCCAGAATGCTGAGACTGCGGTTACCCTTCTGTCATAGAAAACTTGCTCATAGACAAGCTAATTTGAGTGCCCAGACCCAGCTGCCAATCAACCTAGTTAACTTTGCAGTGTCCACATGATCTGGGACTCAAGATACTTTTATATATCTAGCTAGGGATCCTTTTTTTTTTTTTGCCTTTCCTCAGACTTATATCTCATAGTAATTTGAATATAATTCATGTATAATTAAAGCAATGACAAATCTGGCTAAAAATTACTATATCTTGGGGTTCATGGATGTAAAATTCATTTAGCCTAGATATTTTTTTGACTTTTGAAACAGTTTTTATTTCAAGAGATTCACCAAGAATTTTTTGAGAGCCTGTCACTCTTTAAAGTAATGGTATATCCTGCACAGATTTCAGCAGGTTTGGAACTGGGCTGTAATTTTATCAGGTACCTGTTTACACCCTCTACTTTGCTTCTTGGCTATCTGCCAAGATATGCTACCCTAGGTAGCATTAGATAATTTTGCTCAGTATGAACATTGTATACTCAGCTGCTACTGATTCTTCCATCTAATTTACTGTAGCAGCCACTCTTCCCACAGAGACAGCTAAAACAAAACTATATAGAAATACTGAAAGAAATCACAAGTTAGTCTTTCTACTGTCATTCAAACCTCCTGACCCTGCCTTTCTCCTTGCTTCTAGATTTTACAGTGGTGTTCTGATCCCTTTCATTTAACCTTCTAACTGTATATATAATTTTATAACAAATTTAGAAAAAATAAAATACTTCCTTATCATTTCACCTCACTACCAGTACAACATTTACAGAATTGACTTCCCAAAATAATAAATATTAACCTGTGCTATCTCTAAAGTAATTAATTATATCCCCTATTGCTTCTCAAACATGACCTGCTTAAATGTTAGAGATTAACTAAAAACCTACACCGTGCACACGAATCCTTAACTGAGTGTAAACAGCATATTCCTAATCACTAGAAAATGTGCATATCTGGCTGGTTTCTGTGGACTAAAACTAAACGCTGGCATTGCTCAAGAGGTGTGTGTGGCAAGAGGCAAGTGGCACAGTGACAGGCAGCAGGGGCGGTGGGTGAAGTAATAAGTAGGTGAAATAATGGTTGTATGTGGCAATGTGGAGTTAATAGCTAATCTAGAGATTTTGTGCCTTTTCATGGCTGGCCCCAGTTAAGCTTCGTTTAAAATTACCAAGGCGAGATACTTGTGAGAATACGTGTGTGTTGGATAAACCGGGACGTGTGCGTGCCTTATTTATTTAATACGTGCAATGTCCATCTGATTCTAAGTGGTGATGAAAATAACTATGAATTATGGAAATGTTAATAAATAGCAAATAGATAGTATGGGTTAAAATTAATTTGCAAACAACTTTATTTGATACGGCACTAAAGAGGAATGAAGGTGAGTTCTTATAATACAGAGTTTTTAAAATTCCCATTTTTTAATGTTCTATTGTTATTGGTGAGGAGATTTGTCTTTTTAGAAATAGCTGTTGATGAATCTCAATAATTAAATCTGTTTGATGTTCAAATGAATGAGCTGTAAAACAGGACTTGACAAAATAACCGTACCTTTGGGAGGCTACTTGATCTGACAGTGTTTTCATGTCGTTTTCTCAAGTTTTAGCTCTGTTTTCAAAAAAGTTAGCTTTTCATCCAAAGCATCTAGTGTTTTAACTGGCTGGCCTTCATACTGGTTTGACAAGTGGCAACTGATCTAGTTTCACAAGAAAGCATTCTCACAGACACTGAGAATATTCATGGTAAATGGATATTTTTTTTATCTGTAAAGCAAACAAGCTCTTTCATTTTCAGCTGAGTAACTTCCCATGGAAATTAATTCACTAAACAACAGCAGTTAGTTCTTCACCGCTTCCCTGCATACCCCTTCTAGATTACACCATCTATGAAGAAAGGAAGGAAATCACCACAGATAATAAGGTCATCTTCACATTAAGAAATGAACAGAAAAAATTTTGAAAGATTCACGTAATAGTTTGCCTTGGTTTTGCCTAGCAAGAGGAAGATTAAGTGCTAACACAGCAATGGAGACTAGGAAGAACATAGGATGGGTAGCAAAAAAAACCAGGGTAGATATAGACAAAGGCAAAACAGTAATGTTTTGCCAAAATGAAATAACTGAAACGTGGATATACTATTTCTAGCACTTTTGGGAAAAAAAAAAAGGGAGAATTTCATAAAAGAGTTAGTGCACCCTCCTTGTGATGAAAGAAAACTCAGTGTTCCTAATGAAAACATGTGGATTAGAGGGAATTTACAGTTGAAGAAACAGAGAAGTAAAAATAAAGATGTGTAATAATATTCTGTGTTAAGGAAGCGATGTTCTGCAAATAAAACATAAGTAATAAAACAACTCATAATTTAGTCCTAATTTATTTTTGGAAAAGCTGGCTACAGATTGTACTGGGAGAAGAGTGCTCAGAGATCATTACAGACCCTGGATGGAAGTTTTGGAGGTAGATAGAAAACTCCATGTTATTGAAGAGATGGTGCTGCTTGGTTACAAAGAAACAGTCAGTGAGATTTCAAATTCTCAGTTATTAGTTCGGGGAATACCTGCTTCTCCTAGTTGGGGCTAGACATTCTGGGCTGTGTTAGCCAGTTAAATCCTCCTCCAAATTGTCACTGAGCCTGTAAAAAGTAAAGCTTTTGGATGGTTCAGGAATATGCCCTCAAAGGCCTGACAGTAAATAATAGCCCTGGAGTAGGCGATCACAATATGTGTGATGAAAGGTAGGGGTGAGAGAAAATAGAACATTCTCCACTTCAGAAAGGGAAACTGTGATAAATGAAGGAAACTGGCAATAAAGTCAGCTTGTATAATGAAAACAGAAATTTGAATGTGGAAGAAGCCTTAGGTATCTTAAAACCAAAAGACTGGGAACCTGTATCTCACAGAAGGCAGAACAGTTTACAGATAGAGGCTTCAAGGCATAAGTGGAAGAGAAGTGGCATTAAGAGGTGAGAATTATAAGCACAGAGCATATAGCAATATAGAAACAAAGGTCTGGTTTGGGAAGGATCTCAAATGTCAATAAATCTAAGAATGAAGGGAGAATTTATCTGGAAAATCAGGTTGCATTATGGTATCTGAAAAAACAGCCAGATGTTATCCAGCTGTGGCATAATATTGTAAGAAGGAAGAGATGTTGCTTTCCAGTGAAGAAGAAGTGGGGGTTAGAGATAGTCTACATCTGATTCTAAAACTAAATACATATTTTTGCCACAATTTTCAGTAAAGATGGTGATCTTGAACATGGGGTTAGAAGGCAGAATGGCTAATAGCTAAGAGGGAAAGGAAATTGCTAGTAATATATATAAGATGAAAATAAAACACAGGCTACAACCTCTGGGCAGAAAGAACAGATAATGCCCATTCCAGAAGTCAGAAAATCACATCAAATGAAATCACTTGTCTGGCAGTAAGCTTTTTAAAGTAAGTATATCAGGAAATGAGAAAGTGTAATGTTTGTTTACAAAAGGTGGACCTTACCAGATTAACCTAATGTCTTTCTTTGATAATATCATTCAACTTCTAGATAAAGGAGGAGATGACAGGAATTAGCACAGCAATATCAGAGACTAATGGAGGTGACGGATTATCCATACAGGATAAAGCAAAATCTGATGATCAGTGGTGAGGTATCTGAGTAAAGGTTGTTCGCTTTTCTTCCCACTATCACAACCTCTCCTCCCCCAGCCTTCCTGCCCAAGATAAATTTTGGGCTTAAACCTATTAGATATTTTCCTTAATGATACTGACACAAGAAAGTGGTAGAAAATAAATTTGTAAATGACCCAGTGCTCAGGGGTACTGACAGTAAGGAAAGCTAGGAAACCATACACATTTAAACTGAGGAAGAAATAGAAAGGCAGTTAAGTTCAAGAGTATAAAAGCAAGACCTTTGGGGATTAGCATCAGGAATTTCCTCTAGCTGCTGGGAGCTCTTCACTTCAAAAAGATGACAAAGAAGGACAGAATATTCTAGTTTATCACAGCATGATATAAAATGCCATTCAGCTTCAGCACTAGAATGACAGATACAATCTTAAATGTGGCTGGGCAACAGGTTAAGTGCCTTCACACAGGCACTTAATTGGCAGTGTGGAAGTACTTATTCAGAGTTGCACACAGGCAGCCATGAGCTGGCTTTTAGATGTAACCAACTGGAGGGATTGATGTGCCATGATTATTTCTGTTGTCTGCATCTGAGCTTTGTTCATGTTGTTAAATTGGGTAGGGACAGACAGCCACAAGCTGTCAAGCTAGTTTGTAATTAAGCCGTGACTTAGCACAGCTTAATAAGTTACTGCTCCACAGACAATGTAATAACTGCCTGTGTGCATGCTCCCAGCCCATCCAGCTGCTGAAGTAAAACGTGTTCGTTTAAGCTACTGTACGCTGCCACAGCATCCTAGCTGATAAGCAAAAATTCGCCTTGGTAACCCAATACCTTGTGAGCATGTGTTCACACTTTTCCTCTCTGCCACTCAGAACTCAAGGCAGTATTGTAGGTAGCATGGGAGACAGATCAGAAGTGCTAGTTTTGTTAACTTCTTGTTGAGATGTCTCCTCTTCTAGTCTAAAATCTTGCTGAACATTTTACTTTTATGTTAGAATACCACTTTTTGTTTAGACTACTCTCATTCACCATCCCCAGTGTGTCTTCATCATTATTACTACTCTGGTTTGTTCTTCACTAGCTGTCTGGACTTCGGATTGTCTTTTCTACCCTTTGACTGAAGTATTTTAAGAGAGTTCAAAAGCTTAAGCATATTGACTGTAAAATACTTATGTCCTTATCATCTTTTAAGCTTACGTTATTGAAGAAGTCAATCAAGTTTGCCTAACAAGTTTGCTTTTAGATTCCATAAAATAAATTACTTTGGTAACAATATTCTCTCACTTTTCAAACATCTTTCAAATGCTATATAGACACAATGTTATATAGCAGAGACCATTCTAATGAAAATTTAAAAGTAAGCATGAGAGTAAAAAAAAAAAGTCTGAAGAGATTATCATTTAAATACACAGCTATTAACAGAGATCTATTACTGTCAATGCAATTCCATTGCTACCTTTTGCTGCCCACTTACACTTCTTTCCTAAGCATGTCTCTAATAGTAATCTAATGACAAGTTAACAGCTTCCTACTTAATCTTTGTGATATTTTCATAATTCATTGGGAATTATCATTGCTGTTAATTCACTATTTTACCCTTCCTTACTGTAACTGTGAGAAGTAATTACCTGGGATAGTGGCAAAGGTTGCTTCATAAAATCAGCGACACTTTAAAAATACCTTCCCACATAAAATCAGTAGCACTTCAAAAATACCTTCCCATGTTTCCATTCACCACCACCTCTCTTTCTCCCCATTGCTGAGGAAGCACAACAGCTTGAAAACCCAAGTGAGAGCGGGGGCTTGTAGCACACACTGTTCTCATCTACCCATGGATAAGTGAAGGTAACCTAGAATGGGGCAACAAATCAGGCAGAAGCAATCTGATCTGTGTGAGTGGTCTGCATTATACAAGGATGTTTCTGCTGAGGGCATTCTGTTAAGATCAGACGAGCTGTTAAACTGGAATAGATGTGACTCATCATTCTTCTGAGGGGAAAAACCAAACTGTGCACAGTGTGAAGGGTTGCCCTAACACACATTTTAAACATTAACAATGAGCAAAGCAGGTCTTGAGAAGACTTTTTTTTTCAAGACTGAGGGGGGAAAATGTCTTCTGACAGAAACTTCATGCATATCCAGTAGGTCACTGAACCTTTTCCTAAAGAGCTGAACTGCAGCAGAGGCTGTTGAGTAATTTATACATGCATGCAACTTAATGAATACCAGTTTAAGTAGAAAGGAAAGGTGGTAAGAAATCAATCAAACTAAGTGTAAGCTCACAGCAAGGAAAGGGCCTCTGTTTCTCTAAAATCTTGTAATGTCTAAGCAGTGCAGTCTGGTATCTATCCCAGTGGTGCACAACCCCAGAAGTGGCCCAGAAGGCCAGAGCTGCAGATGTGACTGGTTGCGAACTTGCTAATGGAAAAACTTGGTGGTGACTCAGTTAAAGACCGTCATCAATAGCCAATCCATCCGGTAGGATCAACATGCTGCACAGCAGCTTGCTGGGAGGTAAAGATAATAAGCATGATTGACAGGAGGGATAACACTGATACCAAATGAAGCCCCTCACAAAAAAAACCCCAACACTTAATTATTCCTTTTCTGTATTTTTGTAGGATGGTTTGATAGGTGCTATCCCTGACCATCAAATGTCAGACACTTTGTCACATTACAGCCATTTCAATTTTGAGCTCTGAGCAAAGAGCTCAGTCTTCTGTATGCAAAATCCAGATAGGTCCCCTGCATTTTCTTGCAGTATCTACAATTCAAAAATTAACATTTTTAGTATTAAAACATATAAGCATATAATGACTTTTCACAAAGAAAAGCAAAGCAGAATGCAGGCCACGTTCCATGTTGTTGTTGATTAACAATTTTTTCAATTAACCATGGGGTTTTTTTTCCCAACTACATACTAACAGATGAAACAACAGTTTTAAGTTTTTCCAAGTATTGTTAAATCCTTTGTCTAGTTATTAAATCCCTCCAAAAAAAGAAAATGTGTGTATTTCTTACTAGCATATCTACATGAAGACTATTTATGACAAGGATATTAATTTATATAAGCTATTCTTCTGGATTCTAGAAATTATATTAGTGTCTGGACAGGAAAAAAAACCCAACAATCAGATACATTCTCACCATGGTGACCTATGAGAGAACTGTCACAACAGAAGCTGCTGTTGCCACTACAATTTCCAGAGCTCCTGCTGTTCGTGTTGCTGCTGAAGAGAAAATCCACTGCCCTTCACTGCACTTAAAGCTCAGTAAGATCAGATTGCAGCTTCAAGATAATGTTCACATATTACTCTACATCAGTATCAAAGAGAAAAAGACATGATCAAAATATGCCAACCATAATAACAGTGACAACATTAGGTATGCTGTGTACTTCCTTTGAGGTACCGAGCTCTCTGACTCCCTCCTGTTATAGCAAAGGAAAACTAGCATCATGATCACAGCCTTTGGATTCAGCTCTGCTCAAGCCAGAGGGCCACTAGTCTTGGTGGGAACACAAACCAGGTAAGGAGTAGAGGATTGATTCCCCTTAAAGGAAAAATAAAATCTTGTGTAGTTTTTGAAAAACAAATATAAATTAGTTGTTGCAGTTATCAGAAAGATAATATAAAATATTGTCGTGTTGTCTCTCCACACGATGAATGTTATGAACTTTGTTCCCATATTCCAACAATAAATAAGTTAAAATAACCATATTGGAAAGCTTCTTTTTGCCAAGAGGAGAACTACTAAGTCAGTGAAATGTGCAAAGCATATATTTTTAACAGGCTACCTGTTATCCAACTAAATAAGTGTATTTCAAATTATTAGAAAATATTTTCTAATTTTGAAGATAATCTAAAACTAATGACAATAGGATATTGGATTTTATATGTGTCCCAGTTTGCAGAAATGAGCAGTTTCGTGAATTTTACACTGAGCAGTACAAAAATGAAACAAAACCAACAAAGTCTGGATGATAGGACTTGACACTTTAAAAGCAGTATTTCTGAAAATGAAAGGCCCCCCAGAAGACCTCTGATTAGCCTGCTCATGATCAAGAAACTCTGGAATAAATAACTCTGAATCTGTTGGAATATCTATAATTAACTATGGCTAAGGGAATTAGAATTGGAAGTTAAAATAATACTTATAAAGCCTCTGATATGATAAAGTGAGGAAGTAAGGGGAATGAAAATTATTTGAGAAAATGCTCCAAACACCAAACTGATCATCATTATTAATGGCATCTCATGTCTGAACGCTAAGAATAAAGTAATCTATTATTCAGAAGCTGCAAGGTTAGGGTCTGATGTACAGTTGATAGTTTTATTATATATATTATATATATGTGATATATGTAATTTATGAGTTCTTAAAAGGGCATGAAAAAAAGATTCATAAGGGAAGTTACACTGTCTTGGAAATGGAGACTCAAGTCAAGTTACAATTCAACCAAGGAATTTCTTAACAAATAGCAGGAGTCCACATTGCACTGTAGGAGAAGTCCTTCCAGTGGGGTGTTTATTGAACACATGGGATTGCACAATCGCAGGTGCTCAACCGAGATTAAATCTTTTGGAGGTTACACAGTGCTCCAGCTCTACCGTGGATGCAACAAATCACAGGGAAGGAGGGGCAAGGCAGGAACAGGTGGAACTCCAAGACAGTCAAGTGAGAGTGCCACAGGGTATACAACTGCCAGGATAAGCCAAGTGAGTATCTTATATCTATAAAAAGATTGAAGAAATGAAAATATTACATTCCATTTCAAAAGGGTGTAAGAACAATAAAATTCTGAAAGCTGAAAAAGAAAGAATAACAACATAATAACTGGAGAGCACTACTGCGCAAAGGTCTTAGATGGCAATAAGCTCAGCTTTTTCATAAAATGTTTGAAATAAAAATAATCAAGAAAGGCTCCACAGCTGAACTGTAATAAGCACAGAGGTAAGTACATGGTGAACACTGCCAAACACACTGTTGGCACTGCCATATCACAGAATGGTACTTAAAACTTGATGTCAGAAGTGTATAAGCTACAGAGATGCAGAAAACTTCAGTGCCAGTTTATTCAGCTAGAGAGAGAGACCTTTGAATATAGGCTTTGCAATCACGTATGTTTGTCTGATATAGGCCAATATTAGCTTAAACACTATAAACTGCTTATTTGCATTGGTAGATGAGGCTTGGGAATTTTCACTCCTTGAAAAAAATGTTGCTTTTTCAATTACTAGCACATCACTTTTACATTGTCATTATATTTTTTTTTGCAAATCAGGAGTAAAAGAAAGGAAGATACAGTATTTGCAGAGACATCAAATAGAGCTGGGGCATTCAGTCTCCATTGGCTCTGACCTCTAGGTTTATTTATGCAGTCTGTAGCCCTCTGGAATAGGCTGTAGGCAAGATGACTTGCTCAGGTAGTGGCAGTAGCCTATTTCTTACAACCGTTTTTTCCAGAGGCCCTTTCCTTGCCCAGCAATAAAACATAGGAAGGACCAGAGTCCCTTGAGAAAGAGGGCTTTTAGAAATGAATTACTGTCAGAACAATTAATCCAGTAATCACTCTTTTCTCCTCACAGGTCTGCAGCACTGCTTGGAAAGAGGGAGACCAGCAGTGAGCTGTCTGAATTACTTGGCAGTACTAATCTACTCTTAGCTATATTTCTTGAGCACTCATCCTCTTAGCATGAAAAACTTGCTGCAAGCAACCTGTTGTGTATATTCAGCAATCATGGCACTTCCAGGAAATTGCCATGTCCTGCAGCAAAGGATGGACTGCAGTATATGGTCCTCTCTTGTCTTTAGAGAAAGGCATAGCATGTCAAAAGTGCATATCTCTACTGCAGAGCATCCATCTCCCAGGAGTTCAGCAGAGCAGAGTCCTTCACATGTGCTTGTTTGATAGAAATCGTGGATGGTCTCAGATCAAAGGTAGACTGTGATTGGCAGTGCAACAGCAAGAGGAGGAACATTAATCGGCAGAACATGTGGGGACTGAGGTAGAAACACCAATTTCAGTTTCTATTCAAACCTTGTCATACAGCTGTGTGGTTCTCCTTGTACCATGCTCCATTACATACAGAGTCTTAATGACCACTGAGGGTTGAAATAACAAAAGAAGTTATATTCTATTTTCAAGCACATTTAACTCAATCATTAAACCCAACAGCTCCTGAATTCTAGTGACAGAACTACAAGAAAGCCCTGTGTGAACAATCATGAGGGCAGGAAGATGTGACTAAAGACTTAAAGTCTGGGATTTCTGTTTTCCAAAAGCAAAACAAAGGACTGTATACTCAAAGTACAAGGAAATCAGGGAAGCAGAAACCACAGGGGATGAAGTGTCCACTCATCCAGCACTTTCAGATTTAGAGGACAGCACAATTTAGTGAATCCCAGAGATGAGAAGACAGAATCCTAGACAAATTCTTACAGATTAGGAATCATGCCTGACTGACTGCAGGAGCAAGAGAAGTAAAACACACAGCCCCAAAACACTGACGAAGGTGACATACTTTTGAGAAATGACATAAAAACCCAGAGAAAGAGGGAAGTCTATGTGGCTTGGGGGCATCAACTGTTCTTTCAGAATATTGGAAAGGTGGAGAAAAGTCTAGAGAGCTCAATCAATTTACTGAAGCATTTGATCATTTTTATTTTGGGGTAAGATACATGCATCTCATTTTCTGTTGTGGGAACATTCATTAGTCATTTGTCACAAGAGTTTAAAGAGCAAATCATGCAGAAGTAGTCCAAACAAATATTTTTTTCTCTCCCTTAGTCTGTGTGGTGGGTAAAGAATCCTAGAGTGAGGAATCATAAATCCTGATGTAACAAATATATGAGTCTATATCAAAAAGTACAAGATTGAAGAGAAGCTTTTATTTGGTTCCAAGAGAGAATCTCACTGGTATTCATCTCTTCAGTCACTGCAGCTTGTACTGTAACAACAGAAATTACTTTTCAGGCTGCTGTATCATATCAGATTTTGACCAGAACTTGGAGAGAGATGAATAGTTGGACTGATCATATTCCCATTAAAGTCTGCCATATAATTCCTATTTATTTCAGAAAAAGCAAAATCACTCTGAAGACATTTGTAATATCATTTAAAGAATTGCTTTCACACCTAGTTTTATACAATTCAATTCTGTTGACTCCCTTTGGGTAATATACGATTTTCAGTCCTAAAAATAAAAACAGAATCAGGTCAATTTGTCTTTTTATTAATTATTCATTGCCTAAGCCTGGGGACTTATCATAGTTGAGGCCCACAAGCACTGCTGCTAAAGCCGGAGCAGAGAGGCAGTGATTATGTATTAGGCCTTTAGGTCCATCGCATCAGTAGATTATCACTGCTTCTATATACCTGCAGTGTTTTCAGACAGACCTTCATATTTGAAAAGTACAGTTGCACTTATCCACATTATTTTCAAAATTGATTTCAAAGGATTCTGCAAAATATAATCTGAACACACATTCAGTGAGACATAAGAACAAATTAAGGCAACCGTTAAAGAAGCATATCTGTCTCTGTAGTTAAAGCCTACTAAATTAAATTTTAAAGAATTCACTCAGACTGGAAATCATATCACTGTGTGTGGGCACAGAAGTCTTAGTAAATTCTGGCTCGGTGGGTGAGTCAGCATGAGTCATCAGCAGACATACCATCCTATGGTTATGTGAATCCGCAAGGTACATTTAGAAACATGTCAGAGTAACAGAATAATGCCATCCTCCTGCTTTTTGTCTAGGTGACATTAATGACAGCCCCGACTTTCCTAAAATATTGTAGGAGTTCTCAGCTCAACATGTGAGGTCAGAAAAAAAAAAATCCCTCTATTTTGATATTTTCATTAAGCAAAACTAACACAAATATGAAAAGCTGTTAGGAAAGCCGTAGGTTATAAATAAAATCATTTACTTAGTTGCATTACGCTGACAGGCAACTGAGCAACATCTGCTTATCAGGTGGATTTATGATTACTTGATTGAAACGGGAGGAGCTTCTTTTTTTTCTCTTCCAATTTTATTAGTTTCCATCACTCAAAATTTCAAGTGGGTAATAAGATGCTATGACAAATGAAGTTATGTAGCTGACATCACCAACTGTGTAATGAGCAAAATTGTGTCAATTTTGTTCTGAAGGAGTTTTTAATTGTGGCATCTTACTGAAAGACTCTGAATGCAAAGTAAATGAGCATTTGTAATTCTGAAACTATTCCTGTTTTCTTCCCTTCCACTTTTCTTAATTTCCATGGAAAAGTTAAATTCTATACTCTATATTTCATTTTCCTCTGAAACAGATTTCATTTTCTTCCAGCCTATATTCCATATAGGATATCTAATTACTCAGCCTACCCCATTTCGTACAGCAATGCAGGAAAAGCATTTTTCACTCCTTCTCATGTTAAATTTGGGAGCTCTAATATTTACTTTTTCTTTAGTTTTGCTAAAGATTAGGGAAGTTTCACAAGTAGTATATCTGCTCTTACAATGCAGTGAACGGACTGGTATTGCTCATGGGCATATACTTACACAGTTATTTGGCTGACTGACCACCTCACAGCCCAGCCTGAAAACCAAATGCACTGCCACGATTAGTCATCCACTTGGATCCCACTTATTACAGTGATGCCATACAGATGCAGCCAGATTCACATCAGCTAATCTACTTACAAAACAGAGGCCCTGGTTCTATCAGATGTTAAAATCTGTGTAAATAGAAATGGCTTAACCTCTTAGTTTAGGCTGCAGACTCTTGTTTCCCACTCTCCTAAGAGTTTGACAAATGCATTCTGAATTTGTTCTTTCGTTATTCTTAAGGGGAGGATGTTTCCTGGATTTACTCCTAACTATTATGTTTTGGTTTACTAATGAACTCCTTTCTCGGGTTAGAGTTGTCTCTCTATCATATACCTAGTATTCCAGACAATTAATACTGCTCTTCATTTGCTATTGCTATGTGCTAGTAGGCTTAGTAAAAACTTGGGTTTTGTTTGTTTGGTTGTTTTTTTTTAATTCTGAGAATTATATATTAACTCCTATACACTACGTAAAGGAGGGTACCCTTAGCAGTGCTGCCTCTGCCTATTTTTGTAAGGCTTTCACCATAGTTGGAACTTGTTTACTGGCTTGGGCCCTGTTGAATGGAGGAGAGAACTAGAGTAATTAGGATAGGCAACCTTATGCACACCTTGCAGAATAATGTAAGCCCTTCGAAGGTTTTGCAAGAAGCTCTGAGGGCAAAGTGTTTTGTGAGTGTCAGAGGCACCTTAATGCTGGACTTGGGCTTCCAGGCTTTAAGTACAACCACAAGGACAAACTCAAAGCCACGTTTAACAAATATCAGTGCTGTTTACTCACTGGGCAATTAGGGTTGCCAACTCCCCCCACACAACTCAAAGATTTCAGCATATAACTAAGTTGTAAATAAGATCTGTTAGCAACATATCTGTTAATAATGGCTAGCATGTTGTAAAAAAAGCACACAAAGAAAATCAGAAATAGTTTTCTTCAAACATGGTCACTCAAAAATACTACTCAGTAATAGCTTTACCACAAACATTTTACTCAAAATCAAATATTGTGGGACATTGCTCTTTTCTGACTGCAAACAGGGGAGAGTGGAAAACATTTTCTGCAGAAAAACTCATTATTGTAGACAGATAGATATATACATGCAATATACACTTATGTACATACAATAAATACAATTTTGGAATATATTCTCAACATGTAGTCTTTCCACAGAAAGTCAAGATTCAATATGCTTTGCATATTTTAAGCTGTATGTTATACAGAAATGTAAAGTTGCATCTATGTTAGTAAATTCATTATCAAATGTTGCTGGAAGCAACACTCAGTCTTCTGATAGATTGCTCTTTCTTCATTTTTACTTATGGTTGAAATGGGTTGATGAACACTAGTTTAAATTATTAAAAATGAGGCAGATCCCTCATTTCCTTATGCTTTCTATGAGATATGAACATTTTCTGTAATTTTGGAGGAGCATATTTCCAAATTTGCTATGAATAGGAGAAATCCACTCTGGCAACCATACAACAGGTTCAGAACAAAGGATTTTTCAAAGACAATTTAATACTTGGCTGCAGCAGATGATATAAGAATAATTCTTGAGTTACCTTTGAGGAAGGATCTCTCTGCCCGCACAGGCCGTCAGATCCTGGAGAAGGTGCATGGAATTTCCTTTTCTTTCACCCCAAGCTTTCCCAGGAGAAACCTCAAAACTGAGGTTCACAGACTCACACCTAAACACTTCCCATCATACCTACAGAGAAGAGAGCTTGTGAGCGAGTAATCCAGTGAGTAGGCCTACAAGAGGGAAAACCACGGGTGTATTTACCTCCTTTCTGCCCTAAAATGCTTTCTGGTGTATTTAAGAGCAAATCCCTGGGCCACATGGAAGGCCACTGTCCCTGCTCAGCATGTCACTTGCTTCCACTTGGGCAGTGGAAGCCCCCAAGTGCTCTGGCAGCCTCTGCTCACTCCCATTCAGGCTTCCTGGAAAGGTGGGATGGGTGCATGTCCAGATCTTTGTTATATCTTGGGGTAAGGGTTGCTCCTCACTTCAGCTACACGTCCATCTGAAAAAGCGTTTTGGTACCTCAGTCCCTTTGAGACCTCATATAGGTCTCTGAGCGGGGAAATTCCAGCTGCTGTCACTGACTGAGCAATAGGATGATATTGGAAGTGTTCAGCACACCTTACTCCAAGGGTTTGGCATGCTTTTTCTGAAAATTCTGTATAGCCCTTCTACTGTTTTTCTGATTAGGTAACTCCTGAATGCACTTATGATATCAACCTCTGTCTAAATAGACAGTGGATGAATTCAGCTAAGGAAATGTATGGTCATTCTGCATTTCTATTTTAGTAAGAGGTGGACTTGCTAAAATGAAATTGCTGAATAATCTTTGTCATTTTCCAGTATATGCTGCTTCATTTAATGTAATTTAGGGCATCTTTTTCCATGGCTGTAGCATTTAGGTAACCATTAGCTAAGAGTTGCTGATAGCATCAAACATTGAGCAGTGCCATGCAGACCTACTGCTACATTTTCCAGCTTTGATAAACTGGATGTCAAGATCAGGTACAAGTGCTGATATTTAAATAAAAAAGACAGAGAGAATGAATAGAAAAAGGAAAGGAAAGAATGAAGCAAGCAAGCTCCAGAGAAAATTATAGGGGTAAAATTTTTCATTAATTACTTTGTTATGTATAATAACTTAACAAGTACACAATTATGTTAAATTATTTTTCAGCATTCTTTAATTTTCCTCCTTCATTGAAAAAAGTCAAATAAAATTTCTAAAAATAAAACTGAAGCATGACAGACTCAAACTAAGCTTGTGACACATGCATCAGCAATGTTCAATACTACTTCAAGGTTTTTGCACAAATATAATGAGAATGTGACTATTTTATAGGTGTATATGTAATTTGTTGACTATATGAATATACATATATTTATGAAATTCTGATAAAAAATAAATATAATAAATTTGACTTAAACCCAGTCAATGTAACCTGAGTTAATTTGTATGTATAAATTTCCCCCTTAAACCTATGAAAGTAGCCACTGCTTAGCTCAGGCCACTGCAGCTACAGGTAGAGAGAGTGGAGGGCTGGAGTTGTCAGGGCAGCAGAGATTCAGACATGAAAGACAGAAAGGCTAGAGACGTGTGGGTGATGACAAGATCCATAGACCAGAGCTGTAAATCAAAAATAACTAAATAAATGCCAGTTGTTTCATTTTCTTTTTCTGCACAGCAATATATAGACTAACTGTGGGCAGTGCTAGTAACTGAAAAAAAACCCTATGCAAGTGGCTGAGCTAGCTTTTATTTGGTGGGAAAGTGGGAGGCAGTGAAGAGGCAGCAGCAGAAATTGTGGATTTTACATGCTTTGGAAAAAATCACATCAAACGTGCATGTAAAAGCTGCTGGGTGTCACAGTGCATAGTGCTAACATTGTTCTGCTCTCTGAACTGACTGATGAGCAGATTTGACATCTAGCAATGACAGCCATGGAACATGGTGAGCAATTTTGGAGCAAAAATAAATCCAGCAGGGGCAGGGAAAGGGGGAATACTGGCTACTCAGCATGGTCAGGATAAGGCTAGCTGTGGCTTAGTCAAAGCCACATCTCTGTTCTTTTGTGAGAGTCTGACAGGGAATTACTCTGTGGATAAGCACCGTCCCTCCTCAGATGTTACTAATGGCTCAAACTAGGTAATGAAAGGCTAGAGTGTGCTGCAATTTTTGCTTGGAAAGTGCGAGGGCACAGGAAAACAGAGTGAGAAGATGTCCGTGCTGCTTTTGGGCAATGGTCAAATTGGCACAATGAGGTGTGTAGGATGACAGAACTGCTTGCAGGACTGTCCTGCACCACCCTACTGGAGCTGAGCAACCCTGAGGCTCCCACTGAGTGTGCAGATGCAAAGGCTCTCCTGCTGACAGCTGCTTTGCTTGGAGGCCAGGACAGGGTGGGCAACCATGGAGCAGACCTGGGGATAAGGACTCTTAAAGACGTGCTGCCAAAAGACAGTGCAGTGGAAATCAGTGCATGTAAAACTGCTTAATTATACAGTGCTTAATTATATATATTATATCTAAATGTAGAGAACAATGAGTAGGAGTAGCCCATATAAGTTGGTTGCTTGCAAAGTAAAAAATTCCCTAGGTACTGCAGTTGGGTAAGAGAATTTCATCTTACATGTTTGTTTTTTCTTCTTCTTTTTTTGGAAACCTGAAAAGCTTCTCTTGTGAATTTGCATAGCCGTCAACTTGCTGAGGGTAATGCTACTAACTATGTTGCTGAGAGAAGTCCTCCCAAAAGACTAAAACCTGTGGGCTTTATTTCTTTTCACATTACTGATTCATCACTTGCTCTCCTCCCTGAAGACTTACAGTACGTCATAACCTGACTGGAGGAGCTGCCTGTCATACTTCCAGTTAATCAATGACCTACTTTATTATTACAGTTAAAGCATGGGCTCAAAGAGAGGCTTTTTGCATCGAGTGAAGATCTGATCAATAACTGACATGAAGGACAGGGCGGGGAACAGGGCTGTGGAAGAGTGCATAGCTTTCGCTAAATGTCATTTCATGGCACCTCCCCTTGGTAGTCCTGTCTATTTTAGGTACAACAGGATGTCATCATTCCGGTTACTCTTTCAAATACAGATGTGCAGATTGTGGAAATATACTGATCACTGAACTGGAAGCCTTTCATACAAATATTAGCATGTCAGAAGGAAACACAAAAGTTTTGTTTTCGTTCCATGACATTTAATTTTATGCATCTTCTTTGATATATTGGCAAGGACAATCCAACTCAGCTGGCCTCAGAAACTTGAGTGGAATAGTGTGTTGAAAAAAAATATATTCTACTGGGCAACTCTGTTATAAAACTTGTTTTGTAGGACTGCTATTGTATTTGGGGACAGACCTGTTCATTCATGTCTTCTGTATCAGAAACACTTCATTTCATTACAAAAATAACCTGTTACTTTTTTAAGCACCTCTGCAAAACTGCCAACCATAGGAGGGAAATGAATTGGGTTCTCCTTTGTCTAATGTATCGCCAAGAGGATTACTATTACATTTCTATTACTTATAGTATATATACACAGTCATGCTTCTGAAACCTCATTTAGCCAGTGGAGTCAGTGGATTTATATTGGTCTCACTGAAGACCAAAACCACCCGTGCACAGGCACAGATGAAGAATGATTTGACATTTGTGTTGTCACTGCCAGGACAAGAGTTGAAAAGGTCTTGAGTTTGAAATCTGGACTGAGTTTGCATGTTTCATAACTGAATAATGTCTTAGGTCTCGATTCATCTCACCTGGATGTAGGCAAGTGTTTGAGATGATCAGAAGAGTAGGTACTAACATTCAAGTCTGCATAGGGTTAGTCATGAGTGATGGACTAAGTCAGGGCACCCAAAACAATGCAATTCTTGAAGTCTTTCTCCTCATATCATCTGTCTTTCTCCTAATATCAATATTTAGGCAGGGTAACATGCAGTCCTATCACAGGTGACAGAAAAAAACAAGTAAAACTTTTAAAACAGAGCTCTAATAAGATTAAGGTCACAACTGCTTTCTCTGGTCTTTGGATTTGTTATATGGAGAGAAGAATTGCTGTCATGATGTCAAAAGCTTTGTATATTAAGACAAATGCCAGTACCTTAGGTCAGATCCTAAACAAGCATCTCAATTTCAAATTCTTGCCAGTGATGTGGCATTTTGCAAAATAATATTTCAGAAGAAGTGTATTGGTGTATAAGCAAACTATGGTTTAAAAATGCACATTAAGCTAAGTGATAACAGGAAAACATAGGACTACAATACTGGAGTGGTTAAAATGGGTTGCTAGGATGTTATAAGGGTGACTGAGATTGTTCAAAAGTGTCTCCTCCCAAAACTGTAAACATGCAGTTGGGCTGAAGAGTCAAAAGCAGACAGATGTTAGCTACATGGCTCTCTGGCGTGGCAGAAGTTGGTGTATCTTAACTGTTATAGCTCAAAGGGCTCCAAAGATCAGACAGGCCAAGAATGCTATTACAATTAAATTTATAGGATAAGATTATGCAGAAAGAAAGACTATTTATTTAGTTGCACACTGAATAATTAGATATGGAAATTAGTAGCCATGGGTCACATACTACCATCACTTTGAGAATAAACTCATTGTAAGAGCTGGTCTAAACTGAAAAACACAAGGAACTGCGGAACAGAGCATAACACATTTAACAAAGAAATAAAATTATATTGAAATGATCACATTCCAGGGAAATGAAAATCTGCTCCTAAACTCTTTTTGTTCAGACTCTCATATGATAAATCTCCCTGAAGGGTGATTTTTTCCTGGATGTTTAAGATAGATGAACTTCCATATTGCAAGCTCCTCTCCTATCACTGCTGCACAGAGCAGAGCTCCTGACGGCCTGCTTCACCCTAAGTGAGGAGAGACTTGCTAGAAATACAGAGTTGCTTCCAAAGAAAGCAAACTTACTAGTTGGTTCCTTAATTAAGTGCAACCTAATGGGTCTTTTGGCCCTCTTTTTGTTATTTCTTAAAAAAACTGTCCTGTTCTGTGAATGAGATGTTTTGCACTGAAGCCATGCAAGGAGTAAAGAGTGATGTGTTGTCTCCTGTTCCTATTCCCTGTCTCAGTGTGACACAGGCCCTGCAACCCCAAGCACTTCTGAAGCCTTTCAGTCTGATGTTGGTAGAGCATGGCCTCCAGCAGGCTGTCCCTGAATCTCAGCCTCCTCCTTCTTACACTTCTTACTCTTTAGATGATTCTCATTTCTGCAAGCAAATGAAGAGAATGTGCCTGAAAAGTCTTGTACGAGCAACCAAACATGAAGTTTTTAACAGCACCTAAAGCTGAGCACTCACTGGAAATTGAAGCCCCTCTGCATTTCCCCAGCCAGCACCTGTGGGCACCGTAGGGAACTGAGATCTACAACTCACCTTCCATGTGGAAGAGGGAGGAATGGAACCGCCTTCTGCACTGATGGTGGCTGAGGACAGGATTTTTTAGCTTTCTCAGACCCAAGTTGCCTTCCGTATACAAAAATCCTCCATGACCAGTTCAGAACAAGGATTGCGCGGCCGGTGGATAATTCACTTGTGCACAAAGAACAGCAAGAACTGTAAGAGTGAGGAGTATGAAGTGCTTCTGGCACTGCTGTTCACACGCTTGGGATATCTCATAACACTTGCCAGTGCTTTTCTGGACCATGGCATCCAGAATCCCACATCAGGGATGTGTCCACAACTGCCCTAGTCCAAGCTGAAACCCTGTCAAAAATTTAGAAAAGACACCACCTTACCCTGGTGCTTGTGTCAAATTCCGCATGAGCCAAGGGCTGCATCTCCACCCTGAGGATTTGCCTCCATTTTCTGTGCCAGTGGTGTTAAACCAAATGGTTACTTTGGTTCACACAAAGCTGCGGAGCTACTCTGTTGTAATGAAGCAAAAAGATCCACTGGAAACGCACCAATGAAAATTACAACAAAGGCCAATTAGGTTCTTTTTTTCTCTTATTCACACAAAGAACATTTTAAAAGGTGAATTGCTAACTGAGGCGCCACTCCAGCTGGGATGAGGGTAATTTGGGGTTGGTAGCTATAATAGCTTCTAAGCGAAATTCATTTGCTGCCAGTAGTGCAGCTCTAACTGATTTTCATCTGCACTTTTAATAAGGCAATTACAAAACAGCATTGTCTCTGGCATGTGAAAGTGTCCAAAGCTGGGACAGGAATTAATAATGTAATAGCGTAAGGTACCTAGGGTCTGGATAAAGTGTCCTGGAATTAGAAGTGCTAATGGATTGTCTCACAGATAACTGGGTTGGTATAACAGTGGCCTGCCACCAAGTCCACTCTGCACTTTAGCAGAGTGGACTTTGAGCCTGGGAGCCAGCCCTACCGCATGTCCAGGTCTTCCCAGCATCATCCACACTGTTACAGAAATGCCAGAAGTAGGACTGCTGCAGCCATTTCCCAGTGCCAATACTGCTGATGTATCTCACCAAAAGGACTAGGGTTGTGATAAGGAAAATCTTTCCGTCCGCTTTTGATGGGATTTGGTGACCTACCATTTGAGCTGAGACTTCCAGTGTCTCAGAAAGGCTGAAAAACCTGATTACAGCTGAGGTGAATGCAGAAAGATGTCCAAAAACCTTGCAAATTTCAGAAGTGTTTTGTTGATCAGAAAGAGCTATTTCAGCCATCCACAATTCCATACAAGACAGTAACTTATAAGGAGGAAGAATAGGTCAGAAGGAAGGCATAAATGAATCGTCACTTAGGAAGTTTTTGCTGTGACTAAACATTTCTGGAGAGACCTTTAACTTTACTTCTAGTAAACTTAAGGTCTTGGAATACCCTTGCACTGTCATAATATACATTCACTTATTCACAGCATTATAGAATGGTTTGGGTTGGAAGGGACCTTAAAGATCACCTTTTCCAGCACCCCTGCCATGGGCATGGACACCTTCCACTAGACCAGGCTGCCCAAAGCCCCATCCAACCTGGCCGTGAACATTCTCTTGTAGCCCCCTTTCAGTACTGGAAGGCTACTATAAGGTCTCCCTGGAGCCTTCTCTTCTGCAGGCTGAACAACACCAACTCTCTCAGCCTGTCTTCATTAGAGATGTTCTCCAGTACTGAGAAACTTTGCTGTGCTATAGAGTACTTATTCATACAAGCATCCTACTTGTGTTACATGAAGTTTGCAAGTAAAAGCACCAATAGTTGCAGAGCATTTAAAATACTTGGATGCCAGTGAATCAGAAAGACCAGCGGTGTTAGTTACATCTTATGTTCTTTCTCTACATATTTTAGTCATATAATATACATGTAAAAGAAAAAAAGTAACTAGCATTGCTTTCCTTAAGACAAGTAAGTCTTCTTTCCAGCAGCTCACAATCTAGCCCTGCAGCTTTGGCTGTCTGCCAGACAAGTTAGTGCTGGTATCATGTAGGCTAATGTAACTCTTGAATCACTTGACTATATTTAGATGCTTCTCTCAGAATTGCCTCCGAACATTTAAATAGACCTCACAAAGATGCTTTTCAGGTTTTGTGGCATTTTGTTCTTTAAATCAGACATATGCTTTTAATTAGGCTTTTCAAATTTCTTCAGTAAAAATAAATTAGTATTCATGGTTACTTATTCAAAAATATTAATTCTAAATAGTGCAGAGGTGCTTTCCTAGCATGGTGTGCATTCAGCAACATGGATGCTCGAGTGGCTAGGTGCAGGACCAACATGCAGAGCAGCTGGTTTGTTTTCTCCTCTGGCAGCCCCTGGGAGAAACACACACAGCAAAAACTGTGCAACTCAGCATTATATAACCCCTAACACAATGGCTGTGGTGCTATTGTCTCTGCAGGGCACGCGTCCGGAGCTACTCATCGGAGCTACTCATCGTGAAAGGGACTTCAGACCCTAAGGGAAATGAAAGATAATCTCTGTTATCTTCTCTCTATCTTTCCCTCCCTCAAGGTGCAGGAGGTGTGGGAAGGGGGAACAGTCCAGCAAAGCAGATTTGCAGTCACATCTCACCATCCTCTTTGAGTGACCCCACACTTGGTCTTTGATTTGCCTTTCTGAGTAGTTGATGGTATGGTTGTGTTATTGTGAACTATAACCATGGGCAAGTAATCTATTATGAGTGGATCTCTGGCAGAAATGTGCCAATTCACTTTCAGGTGGCAGTCAGGTCCAGTGGCACATCTGACGAGCAGAGATTGAAGCTTGGTTGGCAAGGCCCACTTGCTGCTGCGAAACTGTAAACTCACAGAAAGTCCAATAGTCTCACATGAACCACTGGGGAAATGACACGACTGAGGCATTTCTGAGCCTCTGGGAAGGAAATCCCATTTTCTAAGCTGACCCCCATACAAGTAATTTGTCTTTAAGGGATATGAAAACAAAGCTGTCCAACAGAGGGTAAGCTCATGGATGTTTTGGAGTCCATTATACACTGTACATATTGGTATCTGGTTGTCAGTGTATAGAAACTTTCCTGCTGCAGAGCTTCAGAAACTGAAAGCAAAGGCTATAACTGGTGTGTTTGAGAAACACCACGGAGAAGAATTGTGTAAGCAACCCGTCGAACAAGATATATGGGAATATATATGAATACTTCAGTTGTAAACAGCCGAGACAAACAACTCTGCAGTTTAATTAGTGACAGGGATGTGCAGTTTCTGCTGCTGTACTGAGGCAAACGAGATGTTTCTGTGAGAAGCAGAAAATTTGGAGTGAGCTGGAGACTGTGTTGACCTCCTCACACACCATACATCACTCAGGGTAGTAACAGCTGACTCCACTCATGTTTTGTCTTCTTACAATGGATGGTTAATATTCACTCACTAAGTGTGGCAGCTACATTGGTTTATTCTATATAATTAACGAGTTTATTCCAGAAATACATACTTTAGCATCCCTTAAATTTTTCTCTGAAGCATCTGATATTGCCCAGGGTCAGATCCTAGATTTTTTTGGACCAGCTTGGAAATTCTTCCTTCTTTTATTAAACAAAGTCATAACATTTTCCTTGCATATGGCAAAAAGCCACACTCGAAGCTTAGAAAATAGAATGTTAGCAGCATTTACCCCAAAAGAATCTGAACGAGCTGAAACATATATTTCTACATATACATACAGATGCATATGTACATAAATATATATATATATATGTATGTACATAAATATATATCTATGTCTGAAATACTGCGTGAGATCGCTAAGGAAAAGCATAGCAATCAGCTGGTGCTGAACTCATCCCACAGCAGCAGAAGGAAGGGGAATTTTGATGAACTCCTACATAAACAGGGTTTACATCAGTAGCTTCCATGCACAGCATCTCCACTGCGTCAGGCCTCACCTTGGAGTGTGCGGCATTCTGTACAGCAGCACTCCTAAGTGAGTGCCTTGGAGCTGAGAAGGACTGAATTTGCACCAGAAGACTGAAGTGTTCATTCACAGGCAGAAGCCTCAGAAAGCTTGCAATGAAAGGCATGCAGTGGAAGGTGCAGCTAGAGAAGCAAGGAATTAGTGACTCCGAAAGGACAAAACTAAGCCCAGAGCTGTCTGAGAAACTGATCTCTCAAATCTGCCGAGTTCCATCAGTGTAGCACCTGGGCTTTCTGGGTAGTGACAAAGTCTCAGCGACATAGTGTGTTTGGGAAAAGAGAGGTGAAATGGATTACCTAGGATAAAGCACTGGGTTTGTTAGTGACCAAAGCATCTCATGTGAAAACAGCCAGAACCCCAAAGACAGTCATTGTCTGTCTCTGTTTTATTAATTCTTTAATTTTGTGATTCACTGTCTTCCTCCTTTCAAGAAGAGAAGGTTCATTATTTAGCTAGAGATGAATGTGAACTTGGACATCCTTTTGAACATACATGTTTTACTAAAAAATGTTAATTTCAGTTTGGATCTGAATTTTACTTCTGATCACTTTAGCATGTAAAAATACTGAGCTGGATGAAAGACCTTTGCAACTGGCAATGTTTATCTGTGCATCTGAATTTAAAACTATAGTTGACATGAATCCATAGTCTATGTACACACCATGCAATTACACTTTTAGAGATGTAGACCTCCATTTCCCCCTGTGGTCTGTGGCCCAGACTACAACATAATGTTTTCCACATGCCAGAACTGAATTGTCAGCTTTAATAGTAATTTCAGCATCAAAACCATCAAAATGGCCAATGTCATTCATGGTTACTTTTTACCATGACATTTTGTCTCAGATTGAATTTGATTACTTTAAGCTTTATTGGCAAAGCAAAAAAACCTCACTCTTAATTAATACTTCAAGCTGAAGCATGGTCATTTTTTGTTCTGTCTGTAAAGGCCATTTCTTTCAGTACCATAATATCCTTATAGCATGGTTTGAGATTATTTGTATCTGTCACTATAGAAATTATCCTTTATTCAGTCAGTTTCAGGGGGCATTCAATTCTGATTTTAATACCCTTCATCTTTATGCCACAGAGACAGACAAAAGAGTCCGAAGGGAGACCTAAAAATCCTTATTCCAGAGGTGAGAAGGATTCCTGCTGAGCAAGAACTGGAGAGACAACTGTAGGGTGTTATTTGATGACCTTTGACAAAGTTAGCTATAGAAGGCATAGAAAGGCATTGCTGATGATTGCAGACAGGCATATTGGGCTAATTAAGCATTGCTGGCAGCAGCCCAAAGTTAAGAGGGCATAAAGTTGGAATTCCTGCAAGAAAAGGTAGAAATGAGGCAAAAAATCCTTTATGATGTATCTACCCTTTGAGAACAATTGCAATTAACTAAAGATGAGAGCAAAGGACTAAATATAATCTTTAAATTTGAGTTAATTTTCTCATAGTATTTTTTCTATTGAACTTCATTCTCTGTTATTCATAAGTCGGGAGGCACCATTCTCCTTAGAGTTCTTTCTTAGTATCGGTTTCCAGGTAGTGGCTCAGCATATGAGCTATTATTCACCTCTGCACTGCCATTTGCTGCCCTTTCCTTGAAGATTAGTCAAAACATCTGCCCTAGCAGCTTGAATTACCTGACTGTGGAAGACACTGCTGTGTATACAGAATCAAGTATGCCCATACCCTTTACAGAGCACATCGAGAATGAACAACTCACTATCTCGCTTGCAGAATATGATGCACAAGCCAGTTATTGTTGGTGAAGAGATCTCACAATTTTTCTTTTCAATGGCAGAGTGTTTTAAGGGAAGATTGAAAGAAATGAATGGTCCTTATAATCTGCAAAGTAGTGGCCTGTTCTCAGTAGAAGTGTGATATGAAAAGAAGTGCAAGTCACAAGTGGGAGAGGATGACAAAAGAAGTAGGCAGCAGAAAATGCATGGAACAGATCAGGATTGACTCATACAGCTTTCAAGTCTGTGTATTTATTTGGAGGATTACTACAAATCTATTTGCCTCATGGACAATAGACTGCTGCACATAGCCTTGCTTTCTGTTTTTCTGCCATTCTCTAGGCATAGACCTCCTTTCTCCTACACAGACCCTGTAAACAATCTGGGAATGTGCAAAGAAGGAGGAGGGTATTTTGTTACTTTCCTGATCTGGAGGAAATTGGAATTAACCACTCCATCCTTGTGTTTCTCTATCCTTTAACTATATTGATGATCTCCTTGCCTTTACAATATTTCTTTGCTACTGAGAATGAAATCCCTAGAGCACCCAGTGCTGGCCAGATCCATGTACAAGAAGCAGGGAAATTATAATCCTCTGCATTTCATAGCCTTTCAGGGACAATTCCTCATCAACCACATACTGGGAAACCAGACAATTCAGATGCCTTTAAGATATCACATGGAGAGAGTGTGGGTAGGACTTAGGTAGCCAAAAACAAAAAGAGCTTTCAGGAGAGCACTTAGACTAAACTTTTTACAGCCTGGAAACTTTGACATCTGCAGAATGCAATGCTTAGTTATTCAGCCTCTGTTTACATCTCCTTCAGATCTAGCCATCTGCTACACTTCAGCTGTTGTGTTTTGATGCCAACCTTCCTGTAAGTAGGCTTGCATTGATTAGATTCCATCTAGCAGTGTAGCTGCTTCTCTGAGAGAGCCAGGCTTAGTAGTTCCTTTCTTACTTCTGCTCGGACATGAGAATATTGCTTTCTCATCAGAATCAAATTGACATATCATACATCTACTAGTTGCCCACATCCATTCTTTTAAGTCCGTTCATTCACTAGAAATTCCTACTGTGTTACTTCACGTTGCACTGATGCAGAGTATGAAAGTAGAAGCATTCCATACATGACTGGATATGACAGATTTAGCAATCAGAAGTACACTTTCTTGCACCTTTCGCTGGCATCTATTATATTCTAAGCAAAAGGAACTGTTTAATATATTAAGAGTGGGTCATTTTTAGAGGCTGTACCCATGGGCCTGTGTTGGCTGAGATGCAAAGATTTAGTTAGACTTTATTTTTTTCTCTGCTTTTTTACTTCTTGTTAACCTTAAATCTGGGAATAATTTTAAGTAATATTTACCAAATGCATGGATAGTTCAGGAACCATTCAGGAAGCTACTAAGTTGTAGCCATGGAATGAAGGTTGAGGAGTGGGAAGAGGAAGGGTAGAAAACCTGAAAAAAATGCAGTGTAATAGATACAGATCAGTGGGAGTAAAAATTTTGTCATTCTAAGATAGTAATGATGTCTTCAGAAAGTAATTTTTTAAGCTAAGGTTTTGAGTTTCTTATTGCATACCTTGAAATTGTTATTCGTTCATACAGTCAGAAACGTTCTGCAATAGATTCCCTGTTTGCCCGAGCAAAAGGAACAGCAGGTATTGAAAGACTGGAATTGTGTCTAGCTTTATTTTCACATTTTATCTGCCTCCCTCCCTTACCCTTCGTCCCTTATTTCATACTTTTTCCAACCATTATACTTTGTAGGAGTGGTTGTGCCTTCTAAGGACAACACTTAGTGCATTGTGAGCACATCAATAACATAAGCAATCAATAATAATTCTACCATTGAGCAGTTAATCAGCAAAGTATGTCCTGCAACTCATCCACAGTAGATGTAGGATCTTAATTCTGAAAACATTTCCACAAAGGCGTTTTACATAAATCAGTAAGAAGGACCATGTTGTGAAGTGTAGCACATGCATATGTGCTTTTGGGACTAAGGCCCAGTAAGCAACAGTTTATTTTAAGCCTGCTCATTGCATTCAGCAAGTAGCAAGACACCATGATTTTACTTTGCTTTGCTTTTATCATCACAGCAGCTTTCAAGAGTTCTGGAGTGAACTGCTGGTGCTTTAAATAAACTGCAAGCTTTTATTGACTTCAGGTAGACCTTTTAATCGTAGTGTTTCTTACCATTATTGTTCAGAAATACTGACATTTTCAACAGAAGGAAGAAGACAAAAGGATTTATTTAGGTAAATTCCTTTACCAAAAAAATGCTCAGGTATTACAATGTGTATTTTTAACACTGTGATTGGAATCTGGGCTTTTGTTATAAAGCAAATGCACTTCAGTATGCACTTCTTCCTCCATCCTCCAAAAGTTGGTTAGATGTACTGATCAACCTTTCTGTTGAACATACAATGGATAATACTCACTTGTTCACAAATAACCTCATCAGATTCTGAAAATACCAATTTTTTTTACATGGAGAGTGAAAACCATAATATTAATTTGGGGATTTGTAGTATATAGTCAGTGATTCTTGGTGATTACAGAACTTTACCCACCAGCATCCTGGGGAGCAGTCCCTTGTCATGGATTCCCTCAGGTATCATTGTTCAAGGCACAGGTCCCACATGCTATCTTTGTATTGCCTCCTTCAACTGTTCTGTCACAGCTCATGCTAAATTATTACTTTCCAGCATGACATCATTTGCAAATATACCCAGGGTTGTTGAAGGAACTTTTATTTACCTTGGCCATTCCAGCTGAGGGTATGCTAGGCAAAATTGGCCCCTATTCACCTGCACTGAAGAGTTTTGGCCATCTCTAGTTGCAACATTGCATGCAGACATGAAGTTCCCTTCACAGTAATTTGAGATCTCTGCAATTGCACCTATGGGAAGGCAATATTTTTGAGGGGGAGGTGATATACCTTATCAAATCAAACAGACAAGGTTTTGGTTCCACAGAGTCCGATCCCAGAAGTCTCACACAGATAGAATAAATGTTGGGCTAAGCATAGACTGACCTGTGTCAGTGCCACGTAAAGGGAGGGCTCACACAAGTCTATACATTTCTTGCAGATTGCTACAGCTTAAAAAAAGTAAAAACCTAATAATCTTTCTTAAGCATAAAAATCTAGATTTCAGCTGTCCTTAAAGCATAGAGGAGACATTTAACAGTTACAAAACATTAGATATTTTGAACAGAATATGTGCTTATGATGCTACACATCTTTCACAGTGTAAAACCTTTTTCCCAGTCCTGTGTTATTCAGGTTGTTTCACATTATTCATAGGTACACAGATGAGTTTTTGCTGTGATGAATCAGTTACCCAAGGCATAGCATAGTTTTGGCATAGCACAGCAAGGTTCTTTAGTCCTGTGATGAGGATAATTTCATTTAATCACTTGAATGAAGTATAACCAGATTCTTTCCAGTGGTTTATAAAATGATGCTAATGCAAATGATATTATCTCAGTTTCTTCCTACAGTTCATTGATATTCTCAGTTTCTTTCTACAGTTCATTGACACAGATCAGCAAGGTGTTCCTTGATGTCTTATCCCAAACTATGAAGAAATTCCTTAGAGAACTCCCTGCAGAAACATATTGCTTTACAACATTATCAAGAATAGTTGCCTCTCAGAGAGAAGGATTTTGAGGATAAATGTGGAAAGTCAGAAGAGGAAACACCAAAAAAGACATTTGTTTTCTAAGGACTGCCTCTGCTGATCATAGTCCAGATTTTCTCTACAATGAAGCTTCCAGTCTGGAAGTCTGTGTGCAAGTGCAAAGGTCAGGACAGCATGGGGAAGGTTTGGAGTGCATTTCTTGCAGAGCTTATGATGAGAGAAGAGCAATGACGTTGCTCCAGACCTTTCACCTCTAGTTGCTGTATGACTTCTGATTTCTATACTTTCAGGAGACTCCAGCAGTGTGGTAGAAAGGCAAGCTTTCCACCTTAAAAGTGGAGATAGACAGCTGCATGCAGGGGCTCCCTCTATTTGCAGCTTCTGGAAAAAGAAATCCTTCCATTCTCACCCTTACTTTGTACCATCCTCCTCAATTCATAGGTTAAGGCAAAGATCCAGAGCCTCAAACAGGAAAAGAGGCCTGTAAATCTCATATACACAAATCTGTGTAGCAGATTTCAGAGGGGTTCATGGTTTCTAAGGCAAATCGGAAAGTATAAACCTGGCTATTTTTTACCAAGTGTTCCCTGACTACAAGTCTATTGACAGAGCCTGCACAAAAATACTGCCTTTAAATGTCTGTGCCTAGACATAAAGAAGGCATTTTGTCAAAATGAAAATGAAAATCATTGGCCAAATTAGCATCGTGTGATCTTAGCTTTAAAATGACCCTGATGCTGTATAAACAAGATTACATAAGGGTTCAGAGGTACATGAAGCAGTTCAGTAGTGCCATCTTGAGGGAAGCTCCTAGATGTTATGTGCAATTCCAGATTTCAGATCACCAGCATTTGCCTGTTTTATTAGTTGGAAATAAGCCAATGAACTACTCCAGAAGAACGAGGTACAGTAGATTTAGAAATGCATTTAAACATGCCCTTATTAGCAAAAGAGAAGTCAAAGCCAGGATTAATGCATTTCTATTGCTGCAGAAAATTATAGTCTGGGAAATAAAGTTGCAATGTTTTCCACTTTTAGCTGTTTATTGCAAAGCCACTTAGTAACACAAATTAAGCTGTGCAAAACATTAACACTAATTTAGACGACAAATACCTTTGTGTCAGAAGGGAACCAGTGGAAGCAAAGTGATGCCTGAGTCTCACAGAACTCTGTTTGTTTTTTGTATTCTTTATTTTCACCTGAGATGCAGACCAGGATCTGTTTATCCTAGTCTGACTTTCAGTAGAATTATAACCATACATCGGAAATCAAATTGATTAATTTATGAAGTGGCAAATGGTCAGAATTATAAAACAGGATGCTTACAATTACGATCTGCTTTGTTTTCCATCCATTCCTATCTTCCCCATCACGTTGGTCTGGAAGTGCCATGCACCATCTGGTAGACTAAAATCAGTAAATGTCAAAAGTGGTTTTCATTTTTCAGATCTGTCAGCTGGTGACAAGTAGGGCAGTTTAGAGATCACACAGATCTTTCTTTTTTGTTTACTTGGGAGGGCTCTGCCCTTATCCATGAATATTTTTTCGTTTCCTGACCAGAGTCAGAAATGGCAGCAAATGATGGCTCACGGAATTTCTTTTTTTCCCCCTTCTATTTCCTTCTTTTAGCGAGAACAGATTTACACCACAAAAATAGCACACCATCTTTAATAGCTTAGATGCTGATGACTTGTCACTTGACATGCACAATCACCAGAGCTGACGTATGATTTATCGATTATCTATGAAAGGACAGACAGCTGCGAACTTTGATGCTTCTGTAAATATCAGCATCACCCTTGTGCGAATGCATGTGGTGTGTGATCTTACAGCCACACACAATTCCTCTGGGCCCTCCGGGTGGAACTACACACATAAATTCAAGTCTCCTCTTCACAAGACCCAAGCACGTTCATTTATTGCTGAGTTTACCAGGATCAAGGGTATTTTGTGCCTTTAGGAAGCTCTGATGAGTCCAAGACTGTCACTGGAAGAAGCAGGAATGGAGAGGGAAAGAAAACACCTTTCCTTTCAAGGAAAAGTTAAAGGGAGAAGTGAACATCCCCTTGAATGTAAGTGTAGATGACTTCAGAGCAACTGCAGACTGAGATCCTGGTATAGTGGTGTGATATTCATTTCACAAAAAAGGCTCTTTGAATAAAGAATAAAAGTTGTGGTAAATACCATCATACTGTACTGATAAGATGCCATGCTGTGACTTTTTGGTATCTCGTCATTCTTCAGGGCTGGCAGAGTGCTCAGTCCCTGTATGATACATTATGCAACGGTGTTTTACCCATGTTATGATGTTAAGTATGTAAAATACTGATATTGAGCAGTGTGGTCAGTGGGACCAGGGAAGTGATTGTCCCTCTGTACTCACCACTGATGAGGCTGCACCTTGAATCCAGTGTTCAGTTTGGGCCCCTCACTACAGGAAAGTTGCTGAGGTGCTGGAGTGTGTCCAGTAAAGGGCAACAAAGCTGGGGAAGGGTCTAGAGAGTAGTTTATATAAGTGGCTGAGGCAGCTGGGGTTGCTTGGCCTGGAGAAAAGGAGGCTCAGGGGAGACCTTGTTGCTCCCTACAACTACCTGAAAGGAGATTGTACCGAGGTGGGGGTCTGCCTCTTCTCCCAAGCAACTCGCGACAGGACAATGTGACACAGCCTCCAGTTGTGCCAGGGGAGGTTCAGGTTGGACATCAGGAGGAATTTCTTCACAGAAAGGGTCACTAAGCATTGGAATGGGCTGCCCAGGGAGCTGATGGAATCACCATACCTGGAGGTGTTCGAGAAATGACTGGACATGGTACTTAGTGCCATGGTCTAGTTGAAATAGTAGTGATTGGTCAAAGGCTGTACTTGATGATCTTAGAGGTATTTTCCAACCTAAACAATTCTGTTATTCTGTGAGCAAATTGTTAATCAGCTCAAAAAATAGCAAATATGTAGAAAAGAGCTGTTCGTAAGTCTCCTTGAATCAATTCCTGAAAAAGTGCTGAAGAAGAATACTTGTGCTTGTATCCTTTTGAAGTGTAATTTGCTTGAAAGATATGCAGAAAATGCATACTTTTGATTAAATGCAAACTCAATATTGACTGTGCCCAGGGTATCAGTACATGCCTTCCTTTGTTTGTTTTTTTTTTCCCCTCTTTCTCCTGTCTTACATCCTTTTCACTCTTCAGCCTGAGTCAGATTCTTAGGAATAAAATTAAATTGGTAGCCTCTGAACTACAGCCATTTATGAAGGTGAGTGCCTGTCTTCTGTCTTCATTGTCTTTTATACCTTATTGTTAATCATTCTAGTGTTTGAGGTTAAATTTTAGATCAATATTACTACAACAGTGTGAAACTGAAACTTCAGTGAAAGAAATAAAAGTGCTAGTGCTTATTAGAAGTATATAAATATTTTTCATTGAGAAATATTTTTCCCATTTTCTGAATTTATTAATAAATTTCATTTTTTTTACTCCCTCTTTCTCTGGGAAACTGTCAGAAAATGTGAAAGCACTCTGACCGTGAAAAATATCTAGGATTATGTTTCTAAGCACATGGTATGTGATGATTGCATAGATGTATCAAATCATTATGAACTAAATAGGTAATAACATTTTTGCTAGGTTTGAAATAATACTTGACTATTTTTCTCCTTGGAATTAAAAATTATTTCCACCATACACTTCTCCATCAATACAGGGTGCAGATAAACAATTACCAAAATTATGATGTAATATTGCTCTTTCACATGGTCCTCACTATAATTAAAAGCTCTACTTAATTCTGCTCTAAGAGGAAGGCTTAAGTACATATATCCACATACATATGAAAGGAGGAAACTTATGAGAAGGCTGCCTTGAAAATAAGTGAAAATTTCTATTTTTGATTTATCCTTTCCACGGAAATTACCATAAAAAAGCAAAGCTTGGACAGTGGAAATGGCACTAAATGCAACAAAAACACTTTTAAGAAAAATACACAGAAAAAAGAAGGAGATTTTCTTCAGTTAAGTGTTTTTATGGGTATCCCTCGCTGCACTTCCTATTATATGCTATCCAAATAGACTGCTACAAAATTGATATCGACAACATATTTGTATAATCTGAGTTTCCTTTAGAGTATTCTTTCTCTTCTGTTTCCAGATAATTGATTTGCAGTTTGGCAGTTTTATTTAACTATAGTTCTTAATCTTGTCAGCCAAGTTAGTATTGGAAATGATTTTTCTAAAGTATAAAACACAAAGTCTCAGTTGCTGGGAGTTCCCTTGATGCTTCTCTTGCCATTTATTTTTAATTCTAAATGTCCACCCTGAAAGGAATTGCGTGAAGGATGAATGTGCCAATGTGTTGCCCTGACCCACAGTCCACTGCCTGAAAACTGAGAATCATCTGTTTTACAATGTTAGTTGCTCCTACCAGAGCACTGTTTCCCAAAAGCAAATTCTGTTCATAGGTTTACTGTTCCAGGCACAGTAGGTGTGGTATTGCATGAGTAAAATGTCTGAACAAAAATTAAGCTTGCACTGATTCCCGAGAAATCGTTCTGCAATAGTGCATAAACGGAGAAAAAACTTTTCTTGATTAATCTGTCCTACTAAATGTGAAAGTTTGCACTCTCCTTCTACAGGGTTCCTGTAAAACTCAAGGCATGGTCCATGAGAAAAAAATCCAAACCTTCTTTCAATTTTTACTTTAACTTCCAGGACTTACTCTCCCCCAGAAAGAAAAAAAAACCCAAGAGGTTGCCATTTTATCTTACTCATATTTTTATGCTGTAATCAGAAATTCATATAATTGGTGGTGATATCTATTTTGTTGGTATCTAGGTATGACTTTCCCTTGCAGTGAAGAAGCTATTTCCCCTAGAAAGGAACCTATTCCCTATTCCAGCAAATTTACTATGCCAGTATGGAGCTTTGCAGCCATTCAGAAAAGCTGCTGAACAATGGGAGAAGGGAGAGAGAAAACTCATGGACAAGAAAATACTGAGAGCACATTTTAAAAGTACAAAATGATAAACACTCAGTTTTTCTCGGTGAGATACACAGATTTTGAATAATTCAGAAAACTTAGAACTTTGTTTATATTTGACTATATCTGCAAAACATAAAATTCAAGATTTCCTTTACCAAATGGCAAGATACAAACAGGCACCAGGATTCACTGCAGGGAACAGTCTACAAAGCTGTACATAATTCTGAACAACAAAATTACACACATGTTTAAATGAAGACTTAATTAGACATAATGTTTTAACTGTCTCCACGAAATACTGTATTTGATTTGCAATTGCATTTTAACATCAGCTATTTCTGACTCTACGTATATTAAAGCCTTATTCATTCATGACTGGTTGCAAATAATAATCTGATAAATATCGGCTTTAACCCCTTGCATGACAGCCTAAGAAAATAAGACCCCAATCTTGACTAAGGTCTTAGTAGGCTATAATAAGACAAAATGATACAAGTTTCTCCTATAATTTCTGTCAGAGGTCATCAATCTGTATTCAACAAAACCATTATTGATATTTGATGCCTATGAGTTCCTAGTTCACTGTCTGAAAAAAGTCATATGACACATTAGGCCTATTCTTTTTCTTACATGAGACCCATAATTAATAGGGCCAAATCATTCTCCACAGATAATTAATTCTCATATAATTCCACGGGGTGACTGACATTTCATGTAAATACTTCTTTGGATAGGAAGATGCAAAGAAAAAGGGCTTAACCACCAAACACAGTATATTTTGAATCCAGCTGAAGCTCTACATCAGTGTGCTGTTGCAGAGCTGCATCAACACAGGTTTCCCTACTGCATCCTCCTCCTGTCCCTTTGAAAATGGCTGGAGAAACAGTCTGTAATTTGAAAGGGGGAAAGGATTAACAATGCTGAAATAATCAGAATGACCAAAAGCTACGATTTTTGCAGTTTTGAAACCATGTCACAAAGTGTAATGTCTGTGTAACCCTTCTGCTGTGATAACATCTCAGTGCAGTCTGTTGGTGTTTTTAAGCAAGATGGCTGAACCAGCCTTATACACCAGAGCTACCAAAATGTGCAATCCCATTCCCTCTTCCTCTTCTCTGGAGAGCAACTCTTCACTGAGCTTTCTTCATCCACCAAAACTGTAAAAATATCAAAACCCACACAAAATGCATGATAATCCATAGAACAGTGCACTGCAGGGGGAGCACCAGAGTTTGCCACAGCCATGGTAAGTGTGAGAAGGGGATGAGGGCTTCCCCTACTGCCAGCTGTGACCTGGCCGCAGAGTCTGCCTCCTCCAAACCTGTCCACTGGAGTCTAATACCCGCAAAACACCCTGACAACATCGTTTCCCAGCCAAGGACTAAAAAAAGAAGGGCACAGAGAAAAAAAAGCACTCACGTGCTTTCTTGTCCCATCTATCTTCAGAAGCAGATGGCAGCACTTTGCAAGCCCTTGCAGAGCAGGCAGCTGTGCAATTAGGCATCTGCTTTCTCCTCACAGCAGCTTCAAGTTGAAGCCCTAAAAAACTTCAGGAACATCCCCTGTGAGGCAGTTTGTATTGGCTACTCTTGCAGGGAGAGAAAGATACCCTGCCTTATTTCCTAGTCATGTGGGACAGACACCTTGCAGGTGAAAATCGCTTTTACTACAGGACCAGAAATGAAACCAGCACATAAAAGCTAAGAATCCAAACCCATTTTGCCCTGTTCTCCTGAAGAAACAATGCTGGTGACATCACTCTGTATATGTACCTGCACACCTACCTGTTTTTTTAATTACTTTTTTAACCACTTCCAACCACATTTAGACAAGGGACAGAGGTCTCAAGGATGTTAAGTTCCCGTGACCTCTGGCTAGTAAGAAGAGACTGTTGCTATAGTCCAAAGGAAGGGCTGGAGTGAACTAACTGGCTGAGGCTGAGTGAAAGCTCAGTCTCAACATAGACATGTAAAATCAAGGTTTTTTCGGTTCTACTGACCCCTCAGAACCGTCATCAGTATGTTTTGATAGAGGCTGGTTATATAAGGCTGAGTGCAATATAAGTCAGCTTTTCAGCTCTATAGACCAAGAACATTACTTCCCTGCTTACAGGAAGACAGGAAAACAAAGAAATAAATTATAATATTTTGCAACTTTGCAGACAGGCTCTTTCTTGTCCCATAAGATATATGAATAAAATATCTCACAGACAGAATAAAAAAGCTTTATCTCAATTGTATTTTTATAGAGAACCCAGGATTCATGCAAGATTTTAGCAAAACTGAAGCATAAATCACACTTTTTGTGACAATGCTACCTGATACTTAACATGAGGATTTTTGGGAACAAAGAATGCTGGATTTAGCATCAGGCTATTCAATATAGAGCTCTGCAGTTTTACAGTAAGTTTTACTCGCTGCCTTTTGGAAACCATTTAAAAATTGATGTGAAGTCATGGGAATAAAAATGTGAAAATACAACAGATCTGTTAGGTCACCAAATCCATCTACATGCCAGACCAGAACAGTTCTCTGTGACAAATCCACCCAGCTGAATTTAGCAGTCTTAGGCAATTGGACAACTAGTACTTTCCCTTACATTATAATTTTTTCAGACCGTATGTTGTGTGCTCCATTTCATTAATTCAACCATATTTTTTCCTCTTCCTTTTAAATAAAGATTGCAGCACTCACATGTCAAGCTGAAGAAGACATTATTCTAACAGTAACATCTAACATCTGTTTTTGGCAGGCACTATGGGCAGTTGGCAGCAGCTCTGCAGTTCCCTCCTTATGTAAATGATCATGTGCTTGTGGCTGTCTAAGCTAACATCGCTGGAAGACAAAGGAAGAAAAAGTCCTTTTCCTTTTACTTGATGCTTACTGTTAGCTAGAACATAAGGAGTTTTGCATGTTGAGCAGACAGCCTCATTTTCACTGTATGTGGGCCAGATCTGGCTTCAGGGGAACCAAAGAGAGCCCTGTACAAGCAGGAATATTCACTAAAATATTTATCAAAGAGAAATGATTTTTAGGGTCTTATTTATGCACAGAGTTATTTACTGTAAAAAAAAAGGAATCCTAGGGAATGCTGCCTGACACAGAGGCAGCAAAGAAACCATGATTTGCACCCTCCAGTCCACACAGGAAAGGTATAAACCTTTCCAAGACTGGCATACATTTCTAAAAGTCAGATTCATTGAATGCAAGTGATTGTTCAGACCTTTACAATGTGCTTGCAAAAGACAGCAAATATAGAGTCTCACTTACAGAGGAAATCTGGGCATCACATAGGAAGTACGTTATGTAAAATTCTCCCTCTCATTTTGTGGGTTGGCTGTTCGATGCATGGAATAAAACGAGGATCACTGGAGAAATTCTGCTCTGTGTTGTAAAAGAAGACAAACCGGAGGGTCCTTTAGCTTGTCTGTATAGATCGCTGATGCACAGTTTGTGAGATCTCAGCATTTTTAGCTCCTGCAGAGACAGTTTCTAAAGATATCACTGCTCTGAGGTGTTTTGGAGATTCTCACAATACCTCTACTCCCAGACTTTGGGCCAGTACTGCCCAACCTTAATTCAACTGAAATACTATTGGTGGCTCCAGTGAGAGCATGAGCAGACCTAAGGGATTATCTATCAGGACTGCATAATGAAGCTGTAAATGAGGTCTTCAGCTCCAAGGAGCAGGTATTGGCCTGAGAACAGTTTCATATTAATTAGCCCAAGGTGTTCTGAGATGATATTTCCATCATCCTGCCTTCCCCTCTGTCTTGTTGCATCCTACCACCTTGTATTTTTGTACCTGCACTGGCACTTCAGGTGCTTTTTAAACTGGGGCAGGTAGCTCAGATGGCCAAACATTGATTCTACAAGAAACATGGGCTCTTAAGTCAGGGCAAAGCTCTGTGCTAATGTACTGCTGGTCCTTAAGCCATTTTAGCAGCTCACACTTCTTGCCTCAGAACTGCCATGCTAATACTCCTCACATGTACCGAGGAATACACTTTGCAGCTTCAGACTCTGGCTGCATACCTCTAATCAAGACTGCACTGCCAGCTACGAATGTTTTTCCCCAACTCTCAGCATACAGCCTTGCTATCACTAAAAGACCTCAAAACTGTTAGAATCGTGGCTATGGGTAGCTACATTTAAGTGCTGCCATGCAACTCAGACAGTGGTTTTAAACAAGATCAAATAATCCTAGTGTTTGACATATGAGTGACGTAAACGTCAGTATGAGAGGCCAGTTGTGATGCTATGTGGGCAGTAAGAGCCCCAAAAGAAAGAGGAAATCATGGAGCTTGAAGTAGTGGAAGAAGATCAGTTTAGACTTGAGCCTTCCTATGACGCTGCTCTTGGTAAAAAACTAATCAAATTATTTTACAATCTGAAAAATGCAAAGTTCATGCTTCACCATGCTCATATGTGGAAATTTAACCATTGAAAAGATAAATTTGATGTAGATTTGGAGTTGAGGTCTGGGTTTTGTTTTGGCCCAATTCTAATCTTCAAGTTAATTTTCAACCCCAATATTCTACATAGCAGGAAACAACTTCTTTGGTTAAACGGTCAAATTTAAGACATACAGCTGCTGAGTATGCTCTGTTCCCTCAAACTTCACTCGTACAGTAAGAATGCCCAGCCACTTGCAGGACTGGCCTTCAACCTGCTTGCAGCAACTAGTTTGTCTTTTCAGTAAAATGCTGATAATTTCTCCATTTTCTTCAGGGACATTGGGAAGCTGTTGCTGTGTGCGCACTGGAGAAGCCTAGAAATTTCACTGGGAGCTTCTTTTTCCACATGTTTACATCAATCTTTCTATCTTAATGCCATCTTAAACTATGCTGAACAATGGTGGGGACCTGCTGAGCATAATGCTGTGAGAAGAGAGAAAAGAATGAGCAGAAGGACAGTAGGAAGCTGAACGGTGTGTGAAAACGAGAATATGACTAAGTGACTTACCATTCAAATTGCCTTTCACCAAATGTGTGTAATCAATTCCAGCGCAGTAGGGATGGTTAACATTACAAAGGCTCTAATCATGGATTTGTCCAATATCATCTTTTCCAAGAAGCAGCCTCAGATGCCTGAAAAGCATATTCATGAGGTCAGTAACAAAGACTTGAAGTTGGACCACTTCACTTTTACAAAATTATTTGTATTGCGGATTTTAAATGTCCCTGCTGCAGTGATTTTATTCTCCGCAAACAACTTCTTAGTACTTGCAAAACTACTCCTACAAATTTGACTGATTTGACTGTACTTTGCAATAACTGAAATAACAGTACTAAAAGGATTTTATGGATTTTATTGCATTTGAGTTTTATACAGAATGTAAAGCAATAACACTCACAAGTATGCCTCACAAGCAAATAAAACTGTACTTGGAAAAATCACGAAGAAAAGTATCTATTGCTTTCCAAATTAATTAATATCCTCTGAAAGAACAGAAAACAATAACTTTAGATATTTTAGTAAAGAGGTATATCCCTATATTCTAGGTTGCACTAAAACAATTGTGGCTTTTATGTTTAATTTAACAGGTCCAGAAGAACTGTGAGATTCTCATCAGAACTACTCTAAAATACATTAAATTTATAACTTTTATTCATTTATAATTTTACAACTATGCAGTCTCCCTTCTATGGAATTTTGTACTCCTTCAGAAATCTAATTCTCCATTATTTGTTTCAGAAGAAAAATTCCCACCAGCTCTAATTCACATCCAGAAATTGCAAACCAGTTATGAATCTCTAAAATAGGAAGCCTTTTGAGTAATTTCTCATTAAATGGATTTGCATTTCTATCTTGAACTGAAATACCAGAGAAAAAAGCCTCAGGGACATTTGATCTGTCCTAGCTTGTTCCAAGCAAGTGGAAGATCTATATGAGCCTTTGGCTTGCATATAAAATAGTCTGTAAAAATGAAAGATGCTTAGAAAATATGCTAGTTTTCTGAGAACCTGAAATACAGAGGCTCTCAACATTGACCAACTATAGGTATTTTATAACAATATAGAACAATCCTTTGATATTAATTGAGTTTCTGTTTATTACACTACAAAGTAACATCACAACTTGGCCTAATTTCTGAAGTTACTTCCAGTACTCATTGCAGAGGGAAAAATCTGTCATTAGAATTCCGGTAAATGAGTTCAATACAATTACATCACAACCTTAATAGCATGTGTCTCAATAATTTTCAAGATTAATGAAAAACACGAGATACAAAAAAACAAACCTGAGCTTCCTTATGTAACTTTTCTATTGCCTTTTTTTCTATTGTCATAGGGAGCTGCTTTTCCTTGGTGCACTACAAAAGAAACCTCTTCAGATAGTTTTCTGCTGACTACTTCTTTTATCTGTAAATGCTTTCAGTGACGAGTTCAGATATCTATTTTTTTTCTCCAAGCAAAATAATCTTCTATAGCCTCAATGAACTTGACAGTGAAAAGCACTAAAGTTGGACTACACGGGGTCATATCCCAGCTTACTGAGACACATGGGGCCACCAAAAGGAGATAACAGTAGACAGCACAAGGGTCCAGAATGGCTCCTTCTTCAATCCTGCCTCAGTCCTGCCTCAAGGTAGCATCTCATGAGTACCCACTTTCCATTTCAGTAATCCATCTTTGTATAATATACTTATTGTTTATGGCCATCAAGTAAGGCAGGCAGCCCTCATCCCATTACTATTTTAGCTCCAGGGTAAGGCTTATTTTTCTTATCTACAAAGGGGATATTAAGGAGTGGAATACATACACATAGTTCTCCATAGGCTTATTGTGTTCAGCCTACTACCCTGTCAATCATGCCATTTTTGCTTTGTTATCACTTTTCTTAGTTCAGTGCCATAACCTCAGGCTCCGATCTCATCAGATCTCACAAGCTAAATAGGGTCAGGCCAGGTCAGTATTCAGGCAGAGAACTTCCAAGAAAACTCAGATGTTTGCAGGAAGGAGTACTTTTCCACCCATGATGTATTTTTCAGTCTCAGTCAGTACCCAGCAGTACTGAATCGACACCAGCGAACAAATAGAAAGTTACAATAAAAGAATTCAAAACATTTTCAATGTTGGCAGGCTTCATGCCTGGAATGAAACCCAGCTTGAGTACATTCTGTCTAAAACAACAACCATTATTTCGGTGAGATCATTCATTTTTCACCTGCCCTACAAGTCTATGGTTGCCCTTACTACTTGTCTGCAGATCTTTCTGCCAATACTGTATTTTTCCCTTAATTGACAAATGGTCACTGAGAGCTCCTAGTTCGGACCTAGTATTGTCCCTTTTTCTTCTGTAGGTCTACCACAACTCATAGTGCCACAGGATCAGGTTTCAACTACCCTATCAATGACTGCCTGCCTCACAACACTGGCATTTCACTGCATTTATTATTCACGCTCTTATTAAAACAGCATATTTTAGTTCTCATTTTATGTCATGTTACTCTGAACAGCTAGAAGCTTTCTGTCCCATTTCGGAGTCGAGTAGATTTATGTGGCAAATAAAATAATTTCCACACAAGTAATTGTTAAACTAAATTGAGACCATTCTGAATGGAAGTAAACTACTTTAGTTATTAGTTTAATTGTAGAACTTCTTATTGTTAGTAGTTGTTCAACCAGCTTCATGTTTTATTAGATTACTGACCATAACAATCTATGGTCAGTAAAATCACTACAAGATAGAATATATGAAGTGATGTCATCTGTCTTTGTGTCACTCATTGTCTTTCATTGCCATTCTGTATATTAATCCCTACATTTTGTGATCCTGGTTATAATCTTTCCAGCTCATCAGTACTAATGTTTATCTTATTATCACGTAAGATTTTAATTTTTTTCCCCACTAAATGAGAACTCTAAGTCAGGAACAAGAAGTCAAACTCCTTATGACTTGTTGAGGAAACTTGTACATCTTAGTGCGTTTCTCCCACCTTTATTCACAAGAGGTAGCACTGTCTTCCACATGGGAGTTGTGGGAATATTCAGTAAAATACATTTAACCAAGTAAGAGTAGTAGAACCTGTGCTTCTGATACCATGCCATTACACTAGTTACAAACATTATTCTTGGCTTGTATTTTCAAAGGATAAATAGATGCATGAGACCTTTATTTTTATTGTTAAAATGTTGTTTTCACTACAGTTAAAAGGCAGGAGGCAACATGATCTCATAATCAGAACAGGAAACAGAGAATCAGGGGATTTGGGTAATCTTATCTTGATTTTGCCACAGCTGCCATTGTTATCTTGAACAAATCACTGTTTCAGGCTGTGACTTCCAGCTTCCAGAGCTTCAATTACTCACAAATAGATAGTCATAGAGTTGGGGAAACAAACAGGTTCACAGGCACATCAGCCTCAGCCAACATCTTCACAACCTTCCTTTGATTACATTTAGACCACCACAAGAGAAGAAGTTACGTAGTGACATTGCCTGCCCCCATTTTTTATGTCACTCAGTGCCCCATCTATTGAATGAGGCTAAATATACTAGACATATACACTTTTGAAAATTCTTTTCACACCTTAAATCAACAATTCTGTGTAATGCCATTCGCAAGCACGCAATGTATCCCTCATAGATCGATGTGACAGGTACTTATTAGCATCTTCCTCTTTGGAAAGCATTGCTGACCAAAAATAGGAGAGCAGAGACGCATACAGAGAAAAGCCCTTCTTAAATTCTTCTGAATTTCGATCATAGAGGTTAAACAATATTCCAAGAACTGAAATAATTTTTAGAAAGGAAGCAGGACTGCGTTAACTTCTTTTAAAGTTCATTCTTTGCTTGATTCAGATTCTTTCTCTTAGGTACACAGTAAAACCACGATATCAAAATGTTACACAAATTTAGAATTTTCTGGAATTATAAACAATGAATTGTGAGCTTATTATTTGAAAACAAAGAGGAAAAATGAACAAAGTACAAAAGGCTTTGTAAAATTTTTGCAGAGACACTATGCAACATGTGCCTGAAAGAAGCTGTGTGTGATTTGTTTTCTTAATTCAAGTTGTCTCAGTATATAAATCCTGCTAGAGAGCTTATTGCTTGTTTACATCAAACTTTTGACCCACTAATGGAACTTTACAAAATGCCACAAACAGAAATAGTACTGAAAGGCATGAAAAGAATGAGTCCATTGGGATTTCTATTTATTCTAAAGAGTTTTACATGTCAACATCAGTCTAAAGTTACCAGTTTTTATCCATTAATAACCACTGACTGTTCAAATGTGTTACAGATTCTGTTAGCTTCCACACTACAAACATGCTGCCTTCTTTGTTAAGAACCACTTTTAGATAAGGGCATGTGGCAGATTACTGTTTCTACTGTTCCTTCCTTGCCATTATGAATCTCAGCATGTTGTCCTCATGCTTTACAGAATTTCACAAGACCCTCTACGTGATGCAAAATTTTCACTTTACATGGACTAAAGTACCCCACGACAATTCCCAAGGGACAAACCCTCATCAACTGACAACACTTAAATGTGAGATACAGAATGGAGAAAACTAATACAGCTCCCATCTTATTTTCACAGCTGGACTCGTATGAATTTTTGACCCCAGCATGTTAGACATTAACAGGACTGATTTTTGATTCAGCGTTTAAGCTTCTCTTTGACTTTTTATTCCCACTGCCAGATGATTACTATCTCTGATCCCACTATGAAAGTTTACCAGGCACAAATCCCTATAATGTATAACCTTTATAGTGCCTTGATTTACGTTAATCTGATCTACCAACAAATGGACTCATCTGTTTCATTCTGACAAAGTTGATTTATGTTGACATGTTGACTTTTGTACTTTCCAGTGCTGCATTCCCTTTATTAGGTTTGTGAGTTTGTGTCAGTTAGACAGGGCTGTCTTTCCTGCATTTTTTTATCCAGCTGGGAGTTATTTCAGTGCTTCTAAAAATTAGGATGCTGAACTACAAAAATCAATGCATTTGTTACTAGTGTGGACAGTAAAATACGGTTCTTTTTCACTTCTTAAGGTTTCTATGGTTTGATTTCCTTCTCACTTTGGTTGATGTAAGTCATTAACAATGCAGGTAAAATTTAAATTACAGTGGTGGAACAGTTTAGAAGTAATTGATGCCTAATTATTTTTAAACATTTAGAGCAAATGCTGGTACCAAGAGGTACCAGAGTGCAAAAACTACCTCCACACTCTGTTCAATGCCTGCATTTGCCAGGTCCCAGCTTCTGACAGAAAGCCATGCTTTGTGTCTTGTTTCCACTCTTTCAGCAAGAAAGGGCAGTATGTGTTTTTCAGGCATAACCAAAACATGGTTTGAAGGAGATTTTGTAATACCATGGAAAGCTCTCTCTCAAGAGATCATAGAAGCATAGAATTGTTTGGGTTGAAAAAGACCTTTAAGATCATCGAGTCCAACCATTAATTCAACACTGCCAAGTCCATCACTGAACCACGTCCCTGAGTGCCACATCTACATGGCTTTTAAATACCTCCAGGGATGGGTACTCTACTGCTGCCCAGGGTAGTCTGTTCTAGTCCTTGATAACCTATTCCATGAAGAAATTTTTCCTAATATCCAATCTAAAACTTCTCTGGCACAACTAGAGACTGTTTTTTCTCATCCTATTGTTTGCTACCTGGGAGAAGAGGCTGATCCCCACCTGGATACAACCTCCTTTCGAGTAGTTTTATAGAGTAATAAAGTCCTCCCTGAGCCTCCTTTTCTCCAGACTGAACAATTCCAGCTCCCTCAGTTGCTCCTTATAAGACTTATGCTCCAGACCCTTCACCAGCTCCATTGTTATTCTTGGAACGTGTTCCAGCATCTCAATGTCTTTCTTGTGGTGAGGGGCCCAGAACTGGACACAGGATTCGAGGTGTGGCCTCACCAGTGCTGAGTACAGGGGGACAATTACTGCCCTGGTCCTACTGGCCACACTATTTCTGATACAAGCCAGGATGCCATTGGCCTTCTTGGCCACCTGGGCACACTGCTGGCTCATGTTCAGTCAGCTGTCAATCAGCATCCCCAGGCCCTTTTCCACTGGGCTGCTTTCCAACTAGACTGTCCCTAGCCTGTGTGGTGTTGTTGTGACCCAAGGGCAGGACCCAGCATTTGGCCCTGTTGAACCATTGATCTAGTCTGTCCAGATCCCTCTGCAGAGCCTTCCAACTCTCCAGCAGATCAACACTCACACCCAGCTTGGTGTCAGCTGCAAACTGACTGAGGGGGCACTTGATCATCTTGCCCAGGTCACCAATGAAGATATTAAACAGGACCTATGCCAATTCTGAGCCTAGGGGAACCCTACTTGTGACCAGCTGCCAACTGGATGTAAATCCATTGACCACCACTTCCTGGGCCTGGCTATCCAGCCAGTTTTTAATACAGCAAAGAGTGCACCTGTCCAAACCATAAACAGCCAGTTTCTCCATGAGAATGCTGTGAGGAATGGTGTCAAAGACTTTACTGATGACAACATCCACAACCTTTCCCTCATCTGCTACATGGGTTACCTTGTCATAGAAGGAGATCAAGTTACTCAGGGAGGACCTGCCTTTCACAAACCTGTGCTGGCAGTGTTTCGCCCCACATCTAATAAAGGATGGAGATTCTCCTTATCCCTCCTTTTGTTGATAATGTATTTATAGAAACATTTTTTTATTGTCCTTTACAGCAGCAGCAAGATTAAATTCTAGTTGGGCTTTGGCCATCATCAAGGCCAGTGCAATTAAACCAGAGACTGAGCTCCAAGACCTCACTTGATGTATGGGCATTCAGCTCACAGGACCAGATTAGAGCTAGAGTAATATTTCTGAATGTCATTTTGAGTGTGCATTAGATTGCCAGCTCCATTCACTTTGCTCTTCAATCCCAATCCCATTATTTCCTACTATTTCCTGACATAGGCAGAGGCATTTCTTGACACATTTGAAAATGTCCCTAAAGCAAAGTGATACACTTTGCCTCTGCCTAGAGGCAAAGTGTATCACTTTGCTTTAGGGACCTTGAAAATGTGGATTTTTGGTTCAATGATCAAATCAAGAACTGTAATAAAATAAAGTAAAATTTTGACTTGGATCAAACTGACATGAAGCAATTTATTTTTAGTTTATGTAATAATTTTTAATCTGCAAGTATAAGAATAATAGATGATGGAGATGGAACAGAGGAGGAGGAAAATGCTGAAAATAGTTTTGCAACCCCCTTCTCCTTATTTTTGTATGAATTACTGTTTGCTTAAAAAACTCTAACATTTGCACTCCAATTTCTCATATTTCCTTTCTATTCAGTGATTTTTAAATGTTTGTTTCAAAATCTGCAGAAAGAAGCAGCTTAGGGAAGATCACTCCACAGAAGTTTCAAAATTAGTATACTAGGTAATGCGCTTGGGCAACGGAAGGACAGGCACAAGTTGTTGTGATCCTGAGGCCAAGTGTGCCATCTAGTGTTGGATATAGTTTGTCAAAGGGAAAGCATCAGTTAATCTCTGCAATGATTATAATGCCCGTAATATATCCTTCAATCACTTTTTGGACAGGCTACTGATACCACGTTTGGGTATTAAATGTAAGGCTTAACAATAGGAATAACTTTTCACATCCATGACATTTGGGTGGTATGTGTGAATAATTTGTGAATGTGTTTTACTTGAAAGCTGCTGATCAACATCCAACAAGCACATTCAAAAAGTAATGAGTCTTCTGCAGAAGAGCTGCACAACATTAATAAGATACCTTGAATATACTGTGGCCATTTCGATGGTCACTTACTTCAGTAAACCGTTAGAATCGATAGACCAGTGTGATGTGCAACAGATTGTAACAACACACTTTTCCTGAATCTCCAGTAAGGAGGACAATATAACCCAATTACCCTCATATGACAGAAAAACAAGTAATGAAAGTTGAAGACATGCAGACTGGAATGTTTTGTTCTTTTGGTTCTTTTCAGCTACTCCATATTCAGATATCAACCGTCAAATCCACAGCACCACTGTCATTCCAGCAGTTCTCTAAGCAGAAATACTCTGTTATCACTGAGGAGCATAGACTTCTAAAATACACTACCATAGAGTCCAAAACAATTGCTAAAACCTCTCATGGCACAATAAAGACAAGTATGAACACCTGAAATTTGCTGCATTCCCACAAATATAAAAGTGTAAATTCCTTGGGGCATCGTTGTTTCTTCAGTTGTTCCATTTCAGGCCTCTCAAATACAGATGCCAGAAAACATTGTGTGTGAGCAGAGTTCTTGACAAGAAGTTGTATTTCAGTCAGAGAGATGTGGAAAAGACTGTGACAATCTGAAAACACTTAAGCAACTCTCGTCTTCTTGATGTACTGCTAAAATAAAGGCTGATGTGAATGCAGGCACTATAGTGGTGGTCAGAGTAAGGGGAGAAAAAGCAGGGTCATTGAGAGGTATTGAGTCACAATTTCCCTGTTTGTTTAGTGTAATAAAACAGCACTGTTATCAACTCCAAAGTGACTTTATGACATTTCTTATCCTGTGTAACTAAGACTGATGCAAAAATGTCACTCAGATTGTCCTTCTGCAGTGCTGTGCTCCTACCACTTGCCTCATGTCAGGTCTAGCAATCCCATAGCATCAGATTTTGCCAGATCAGTGAGTTGATCCAACTGAAAACCAACTGGGAGTGGAAAAAGTTTTCAATCAGATAGCCACCAAAAATTATGCCAAAGTTAAAATGTGTGTTTCTTCTCAACACACAGTTTTTAACTTCATTATATGCCTAAAGGTTTCCTTGATTGCAAAAATGCATAGAATATTGAAAAGATGGACAATCAGAAGATTTCTTCAGTGAGAGTGATTACATTTGTTACATTCAGTTCAATGTTGTTCATAAATAATCATTCAAGACTCTGAGTCTGAAGCTGAAAGGAAGCAGAAACACCGGGAGACAGTGAATTAGTAGCAAACTTCCCTGATTCAAAAAACCATTCCTCCATATAGCTAGGAGAGCACCCACACTAACAACAGCCTTATTCTTCTTCAGGAGTAGGCTGCAAGTCCAAATTCCTCCCCGAGTAGGTTGGAAGTTTCTGTGTACCTTTGGCCAGCAGCGAACCAGTTTGGAGTTACTACTTGCAGGGAGCCTGCATGCCAAGATCAAGTAGGTAATGCACAGCAATTTGTAATGTTCCTCCTAGCAACTATTTTTGAAGCATGTTACAGCAGGATAACTCTTTAGAGCAGCACATCTCCTGTAGGATGTACTATTTCAGACTTCAATGTGCAGCAAAGATATAGGAGAAATATTATATCCTTTCTCAATTTCAGCACCGATGATCACAGTAGTAATTCAAAGACCAAACCGAGGACTCATTTGCACTGAATATTAATGCAGGTGTAACAGATAAAAAAACTGGCAGGAGTAGTTTTCAGAACAATGCATCTGTCAGCCACAATCTTTGAAACAAATCCAAGTCTAACAGAGCAGATTCTTTCCCTTTCTTGAAAAAGGGACTTAACATGATCAGCTACATCTTCTCTAAAGAAAACATTTGGACTCTTTTCTTTTATAGACTTTGATCCAACATCAGAATGGCAGTGAATTCAGTGGAGGTAAGATCTTAAATAAGGTTTGGGCATTTAGCTGTCTTTGAAGCTAGGTGTTCGCTTTTGTCAAGGGACTTACTTGACAGCCTGAAGACGAAAGCCTCTTTTCATGCCAAAAATAGAATAATCACGCCATTTTGGAAAACTGCTCTGCTGGCTTGCCTTGACATTTTGTTGCAGGAATCACCATGAGTGTCACAAAAAAGCTATTTCCCATGTTGTTTGTCTCCTCATCTCTGCTCAAAAGGCTAGTGCAGATGCTTAACTTATAGTGGGGGTGGGGGCTGCTTCAGATCTAAGTGTCTGCTGCACAGAAAACAGATGAACCATTTGTTAAATACCACTGGTCCCTGCTGGTTTATAACCAGATCCTGCACAGCAGCAACTCAACTGAAGTAAAGAGAGTTCTGCAAGAAGAACACCTCACCTGAGGACTGATTTCATCAATGATTATAAAGTAGTCTAGTACTAGTCTTGTTAGTCATTCAATCCACCTGCAAAAAACTGCTTTTAACTGGATAAAACTGTGGAACTAAACCTGCTTACAACTTCAATTTTCATGTGAACATATATTTCAAAAGCTACGAGGTTAAAATGTGAGATTTCAACTGTAAAATAGTGAGAATTAAATGGCTGCTTTTATGCACGGATACTTTAAGATGATCATTTTAGCAAAACAAGACACCTTTCCTGTCAATATCCTGAAGCACCCTTTCTCTCTCCTGCTATACTTTGGTGAAAGAATACTTCATGTCATCTCCATTACTTTCATGTTTAATGGCATTGCAATGAAAGAAATGACACCTTACAGAATTAAGACCCAGACTAGCATCCCTTGGAGGCTGAGTTTCAGATCATTATTTCTGCTGACACTGTGCAGCTGTTGCAGAGGTTTTTTTTTTCTAGGAGCAACTTCAAGTGTTTTTTCATCTTTTTCTCTTTATTTCTTTTTTTTTTTTTTTTTTTTTTTTTTTTTTTTTTTCCACAGAAATCTTTAGCGGGAAGAGGAAGGCACGGCTTGTTGGATCAGTGATGTAACACCAGCTGACAGGTGGGTTTCAGGGAACTCTCTGGGGCCATGGCCTCTTTAGTGGTTTTACCACTCTAAACTCAATTACAGTGGAGTTTCACGCTCCACAGCAAACTCCAGTCCTTTTTTGATAAAAACTCTACAAAGTAAATAAGTCATGATGATGATATGGGTCTACCATTTAATATTCATTGAAGTACATATGTTTGAAAATTGGAAGCAGAGTTTAATCCATTTTCATATTTATATCAACATGAAGCTTTAAAAAGGATATCTTTCCTTTTCTCAGAGATTCTTGACAATTTGTGGTACGACAAGAAAAATAAATATGTAAAAAAAGCACTTTGAATATAAGAAGACCCAAGGAGATTTAAAATGCAAATCTTAAAATATATATCCTGAATCTACTCACTTTCAAGGGGGAGCATGTCTTCCTTCTGTGTGATTTTCAGTTTGATTGAAATAATATAAAATACTTTAAAGGATCCATAATTCCTGATGATATATGCATAATTTGATCACAGTCTATTTATACCTTATTGTAAAGTGCACTGATAGTCTAACAGGTAATATATTTTATAAAGGGACTTTTATACTTATGAGCAATTTCTTCCCTTATTTAGCTCCATTAGCTTGATTAACTTTTCTGTCTTTGATATATTTAAAGCCACAGCAAACATCAGAATTTGGTTGCACATAGGTATGACCATTAAATCTAAACACACAGAGTAGTCTCTATGAGAACTACACATAAAACTAGAAAATAAACAATACATTGGTCTCAAATAACTTAAAAATTGTAATTTGCAAAATCCTCTCATATAGCGTTGTTTAATCATTATTTTGTAACATCAAACAGGTTTTACTGCCCACATTTACACACTTTCAAGAGAAATTAAAAGAAACTTTTCTTTGTCTTAGTGTTTCATTTTAGATCACTGAAAGATAAATGAGGCTGGTGAAAAAAGAGTTAACCTAATGATGTCGTCTTTTATTTGACTGAATGTTTAACCACGGTGCTACGGCTGATGGCACCTTGTTTAATAATGCAGTACGTAGCTTCCTAAGGGGACAGGGCTTGATCTGAAAACTGAATATGGTGCACTCTAAATTCTCTTCCCTGAGGAAGGCTGACTAACTGATAAGTGCCATGAGCTAGCGCAGGGACTGATTCTGTCAAATCAAGCTCAAATGGAAGGCACAATGTAGACTCTTCTCAAGTCTTAGTGAAGTAATTTGAGCAGACATTTGTGACATTAGACAGTGCATCAACTATGGAATGCTGTAAAAGTTCACTGTCTTACTACAAGGTGGTCTTTAGATGACAGGATAAAGAAATCAGTGCAAATTTGTTAATGTAACAACTTGGAAAAGCATGCTAAAAATGTCACTCTATTGGGATATGTGATAAAATGTATAGGGAAGTGACTGCCAGTTGGGTTTCCTTGTGAATCCTTCATTAGAACTCATGTAGAAGGCACAAAAATAGGGAAAGGCAATAAATACAAAATTTGTATTAGGTACTATCAGCTAAACTTCTGTTTTTCCTGAGCTAAAAAATTCCAATTAACAGCTGAAGCAAGAAAATCCATTGTTCAGCTGTTTGTTTCTCACTTTGGGATTAGTCATTCAATTCAAACTTCCCATACTGAAGTCCTTGAACATCTTTTCTAAATGGGGACTGAAAAACAATAGTCTTTAAAGTCAGGAAGAAAATTGTACAGGTTGAGAGGAAGATAAAACCTGTTAATCACACATAAATAATATACTCGTATAAAAGGAATAACTTTGAGAGAATCAGCAAGAAAGACTGGAAACTAGAGGAAATTCCTCAATAAATAGAATGGAAAATAGCAGAAAAAAAGGATTTTTCCACTAGTAATTCATGTTTGTCTAACCTCATTTTTTTCTTCAGTGGTTTGTGGTTATAAGAAATGAGGAAAATCTCTGCCAGGTTTCCAGTGAAAAATTTGACAAATTGCTACCTGTGAAAATCAGAGATGAAATTAATAAAGGAAAACGTGGTACATAAGGAACAGATCTAAGAGCATAGAATAATAAGTAATGTTGAAAATAAGCATTTCAAGTCTGAGGCAGTTATTAGTGAAAATATTCCAGGATAATTTTAAAAACAAACTTTGTCAAAAGTTCTGTGACCTTTACAAAAAAATGATGAGATGGGTTGACAGTGCTAGGAATATCTCAGAGAAAGACCTGATGACTGGAATAATAAAACTACGAAGAAATGGTTTATCATACAACACAAGATCGTGCATTTGGAGACTAATAACAAAATCTATGTTGCAAGCTGGGAATCCAACAGCTGGATAAGGAGCGAGATTCTGGTGTAATGAGTGATGACAGAAGGAGTTGTAGATGACAATCTGATGACAGTGTGAGAAAGGCAAATGATACCAAACTGGTACCAGATGAGACTTTTATGTTGAGGATCTACTGATATCAATGTACAACACAGCTGGGAAGACCCTTTAGGTGACACCTTACTATGAAGCTTTCAGGTCACCTAGTTCAGGAAAGAATTCCTCAAACTGGAATGATCCTGCAAGAAGATGCTATCTGATGGCATAATATGAGAAGAGAGCGATCTGTTGAGGCTGATGATTTCTTTTAAGAAATATAAGAAATAAGAATTTCCATTTAGCCACCAGGACAGGCAAATGAATGACTGTCTGTATGTGGGCCAAAGGGCTGCTAAAGGAAGCTCCCGTGGAGCTTCTGGAAAGCAGCTTCTCATCTGAGTGATGAAAGCAAAAAGGCTGCTCCCCAGCACAATGATTTTTGATAAAGTTAGGGAGTTATGAGATGTGCTATGTGTGGTCATGTTTGGCGTGAAGACCTAGGAGGTCCTCTGCTTACATTATCTTGAGCTGTATGAAGTTCTCTGACTCCATTTTTATCAGTGGTATGCTCAAAGGTACGATTTAGGTCAGTGTCTGAGAAGTGTCCTCAGTCCAAAGTACTATACAAGTAAAAACATTAATAATCTCGTTTTAATGGACCACGGGGAGAATTTTCAAAGGCATTTAGAGCCTGCAGAACTTTACAACCAGTGATGTTAATGACATTAAATAGAAAAAAATTGGAAGAGGGATCCTCAGCCACCTTGTTCTGCAGAGATGAAGTAAAGATCCAAGCATATTTCCAGTTCAGGTGACACTGAGAACTGAGTAGCAAACTCATAGTCAAACTTTAAATCTTGTAATTCTACATCTCTGGCGTGCAAAAATGTCTGGCTTTCACAGGATTTCCACAGATTCACCAGGTAATACAACCAGATTAGTCTGACTAATCTTTTGAAGGGTGTCGTCTTACAAAAACTTTAAATCATTATTTTCAGAATAAGCATTTATATTAAAATTGATCAAGTTTCCAATTGCACTCAAAGCGTTCCCATCGCTGAGTCTTAAGAACAAATATTGAAACAAAATAGCCTTTTAAAAAACCCACCAAAACTCTTCTATCAAGTATTTCTGTGAACAGGTGAAAAACAATTTGACTAAACAACTTTACTATAGGGCTCAACTCTGCTGCTCAGCTTTTACTTTAATGCCTTCCCCTTCTTATACTGTCAGCCCAGAGGAACTGAGTCCCATCCAGCTAAAATGGAGGATATTCAGCAATAGCTTACTTAGGAAACTAAGGGAGAAAAACCCACAAGGATATTTCCAGTTTAGTAGGAAAAAAATGAGAATATCACAATACTCTCTAATCAGAGGAACAAGGGTGAAAAAAGACATTCTGATTTTTCAGAGACTGAGGTGGTCTGTCTGTGAAGCATTATGAACCAGCTGTTATTCTACATCTTGAGGTTCTAAAGCAGGATTCACTGATTTCAATGTTTCATGAGTAACATCTATCCTGCAAGCCCCACATTACAGCACTTTCTCAATAAGGAAAGAAAAAATAGTCCTTAGAGACCTAATATTTAAGTTAGCAAGATTTCCTTCCCTGAAAAGCTGACAGAGCAACTAATTACGTTGACACAGAGCTACTTTTAAGAACACTGATAGAGACGAGATTCAAATAAATCAGAATTGGTTGTACACAGACTCCTGCTTTCTATTTTCTTTAACTCATTTACTTACTTAATTGTGTTAATTCCTTGGGATGCAGCATATCAGTGCTAATGCTCGACTCAAAAGTAAATGCTCAGTTTCAGGTAGAGCATTCTGACATACCTGCAGTAAGGAGCTCTAGAGTCCTGCAAAATTAGATGTAAGTTACCCTGCTTCCTGTGTCAGGATTTCCAAGGTAATTACATTTGGAAGTAGCTACATAGCAATTGGTATTAGCTAGAGTCCCATTTTGGAATTTGATGTGTGATCATTCTAATGCCAATTAATTTATTTAACTAACTTAGAAATAAATTGTGAAGTAGCTGAAATAAGGAGCATATTGTAAATAATGAAACAACACAAATTACTAGATGCTAAAATAAGTACATGATGGACAAGAGTGATACATTTATAAAGAACGGTTTCTCAAGTTTGAAATAATTTATGAATAACTTATACATGTAATTTTCCTTTGTTGTTTTGCTGCAAAGGAGGTTGTGAATCACAGGCAGAATTCTAAAGATGTAACTCTATAAATGCTAAGTGATGCTATATATGAGAAACTTGAAGTTTTCTACAGTAAGGACATAAGGCAAAGTACTTTTTACAAATAGTGTAAATTTTACACTGATATGTAACTATGCCACAGATACTTTCACTAAGGGCTGCCTTCAGCCCTGACTCATTTTAATATCCATTCTGACACTTTCTATAGCTTGTCCTCAGATCTCTCAGTACAAAGATTTGCAGAGGCTTTGTAGTATTGTCAATAAACTCCATCAAGTATTTCTTCCATAGCTAATTGAAGCAGAAGACAAAAAACTCAAGACAGCTAGTATAATCAACTTATAAATATAACAACCATGTTTAAAGCCAAAGGAACTTTACATTATTGTAAAGATCCATCAGTTTTGATTACCTTTCTCATATCCATGGAGCAGAGTGTAGATCAAATACTGGATGCACCTATGGGCTACAGTCATAATGGTGTCTACTGTGTGAATAGTAAGCTTATTGCGCACTATAAATCTGCAAAATCTTTTAACACGTCATGCAATATCTCTCCCTTGGCTTTTTAAGACTTCCTGTTGCACTAGCAAGACTGAATATCTGCAAAAATGAAGAGAATTTTTCTATATCTTTCTGTTTGTAATACTATGTTGGAATACTACAGTATAATACTATAAGAATATTGACAATTTAAAATATTTCTCTGTCCATTTAAGAGAAATGTTTTTAAATGCGCGTCTAGAAAATCTGGAATGGGTTTATTATCAAAACATAAAATGTTCACAATTTATTTTAGAAAGTCATTTAAAAGTCATGTTCACGTACAATTGTACATTATTACAAATTATAAGAGTCACAATATTTAATGCACTGCCTTATGCAAAAGGTCTGATGACATTCACAACAGACCTTTCCAGCTAATCTGAAGTGATTCTCTTTAAAATCATGAACATCCTCCTAGATTATCACTCATTTTCCTGGGACAAACAGTGCAGAAGGGATGACAGCATCATAAAACTTTTTCCTTACACTTTCACCAATTTGATAATGTATTGTTTGATAATGTAGTGTCATTTTCTTTCACTGACAGAAAATGGAAGCATCCCAAAGTAATGCCAGTGGCTACCTTGGAGGCATTTTGCTTTAATATCTCTATGCCTCAGTTTTCCTATTTTAAAAAAATGTTCACAATATTCATTCACACCAGCAGGGTGTTGTAAAGTTAAATTTATTATTGCTTGTAAGATGCTTTTAGAGCATCCACCTGGAAGAATGATAGATATGCAAAACAGAACCTCTTGTAGCTATTATTCTCAGACAATTTCTGTTGAATTTATATAAAAGGAATACTGACTATTCTCAGACAATTATTCTCAAACAATTTGTGTTGAATTTATATAAAATGGAATGCTATTTTTTGAACAATATAAAGAAAACTTGGCCATTAATCATAAGAATATGTTTTTGCAAATAAACAATAATAAATTAAATTGAAAATACATCAGATCACTCAGCCTGATAAGATAACCTGTTAGGATGCAGATGCACTGGACATCTACATCCTACAGACATGTTACATGAACACAGGGCCACATTCATCCTTGTCTCTTCTTGTCAGTAGAACGTGTACAAAGCTTTCTAAGTGTGTGTTTGCTTTCGACGTGCAACTTTCAGGTAAGGAGAAATACAAGACATGGCTTACTAGTTTTTGCTTCTGGTACTTGTCTGTGAACCCTGCCAAATCCCACTTTTAAAGAAGCACCTTAACATAGTTTTCAGAGCATGAGAAGAGCGTAACTTGCTCATTCCAGTCATGCCCAAATCAAATAAAAGCAGGCAAGATGTGCTCTGGTATACAGGGCTGGAAGTCAAACCAGCACAAGTCTGTGCTTAGCACTGCCACCTCCTTTGCAGCTTTAGTTGCGAAACTCTGAATTTTCATTCCCATGACCATAAATTCACTGCTGCAGTTCCCATAAGACAGCGTGATCTTCTTCCACACAAAAAAGAATCCAACCCTCTCCTCAGATGTTGCCATTGAAGTTACTGTGAATTAGCCAACACCTGAGTTCTGCTTTTAATTTCTTTCACTGTCTGTCCTTACCACTTCCAGTTCTGCACAGGCCCAGAATGGCTACAATTAAATCAAAATCAAAATTTATATTGAAGATTTAGTTCCTTGTAGGCCAATGTGTAAGCAGGTCAGACCAGCATACAATATAAAATATTATCAACATTCAGAGTAACACATGAGTTTCTGTAAGGTCTTACCTGGACCAGACCTACTTGCTACTATAACACATCAACCCAAGGAAGTGGCCAGAATGAATATACACACTTCCAATATTATGAATAAAAGTTATTGAGACAAAGGAAGATGTGTTACTCAGGACCAGAATAAGGCGTTGTGCCATTTTCAAGAAATCCCAGTTTAGAAACATCTGAAAAGCCTTATATTTATCCACAAATATAATAATTAATGTAAAACTAAATAGGAGAACTGAACAGGGATTTTTTTTTTTACTGATACACCACCATCTCACTACCTGCATCTCTTAAGATCTGCATTGTCTTTGTCCAAACCACAACCCTTTTGGGACTCTTCGTATATTTTGTGAGCCAGGAATTCAGTTCTGTAAAGCACCAAATCCACTGAGAAGCAGTAATTATAACGTGATCCAGGATTATCCCTTCCATTCAAGCTCTCACACTAAGCCCTCACCCTGCTGGGTACAAGGTGGCAGAGACATGTGGGTGGGCACACATGCGCAGGTGACCCTTCCCACTCTTCCCTAACAGACCTGTGCCTGGTGCAGGCGGCAGGAATGGGCAGGAGCCCACCCATGCCAGAGACCCACTCTGCTTGCAGCTCAGAGAATAATCCCCTGCAGAGTTCTTCCCAAATATAAAGATGTTAAAGGGGAAACAAATAATGAATCAGAAGAAAACTAAGAGAGAAGCTGTATTTCTTCATCCCCAGTCCTGTTATATATTTACATGGTGGGGACAGGCAATGCAGGCTGTGAAACCTTGTGATCTGACCCCAGGCAGTTTGGCTTGGCACCATGGCACTTCATTTTCCCCAGGACCAAATGCAAAATGCCTAAAAGTGGCAAGGCTTGCCAAAACATTTATGTTTTTAGCTTCGCTTGGTTGTCTTAACATTCAGACCTCTTTTATTCTTCTGCCCTATCCCTCTGATTAGATTAAATTCCTCTTAGTTGTGGGAGCTGGGATTACGCCTGAGCTGGGAACTGGAGGGAATAGAGTAAAGCAATCTAAAAGGGAAGGGGGAATATTTCTGACATTCCTCCCAGTGAAAACAAGCAGCAATTGACCAAACACGCTGTACATCCACACTCGGCACTTACACACTGGGTGAAAGGGTCAGCCCTTGATCTCTGTGTTGCCTTACTGCATTTCCCGCAAGGCATTACCTTTGTTGACAGGTTCCATCCTTCTCATCAATGAGGACTGTCATCTGGTCCCTCAGGCTATGCTCTTGACTGCTTCAATTGATCCTTTAGTTTGCCTTTACTTATGGATGCCATTGTTATCACTGTTGCTGGGAATTTTTTATGGGCAACTGAGTATTATTGTAAGCCTAAATCATAGCTCCTCAATTTTAAAAATACAAATAATTAAAAAAAATAAGGTTGTCCCAAATCCTCTAGCTTTTCTTTTGATTGTGTTTAAGGTCTCTAAACATTACATCCCCCTTTCTCTTCATTCCCCTCATGTTAAGGGGGGAATGAAAGACTTTCAACCTCACTGCCAACTACTGCAAAAAAGAATAAATCAGGTAGCAACTGGTTTCAGACAAAGTCTACAGTGATTCTTACTGGCATTGCAAAGCTTACTTGAATTCACAAGGGGCTTAAAAAGCACTGAGATGGCAGAGATTGTTGTGGCAGAAGCAACTGGAAAATGTCCTGAGATTGAAACACAGACATATTAACATCACCCTTGTGGACGCTAATGACTTGCGCTTTGAAATGCCAGCGGCTCATACTGCCAGCTAAAACAAAGGAAAAACCACATTTTTAGTCTCCAAAGACTTTAGATCTTTCCAAACTCTGAGGGCAAATTCAGCCATAATGTATTTTTGCAGTAGAGCAGGGCAGCTCATGCATGCCACTGGGGGAATCATTGCCTGGAGTTGCTGTAGGCAGTGTAGTTGGTATAGCTAAATAAAACAGCAGCTGAAAACCTCTGAGAGGTTAAACTAGTAATGAAGCATTCTATAATGCAATGCAATCAAACCTAAACAGTCTGAAGGCATATCTTGCTGATGCTCACAACCTTTGCCTTTCCCACAGAAACGTATTTAAGGAAACAACCACCAAACACAAGAATTTCTACAAAAGAGTTACAATTTAAATTAGCGCATAGATAGAAAAAATATTTTAATCTTTTGATTAAGTAACAATGTCCTACTTAGACATTTCTAGATGAGGAGTTCTTTTAAAAGCTTACTAGTAATGGCAGATTGGAAACTTTCTGAAACTGTAAATGTTTAAAGAGCTCTACTTGAAGAAATGGAAAGGTACCAGGAAAGGAAGAAAAATGGATGCTGACAATCAAGAGAAGGCTAGGAAAAGGCTTAGAAGGAAATATTTGGAACAAAAGTAAAAAAAAAAAAGAACTGGTTTGAGTGGGAAAATATCTGTAGGATAGGAAAAATATAGAGGCCAAATTCATCCCCAGTATAAATCTAATGATGAGCCAAGCCCAAGAAACTTTAAATGGACTGGGAAAAAATATATTTTGTTCTTTTTGATAGTTTTCAATATGGAAAAGTAAAGAATTCCAAGTTTTACTTGCTTACATCAGAAATGTGAGCCACATGTACTTTTTTCTTCATAGATTCCATGGAAGGCTAAACAATGGGCAGGATAAGATTTTTGTGCTATATGAATTGCATTAAACCTGAGTAACTGAGAAAGTAATTTATACTTTGCCCCATTGAAAACATATCTTCTTCTAAAGGATAAAAAATACTAACTAATGTTACAATGTTTTCTCTTCTGCTACCACAAAAATTTAATACAACATCTTTTAAAAATTTTATAATAAATCAAAAGAACTAAAGTAAAAGGGCTTTCTTTTTCTATTTTCAAATTACATTTAAGGTAATTCTTGAACAAATCTGAAAAAAAGAATGTTTTGTTAAAGTCAAGGGAGAAATTATTGTAAAAGAGGTGAAAATACAAAGAGATATAGAAGAAAAACTTTGTGTGTTCACCCATGTATCAAATATTCATGGCAGAGTTTGGTGTTCTCAAAGAAAACATATTTGCTCAAGGAACTTTTGGGTCTTCACCCCACAATTGTTTAGGCACATCTGTATCCTCACATACATCTTAGGTACCTAAGATATGCCTTAGGTACACTTAAGCCAGTGGCTGGAGTTATCAAGCGAGTAGTTAAAAAGATGACAGTAAATGTGAAAATGTGAAGTTTATAGGCAGAAATTAAAACTAAATCAAAACACAGACAAAAGTGAATAAATTCCTCCCAAAAATGAGGAAATAAAGGCAACACATAAGCACAACTGAAAAACAGAAGAAAACAGTTAAATTCTGAAGGCTAATATTGGGAAAAAATTTAAGATATTAATTTCCCATGATCCTCTATGTAAGAGAAGCACTCCATTCTTCTTTTGACCTATCCTGCTCTTGCAAAAATCTTTTCTAAAAGTTTGAGCATGAATTTTGTCATGTACAAATAACTTTTACTAAAACTCTGGGAAGATGGAGAGTCTTGACCAGATAGTGAGAGTTAAATGTAAATGAACCTACATGAAAGCGGGTACTTTTAAGCTAGGAATGAGCAAAGTATCAGAGATTCAAACATAACCTGGCCAGAAAAAGTGTGCAGTAGTACTGAATTGCAGTAAGTGAAGCAATTTAAACTAATATAATTGTTATTTAGCTTATCCATAAGTCCTTGCACACCCTAAAACACTATTGATGAAATCCTTACATTGAAGTTCTACACAACTTTGGGACGTGACTGTACAGATTTCTCTGGACATTCAACTTTTTGGGGGGGAATGCAGAATGTAAATTTAAAGCATCACTGATTAAATCTTTGTGGTGCCTATCTTATTCTGTATCAGGCATGTTTTCACTTTTAGTTTAAGTTCTATATATACTTCAAGAAATTCTTATGTTACAATAAAAGTTCAAACTTGTTGATAAATTATATCAAGCTTACCTCCAAAATTGCATTCAATGCTGAAAGAAGCTAAGTAATACCATTAATGAAGATCATACCTAGTATATGAATAGCTAACAATTGTCACCAGCATCCTTCTGTTTGCTTCCACTTCTACTCCCTAGCTAAGACACAGGAAAATATGCTACTTGGCCTGACTTCAGTCAGAGCATTATAAACCATGAGAACCTGTCAGCAGTACTAGAATCAATTGAGTAGTATTCTACTAAAATCTTCACTTAAATGAGGACTAATAACTCACTAGATCACATTTTAAAAACTGAAAAGATACTGACAGGTTACAACAGCATCAATGCTAAAACAACACAGGCACCATCAGTCTCTTAGCTTTCCATTCCTTCACAATCCCCCTCCTTGTAATCACCTTGTGTTGGCACACACAGAGGAGGGACATAAAGATGATCAGAGGAGTGGAGCACCTCTCTCAGCAGACAGGCTGAGAGAGTTGGGGTTGTTCACCTGTGGAAGAGAAGACTCCAGGGAGACCCTATAGAAGCATTCCAGTACCTAAAAGAGGCCTTAAAAGAGGGACTTTTAAGGGCAGCATGTAGTGACAGGACAAGAGGTAATGGCTTTAAATGGAAAGAGAGTAGGTTAGATTAGACATTAGGAAGAAAGTCTCCACTGTGAGAGTGGTGAGGCACTGGAACGGGTTGCCCAGTGAACATGCGGCTGCCCTATCCCTGGAAGTGTTCAAGGACAGGTTGGATGTGGCTTTGAGCAGCCTAGTCTAGTGAAAAGTATCCCTGCCCATGGCAGATGGGTTGAATCTAGATGATTTTTAAGGTCCCTTCCAACACAAACTATTCTATGATTTGTGTGGTTGTGCAGTGTATAGGGCTGGGAAGATGATCTGTCTTAAAACTAATCCAGACTAATCGCAGTCTACAACTTCCTCATGAGAAGAGGAGGAGGGACAAGCACTGATTTCTTCTCTGTGGTCACCAGTGACAGGACCCAAGGGAATGTCCTGAAGTTGTGTCAGGGGAGGTTTAGGTTGGATATTAGAAAGAGGTTCTTCACCCAGAGGGTGGCTGAGCACTGGAACAGGCTCCCCAGGGAAGCAGTCACAGCACCAAGTCTGAGAGAGTTCAAGAAACATTTGGATGATACTCTCAGGCACGTGGTGTGACTCCTGGGGATAAGTAAGCACTAGGAGTTGAACTCAATGATCCTTGTGAGTTCCTTCCAACTCAGCATATTCTGTGATTCCGTGATCCATCTGGTTCATCAAACGACTATATAAACACTTGTGCCAACACAAAAGCATGGCACAAGTGAGGACTCAGAAGCAAAATACAGTTTGAGGGAAATATTTTTAATATATCCTCCTTGCTACCTATCTCAGAGTGTTTCTCAGCTCCTGGTGGCAGATTGATTCCCCCATAGACATCAAACTGTGTTCACACAACAGCCTCACACTTTGATACATAGTCCATTGCTTCCAACAGAACAACAAGGTTAAGCTTATTTACTTGATAAATCAAATTTTTTCAAACTTTTATATATAAAATTCCTTGACCCATGTTCTGCCCTTTTCTTTCCTCTGTGATTTTTTCAGGATACACAGTAAAACTGGATGATAATGTTCATTAATTAGAAGCATGTGGAAGGATTTAAACAGAGAAGTGGGGATGGGTACAGCATAGCATTGGTCTAACACACTAAAGAAAGATACAGGACCTGATAGAAACACACATCAAGCTGATCACAGCACTTGATGGTGTTCTCATTACCAGCAACATCTCCCTCCCATCACCTAGTGCTGCCCTGACCCACACAAAGGACATTCACGGGCAGGCCCCACGGAGGTAATATTACATCTCCATGGAGGCTTCCTTTCTAATAAAGTGCTCTTGAGCAGTGACCACTCACTCCAACACACCTGAATTTACATGTGCTGAAACAACTTGGTTATTGTTCATTCTGTACCAGCTGACAACATTATCCAAACAATTCTGTGTAAGTGAACCATTTCCATCACTTTCTGCTCCATGACTTTTCTCACTAATTCCAACAGTGACTTTTCCTTTAGGTTTAAAGTAAAGTACTAAGCTAAGAACTCTCTCTATATAACCTTACTAGACTATAATTTATTTTGCTAACTATTCCTAGCAAATACAGTTTGTTTTTTAGTAGTTAACCCATTCTGAATTTACTGTTGTTGAAGAGCAATCATTTTTAATTGGTGTCATTAAGTCAAATGCTTAATAAAAGTGTGCCAATACAGTTGTCACCTGTATCAACAAGACCAGTAGTCCTTCAGAACAATAACATTTTCATTTGACAAGACCTTATTTCTATGAAATCATGCTAGTTAACATTAACTGTATTCTCAGCATTTAATTCTCTGTTGAAGTCCATTATCAGTTGGCCTGTTACTTTCTTGAGGTTCTGTGCCTAAATAGCTGTCTTATATTACATTGCCCAAATCACATCTTATTTGCTACAACAGTAGCAGATCATACTCCTGATTCTCTGGAACTTCTCAGATTTTCATTTAAAATCAACATCTTGGTCCAGACAGATTTGTTAAGAATCTCTTGTGGTCACTCATCTCAGCTTCCTTACATTAAAATCATAGAATCATAGAACAGTTTGGGTTGGAAGGGACCATAAAGACAACCTAGCTCCAATCCCCCTGCCATGGACAGGGTCACATTGCACTAGACCAGGCTGCTTAGGACCCAATCCAACCCAGCCTCAAGCACTTCCAGGGATGGGGCATCCACCACATTTGGGCAACCTGTTCCAGTGCCTTACTACTCTCACAGTAAAGAATTTCTTCCTACTATCTATTTCTTCCTTGCTTTTTCTTTGCAATATTGACTACCAAGTACCTGCATAACAATGAGGTATTATATCAGGTATTGGGGCACCAAGAAATTCTTAATAACTGAAGATTATTGATTGCCTAAACTTCAAACAGGATTCAAGCCAACACAGCATGATTTTCACCAAACCTAGTACAGTGCATATTGGAGAGACACCTGGTCTCTTGGACGAAAGTGAAATTTTTCAGGAATCAGATGTAGCCAGAAGTTCCTTTACATAAAGCAGAAGAGAAGGAAGAATCCTTCAATCTCAGTTTGTCCTGCAAGTTTCTAAATCTACCCATACCATTTAAGAACTGGTTATTTCATTTTTTCCTTGCTAACATTTATTCAGCTCAAATATTACAAATATGTGGGAAGAAATTCTCACTAGGAAAGATGCAATATGCTCTTCCTTCTGAAATTAAGCAGCTCTTACTGGTACTTTCCAAAGAACAGTAGCATCCAAGAAACAAAATGAATGGGGACAAAGATGTTCTTTAAATTTCATTTTAAGTCAATATTCAAAATCAGACTCAGTGGAGCACGAAATTCTTGTCTGAGTCACTGATTTAGTAAAATAATCAAAAAGTGTTTCATAGCTTCATCAGAACATATATTTTCCAATAACAAGCAGAGGATTTTGCAGAGTGAATCCATGTTTGAAATATTTCTTCCCACACTGCTAAAAATACCATCTTTTTGCATGTTTTTGATTAATGCCTTTAAAACGTGAGTTTACAGAAAAACACAATTACTTTTATGCCACAAACTCACATATTTAAAGTAATTTATTAGACAAACTACGGAAAAGTAAAGCTGTTTTTTTCATAGGCGAGATGTTTAAAATGCTAACAATTTTTTCTTCCTTTGCAGAGATCATTTGTGCTGCACCTCGGATAGCTCAATATATTTGACTGTTATTTAATCTTAATTTATCCAGACAGCACCTGCCCCAAGGGAAATATTTGAACTTTCCAGCCTTCACACATTGCAGCAATGGGAAAATATCAGCAATAGAACCCATGTTGCTGAAACAGGTTACTCTCTCCAGTTACATGATACCCTTTCCAGTAATCCTAACTGAAGTTTATGAAAACAAATGTTTGATAGAGTTTGCAGTATTTAATGACAAATGTTTATTTTGACTAGTATAAAAGCTAAGTAGTGAGGAAAATATAAAGTACTCTCAAACCACAAAGGAATTGAAGCTGTTTGTTAAGCAAATTTGGAATTCACCCTTGGACCTGACTTTCATTAACTGAAAATTTTATTTCAGTTGAGCTGACATTTTGTCCTCAACTCACAGTGTACATGCACAGGTCTAGCTAGAAAAATGTTTCACCATAAATGTGCACTTCTTCAGGGGAAAAAAACCTCAGATTTTTTTTATATGATACAACATGAAAAAACCATAAAACACATTCAAGGGCCTAAAGCAACATGGAAAAGGCCACCACTGAACACAACTTATGGTAAGTATATCTGTTTGGATTTAAAACTTTTTAAACTCTAGAGTTCAGAAGGAAACACTTTCAGAAAAAAAATTAAAGCCAGGGAAAAAATATAAATTTTCTACATGACTAATTGACACTTGAATTCAAAGTTTTGTTTTGTAACAGAATCAGTATTGGCACTTAAAAAAAAAGATGAAAAATAATTGTTTCTGCCCTGCCTTCACAATTGGAAATACTATTCCTCAGTTAGAGCACAGCCATACAAACATTTGATTTGGCATTTGACTTAATCAGTGGGGCAGAAATGTCCAGCAGGGATGATGGAAAAATTAGCAAGAGAATAAAAACTCTCAAAACAGATCAGCTGCCGAAAAAATTTAAAACTTTTTCTAGCAGGGATGGATATGTTTTAAGAGATTCTTGGTCTTTGCCCTTCAAAATGCTATTTTACACTTCCCTGGATATTTCTGTCTTCTTAGTCAGGCTTGTGGACCTACTCTGAGGAAAGAGAAACAAACAGATAAATGAAAGTTCTTAATACAATAAAAGCTATTTTGATTATTGTTCATAAAGATAACAATCCAACTACCATTTTAGACAGCCGTATCGTATATGAAGGATCTGAATGAAACTAACTTGTTATTCAGGCAAATGAGCCGTACAAATGTATAGCAGCGTGCTGTATCTGTCCCTGGCAGGTAAACCAGAGAGGCAGACATGTGTGAGGTATACAGATACTGTATGTACACACCAAGAGATTTAACATTTGTTTTAACGTTAGTGGATCAGGTTTTGCAAAGTCTAACTGGCCTTTGGATTAACCCTTCTAGATCCCATATGACTAAAAAAATATTCGGTAACTATAAAGATAAATGAGAATACGTGTAAGAAAACCTCAAATATTTTGAACTAAAGCAGGTACCTAGAGTTTAGATGCTCTTTACTTCATCTGTTTTATATCCAGAATGATTAATATTTTTCATTATTTGGGATAGGAGATTTACAGAGACTCAGCCAGTGTGCCCATTGATATAAAAACAGCATCAGGATTCTTATATGAAGTAAAATCTGTAATCTTATTAATCATGTTTTATTATAATTTCCCAGTCCAGCCACCAATCTGTATGATTTTCTAATCATTTCACATCTGCTTTCTACCAAAAGCTAAAGCACGCATAAAAATCTGAAAAAGGTGTATTACATACTGGAGCTACAGGCAGCTGAAATAGTTTTACCATTCCTGAAACTTGTTTTGCTATTTTCTCCAACTATTTCCTCTCCAATACTCATAGTAGCCAAACCTCAGGACATGGTATTCTTTGTAGTACAGCATGCCCACAACCAAACATGTAAAACAAAGGCAGTGGCAGGAAACATACGGTGTGTGAAGCTTATATATCTATATATCTATATCTTAATTCTTACTTTGCTATCATTTAAATGCAACAGATTGAAGATACTGAAGGACTACTAATTGGTTACAGATTTATGACTGGTTTGCAGTTTTCAGTAACAGTAGAATATGCAAATCTCTGAGCTGTATGATTCACTGCAGCTCGAAGAATATACCTTCTGACAAAAGCAGCTACCTCAACTTCTCATTTTATGCAGCTTATAGAAAAATTTCAGATGTGACCCAGTTATGTCACAACCATTTTCAAACTGTGATCTTCTGAAAAGTAACTATATAAAAAAAGCACCTTCTTACTCATCAGATCTACTCCCTGTAGATAGCCAGGATAAGATCTGCTGACTTAGTTACAAAAATAAAGGCACTACTACTTATTAAAATTTCTACTAACCTTGCAAAACTAACATAGCTGAGGAGCACAGGGAGATAAATTCTTTTGCATTTTCAGTGGAAATAATTATTTTACAGTGCAATACAGCTCTAAAAGAGCTCGTCAAAGATTTTGAGTTAGATCAAACAAGAGCAAGGCATAGTTTTGCCTGCAGAAACATTTTAACTAATGGATACATACAATAAGGAAAAAAATGTAGCATTTTATTAGGGATTAAGTCACCATTGGCCATTGGAAAGGAATTGTTTTACATGAAAACTGAGCATTCTTTATATACAAATCAACAGGACTCTCAAGCAGCAACTTTCCATTCAAATTTCCTATTATCCATCTTTCTCCAGTTCTTGGGTTTGCCCTCTTGCTTGTAATTTCAACAAAACACTTAAATATTATTCTACAGATCCTAAGACCTGGCTCTTTGATTTTTTACTTGCTACTGCTAGTTCCTGTTCCAGTTCCTCAGTTGGATCTTATCACACTCAGGGCACAGCAAACTGATATGCCAAACCAATATGCCAGACCACCAAAGCTGTGCAGCCAGGTTTCCATAAAATCTGAGATTTGCTTAAACTTAAACAAACTTCCAGTATGGATAGCAGAACTTTTTTTGTTAGGGGGAAGAGGGGAAGCAATTGACACTTGAGAGATAAACAGCCCCCTGTGGTGGGTTGACCTTGGCTGGACACCAGGTGCCCACCCAGCCGCTCTGTCGCTCCCCTTCCCAGCCGGACAGGGGAGAGAGTAAGGTGGAAATTAACTCGTGGGTTGGAATAAGGTAGTTTATTAAAGCAGAAGCCAGATGAAAGCTTGCGCGTGCAAAAGCGAAGCGAAGCAGAAGATAGCGGAGTTTGTTCTCTACTTCCCATGCGCAGCGATGGTCGGCCTGCATTCCTGAGAAACAGAAACAGGGCTTCGGGATGTGAGACAGTCCCTCAGCAGGCAGCCTTTGTAGACAATGAATGCCTGCCTTCCTGCTCCTTGCCTTAGCTTTTATATCTGAGCTGATGTCATATGGTCTGGAATACCCCTTTGGTCAGTTTGGGTCAGCTGGCTTACCTGTGTCCCCACCCAGGATCTTGCCCTCGATTGAGGAAGGAATGGTACAGTGCTGATGCTGTGCTCAGCAGTAGCCAAAATACCAGTGTGCTATCAACACCCTTCCAGCTACCAACGCAAAGCACAGCACTGTGAGGGCTACTATGGGGAAATGAGCTCAGCTAGACCCAATACACCCCCAAAGGCATCTGAGTAACAAAGAGTAATCTTAAAACTCCAAGAAAAAGATCTGAAAAAAAAGAATCTTCTCACTACCTTCCTGAAAATGAGCTGTAGTTACTTTGATCTTGTTTCTGAATGTGAACAGCAATCCCTTTTTATCATGGTGTAATCTCAGCCAGCAATTAAGCATCATACAGTTGCCAGCTTCCCTTCCCCTCAGCATGGTATGGGAAATAGATTAGGAAGGGTAAATGTGAGAAAACTCATGGGTTGAGAAAACTCATGGGAACTCCTGGGGTTCACTGCAATGAAAAAAAAATAACAGAGAGAAATAAAGCCCACGAAAGACAAGCGATGCAAATTAAAACAATTGTCCACCACCAACCGACCAGACAGTCCCCGAGCAGTGGCCCTGCAGCCAATCTTCTCCCTAGTTTTATTGCTGAGCATGACACCATATGGTATGTGATGTCCCTTTGGTAAGTTGGGGTCAGCTGTCCTGGCTGTGTCCCCTCACAGCTCCTTGGGCAACCCCAACCTCCTGGCTGGTGTGGCAGTGTGAGGAGCAGAAAAGACCTTGACTGTGTGTCAGTGCTGCTCATCAGTAGTGAATACATCCCTGTATCATCAGTAGTGTTTCCTGCACAAATCCAAAACAGGAACCTTGTGAGTTACTCAGTTACTTCCATCTCGGATTTCTCCTTCCTTTCTCTCAAACTATTCTGTGTCACGTTTCTCCACTTTCCTTCTGAACAACATTTATGTTTGTACCATCTCCCCCCTCACTTATGTAGCTCTTAATATCTTACTTCATTTTCATCCTCTCAAAATAAAACCTGACTAGTTCAAAAAACTTGTTGACTTCAACCTTATTTGCAACTAGAGATTTTTTATGGAGCACCTGCTTTGCTATATGTAACACTGGCCAAACTACAAGACCTGAAAGACACTGATGTAGTAATAGCTGGAGGCAACTTGGGAATCTGGAAAATGTCCCAAACAAGGAAATCACATCATTTCTAGCATTAAGCAACTCAGGCTCTAAAAATCACACTTTGGTTTTAAAAAAAACCCACTCTTTTAACTTATTTTTTCTTTAAATTCAGCAGACATTCTCAGGTCATGCTTTTAAAATTTTTTCTTTTCAAATGAACCTGAAATATGTGTTTTCACAAGATCTGAGGAATATTTAGAGATTCAACAGAAAAATGTGAGAGTTTGCAATAACAAGAGTACGAGTAGTTTAAGCTGATCCAACTTTCTCCTAGAACAAAACGGAAAGGAGATATTAAAAGTGTACAAAAACCTTAGCAAGCATGAATTTAGAATTAGATTTTCTTTGCTGTCATGAGAGTATCTGTATACCGATTTATCCATATCTACATATAAACATACAGAGTACCACAGAGAGCCACATTCCTCTTTATCCTTCAGTCTTTTACTGCCTTGAGAGTCACCTCTTTCAGGAGTGAACTGCATGCCTGAGAATAGGCAAGAGGCCTCACCCAAAACTTCCAGTCAGGTTTAGAGAACAAGGAAAAGGTCACTTTTTAGTTCCTTTGTCACATTCCCTCAAGATATATTAAGGATGGATATTCTCCACACTGGCACCTCTTCTGTACCACATTGTCTGAAATCTAAGGTTATCCTTAATCAGTCATCAGAAATAAAAACAATATAGATATTAACAACACATATATGTAAGTACCTTGCCATTTTCTCAATTCCATGGCCTACCTTCCCCCAGAGTCTCAAGTAAATGCCCCAAATTATTCTCTCCATGGCAAACCTTCCTGCTAGTCCATTTCTCAAGACAAATTAAGCCAATAAATGAATGCTGGGAACTATATTCTCTCACCCCATTGTGTAACATAGATCATACACTACCTTGACAGTGGAAAGATGGATGTCTTACTGCACTGGTGTCATCTGCACAGAGCTGCCTCTAGATGAGGCCATCTTAATCTAGGGAATGGGAAGAACAGGCAAAGCTATCAGGAGGTTAGAGGCAAGACTAACCTACACACTACAGCATGCTTTGTGCTCATCTTAAAACATCCTGCCTTGAAATCTCTAGAGAGAAACCCCACCTTTCCAATAGGGACTTGATGGCTCCACTAGTCAGCAGAAGTGCCAGCAGAGGACACCTCTGAGACCCCCAAAGGACCCCTAGAATTCACCCAGGCCCCACTACAAGCACAGACCACAACTTCTTCAAAGGTTAACATCTCATAAACCTCCTATATGACATGAATAGCTGTGATTCCTGCTACCATTTTGCCCCCTGACATGCAGCAGCCACGTCCAAACTGCCCAAAGGCAATGGTCCTAGGCCAAAGCTGATTCTCTTCTGTATGTTCTCTTATGTTTCCTTCACTGTTCCCAAGGTTTTTTGACACAACTTGGATCATTTACTCCAAAAGTTTTTACACTGAGATCCTGGGGATGCACTTATAGCATAATTTAAACTTTGGATTCTCTGATTTTCCAGAGCCAACTGTGGCATAAGCTACTTCAGCTGTTTTATACATATGGGGGTTTATTTGAAAGAAGGAGAGTGAGTGAAGAAAGCTCTAATTACCACATTATTTTAACTCTTGCTTTGGAAATTCCCATTACACATTTCAATTAAATTTTAGAAGTTAATATTAAGAATTTATGATAAACTCTCAATGCAACTAAGCAGACACCCTATCAGAACTTAAAAGTTCCAGGAGAGGCAGTATGCAGGTAGGCAGTGCCCATCTATTACCTTAAATAACCAGAGCCATCCTGTGGCCTGTGAGCCAATCGGAAGAGTTAGGACGGAGTTCTGGCTTATAAATCCTCCTCCTCTCCAGTACAGTGTGGCCATCACCAAACTGCCTACTGGCAACAGTTCCAAGCTGATTGATGCTAATTCCTCAACCTGTGCCAGGCAATTGTCTGGCATAGGCTGAAACTATTGTAGAGAAAGGAATCAATACCAGAGACCAGTTCCAGATCCCAGAAACAGAACCTGGCACTATTAATTGTTATCTCCAGGGATAGTCTTCCAGGGATTCTTAATGGAATTCCCTGTGCAGAGTGAATCAGGCCAAGACTTTTGGAGTATGTGGTCTGCCTAGAGAAGGGGAAAAACTCCATAAACATTATGTGTCAATTTACTGACTAAAATTCTCCTCTTTTTGAAATCTTGATAAACGTGATCTAGATTCTCTCATCCATTCAGAGAACTTCAGCAAATATAATTTCCTAATTCTACTGCTTCATCTATACGACATTTTGAATTAATTCCCCAGGACTTCGCTTCCTTTTCACATCAAGCAAATAGCTGTCTTTACCTCTAAACCAGAATCATGTCTATGACTTCTCAACTGGGCAGTGAAAAGGTAGCTTCTCTCTGAGCAGCCTTCATTTCTCATCCAGTTATCCACCAGCTGGATTGTCAAACAAGAACCTTTGTGTTTTCTATGTCCTTTGGAGGAATTCTTGGTCAGCATCTGTCCCACTGTTTTCTTTCTAAACACTTCTTAATGTGTTCTTTATTGATTCAGCAGCAGTGAAGTCTTAGCAATGAGAACTTATTATTTATTATGCTGACCAGTGTAATTTAACTATTTTCTCTTTATCTTCCAGTCCTTCACTTTACCATTTCTCCTCCTTATTGTAAGCAATGCAGACTTTTTTTTATTGTGTCATTAGAGCGAGCTCCCAGGGGCTTTAGTCCATAATCAAGTTTGGAGATCACATATCTAATCCAGTGTAATAATTAGCATTAGGTTTGTACTTGGGTTAAAAAGTTTTGCTCTTCCTCATTACGACTGAAGCCTGTATTCCATTAAATATTAACACTGTGATACAGCAGAAGCCATAAGCAGTAACATCACAATTATTGTCTTACTAGCTGTAACTCATGACTTAGGGCTTGATAGTAAAAACTGTTGAGCATCCAGAACTTTCTAAATAACAAAAACCAGTATCCATATGTATACATATACAAAACTTACAAAAACTGGGCTCTTCGCATCTTGATGATGAGGCTTTACAAATCTTTTCAAGTAAAGCGCAATTGAAAGTGGCTGGTTGTAGTTGATTTAATAAAAATCAACCTGCCCCTTGGAGTAATTATTTGCAAGTTACCGCTAAAATAGTGACATGGGTTTTGCATGAAAACATGCACTTAATTTGTAAGTACCTTGCTTAATGTTTTACGTTACAGCAACCAGCTCTGACCTGGATGCTAAAACGAAGCTCAGATGCGGGTGGCAGCTCAGTAAACATAAGCAAGCTCAGGAAGAGATTTACTGTTTACATTTGGTTTCATTAAGGTTCTTCCCTCTGCCAGTCACTCCCAGGGGATGACAAGCGCTGCTTCCCAAGCACTGCTTCCCTGGAGCGCGGCGCACACGCCGGCCAACCCCGAGTGGAGGACCTGCTTCTTCCCACTAATGGGCTGGAGCCGGCCGAGGGATTTTCCTTGGCGCGCCTGCGCGCCAGCGGCCACGCTTTGGCGGGGCCTGGAACGCGGTACGGGCAGTGCGGGTTCGGCGGCTCTTGCGCGCCCCGAGCCACCGCCGGGCTCCCGGGGGAGAAGAACTTGGGCAGCTGGGCTGGGAAAGCCAGGCGGGCAGGGACGGCACGTCCCGCGGAACCCCACGGAAGAGCTCCCGGCAGCGCCCGCAGGGAAAGGCGGCGCTCCCCGGCGCTGCTTCCCCCTCCCTCCCCCAGGATCCCGCGCTCCCGGCGCGCGCCCGCCCGCTTCCCGCCGGAGCCGCTCCGGGTTGGCTGCCGGGCCGCCCAACCCGCGCTCTCTTGGGACGGCCCATCAGCCGCGCGGGGGGGAATTGGCGGCGCGCCGGTGCCCGAACGAGCTCACTCCGGGGCCGGAGCTGGCGGCCCCCCCCCGCAGGGAATGGTTGGCCCCCATCACGTGGGGGCGGCGGCGGTGCGGCGCCGGCGCGCGGCTCACGTGCTGCGGGCGGTCATGGCCGCGCTGCTGAGCTCCGCCGGGCGCCTTCGGGCGCTGCGCCCGCGACTCCCAGCGCTGCTCCCGGCCCCGCTCCTGCCGCTCCGCCGCCCGCCCGCCACCCGCCCGCCGGGCCCCGACAGGTGAGACTCCGCGCCGCCCGGCAGGGCCGGCGGAGGCAGCGCCCCGCACGCCAAGGACACTGCCGGCCGTGCCGCCGGGCCCTGCGGCGCCGCTCGCAGGGACTGCCCCGGGGGCTCCGCGGCACCACCCGGCCCGGCGGCCTCGCCGGCGTGTGCGCGGCCTCGGGCTGAGCGCGGGGCAAAGGCCACGCCGTGGCCCCGCTTCTCACCGGCTGGGTCGCCAGGCCGGACCGCGCTTCCCGCCACCGCATCCTGCTGGGCTCGGAGCGAAGCAGAGCCCCGAGCGCCCGGGGATGCGGCTGTGGTGGGACACACAGTCCGGAGGGGGAGACCAGAGGGTGGAGTGGAGTCGCCATCCCTGGAGGTGTTCAGGAAACGACTGGACGTGGCACTTTGTGCTCTGGTCTAGTTGACATGGTTGATGATCGGTTGCAGGTTGGACTCGATGATCTTGGAGGTCTTTTCCAGTCTAAATGACTGTGATTGACTGTGGGTAACTGCAGAGTTGGAATCTGGGCTTCTTCCTCGTGCCCTCTGACTCTCTTATCAGGAGGAACGTTCTAATTCCTTTGCCGCGGTTCCCTCTCCCGTCGCGAAGGTAGGGTGGGAAAACTCAGCCTACCCCACCTGTGTATATCCAGACTGCGGTTTTGACCACATTAATATGTGGTTGGTGCCCTACAGGAAACCTGGAGACACAACTATTCATTAACACAACTACAGACACGCAGTGCTTTGTGAGCTGATAAAATAACTTAGTGCTGCCAAAGGGAGAAAGTTGCTCTGTCCTGACTTTCTTGTGCTGTGTTACAGCTCTGCTGCTCCCTCTAAGTCGATGTAACCTAACTGTTCTGGTTTTCTGCCAAGACTTTTCTGCTATTCTAGATAGATAGATACGTTCAGCAGACGACTTGGTGAGTTCTAGAGCTGGTTCAGAAGGAGGGATGGGAACAGACAAGAGTGAGCATTGGGAACTCCTAAGGGAAGTCTCACCTCCAAAATAAAGTTGTTGTTGCTACCTGCGCTAGCTTTAGTACTTATCAGTCTTACTCTGGGGCTGTTTTTATTTGGTAGCCTGATGAAAATCTTACGTAAAAAAGAATAGTTTTCTGCTGGCTTTAGTCACTGAAGTGTATTACATGCTATCAAACGTTTTAGTTGGTGTGAAGGATGGAGTAGAGTGGTTCAGGAAGGACCAGGGAACTGGGAGGATGTCTGCTCAACAGTTGGCAACAGAACCACACATTTAGTTGTCTGCAAATCATGAATAAACCTTTCTACTTTCTAGTAATTAAATTATGTTTGCCTCAGTGTGAAGCTTAATTCCCTAAATTAATTTGTTGCAAGAAGTGCTTTTCACTGAAATTCACATATGACTGATGAAGGACTAAGTGCTGGTTTTCCCTAGTTTTTTTCCATTTTTTCCATATCTGAAAAAACTTCAAAATGCTTTCTGCAATGATATTTTGGCTCTAACAGCTGGGTTTTGGTTTTCTGGCTGTTTCCCCCCCACCAATGCTTTTTTCTTGCAGCAAGAAACTTTTTGTGCATTCCTTCTGTCCAGTAATTTCATTCCTAAAATAAGATTTCACCTAAAATCTTTGTCTCATTGTCACGTTATGGGATGGGCTAGAGCACAAGTGATGCTCTAGACCACAAACTGTAAAGCAAAGGTAACACTTATGAACTGAAATTGCGTGTATTAAGTATATGATCTCATTTCGCTTTTTTTACCTTAAGTAACTATTCATTGTTGTTTCTTTTTCTACTCAAGCCTTAATTTCTGCAAATGGACTTCCTCTGAAGAATTAGAATGACAAATGGACTACACTTAAGCTTACTATACCTGTTTAGGTCTCAAGATTTTGAGAGTGAAACGCAGTCCACTGCAGTAAATTCCAGAGACTCCATAAAGTTCTAATTGGAATAGTAAGGGTACACACACGTGTTTTAAGATTAAATAAATAAAAAGGAATGATTAGCATTTTGCAAGAGGACTGTATATATATGTTTGCATATGCTTGATATAGTTGCTTTAGCATTGAACATAATGAAGTCAGTTCAGAGGTGAGTCTGTGACTCTGATAACAAGAAAAGTTGCAGAAAAATTGCAGATCTGTTGACTGGGCTAAAGATGTAAAGGAGCAACCATCACATTCAAGCTGAGGTTTTATCAAAGCATTGTTACTGCTCCGGTTTTTAATCTAAACTTCTTCTGCAAATGGGTTAGGATAGCAGGTGGATAACCAGTTGCATTGGGTGCTTGAGAAGTGTTTCATAGCAATTCAGATCTAAGGCAGATTTTTCACTTGACTACCTCTAGTAAGGAATGTGAAATATACTGAGCTATATGTTGTAACTCTCATGCCATGCAATTTTATTAAGATAAACTGTGACAGACCAATGCAACAAACTTCAGAGTTACAGCAGCAAACTTCAGCACTGAGCTAATTTATGTGATACAAACTATTTACTGGAACTTTGTTCACAGAAGATTCACTTAAGTGAATCTTTAGGCACTCACTTAAGAGTGCCTAAATTTGTTGCTGGAGTCTGACTGTCAAGAATGTAACAAACCTGCTCCATTGGCGAGTGTTTAGAGTAGATTGTGCATTAACATCAGAATGTCTTGGGGGACTTTCTTCTACATAATGTAGGTGATTATGTTATGGTTTGGTGTTACAGCTTGCTGCTGTGGGAAAGTTAGTGCTTGGAGAAGGGGTATTGGCTTCATTCTTTCCACACTGACCACCCTCCTGTTGCTGGCCAGCTTGTCTGGCTCTAAATCAGGGAAGGAGAACAGTTAGGCTCCTAAAGCATAGACCATGAAAGTATAGCTTTCATGATAGGAGGAAAATCAAGGAGAATCAATACAATAACAAAAAGAAATCAAGCCACCAAACCTGCTCCAGCATGGGCTCCTCTCTGGAGCCCACAGGTCCTGCCAGAATGCTGCTGCTCCTGCACAAGCTTTTCTCTGTGTTGTCTGTTTTCAGCACAAGTGCAAAACCCAGCCCCATACTTGGTACTTCAAAGAAAATTAGCTCCAACCCAGCCAAAACCAGCGCAGAAGGCACATGTGCTATGCTGTTCAAGTTGTCCTTGTAAAGACTCTTGCCTTTTGATATGTTGTGGTATGTTTGAAGCATGTTGGTGAGATGGGAGAGAAAATATCCTTTTAAAAAAGGTCTTGTTTCAGATCAGGGAGTGGAGGAGGATTCGATTTGAGCTTAGAGTAACCATAAGTTAAAATCCCGAATGATTCATGGTTGAATGCATGGTACATTCAATTTTTTTTTTTAATTAGCTGCAAACAAGTTGCTTTTGACTGTTTACTGTCATACTCAGCAATCCATCACCACTGAACAAAAACGTAGAACTGAATGCTTAATTACATTAGCAAAATTGTAGAATTAATGGTCTTTAAAAACACAGGAGACATACAGTAGACTCACTTTTGGTAATACTCTGTTGTAATGAAGTTTCACAGAGTTATTGTTGTAGTTGTTGTGTGTGTTTTACTGATGGATATAAAATGCATAGATACTTCCCAAGAAATCACAGAAATGTAAAGTTGGAAAAGACCTCCAAGATCAAGTCCAGTTGTTTAACCTCATGCTGCTATCTTTACCACTAAACCATGTCCCCAAGTGCCACATGTTTTTTGAACACTTCCAGGGATGGTGACCACCACTTCCTCAGGTAACCTGTACCAATGCCTGACCACCTTTTCAATGAAGGAATTTTTCCTAATATCCTCAGGGCAGTACACAGCAAAGTTTTACTTGTGATGAGCCACTTAGGCAAAATTTTTAGATATTCTCCAAGAAACTTGAGATTTCTCAGTCTACGTAAAGGAACTTTAATTTTTCTCTATTACAAGATTCCACTCTATGTCAGTGAAACAGGTATACAGCAGCCTGAATATTGTGGCCTTTTTTTATAGGTGATCATAGCTAAGTCAAGGAAAATACTGTTTAACAGTCTTGTTAATTATGCTGGGATCTCAGGTGGTATATTTAGCCTTATGTTTAGGAAGTTTAACTAAGGTGGGTCTGTAGTGCTTTTATGTACACTAATGAATTTTAACTCTCTTAAGTTTACCATTATTCTACTTGGAGCACGGCTTTATTTTGAGAACTATTTCATACACCTTTTGCCTTGCATATTCAGTACTTTTCTTAGAAAAAGCATAGCAACTACCTTATTGTGGCTTTGATAAAGGGAGGCAAATATCCGTATGGTGACTTTGTAATTCTTTTTCAAATATTTGGAATTGGTCAAGTTTTACAGAAAGTAAACTTTCTGCTGCAAGGGAGAACGCTGGCATCACCTACTTTTTGAGTTTTGAGAAAGATCGGATGTTTTTATTTGGGCTACTGTGGAAGATATGTTCCTTTAGGAAATTCAAGGCACTGCCTTTAGTCTGCTTTAAAATATGTTAAGTATGTGAGTAGGCACTGGGATTCTCACTAAACACTTGGAAACAGAAAAATTTTACGAACTGACTTTGTATAAATTTCTCTATGCACACTTCATCTGTGCATAAGTTTTTCTGTGAGTTTATCTTCAACTGTTTTCCCAATGTTATAAGCTAAATTGGAGGTGAAGAATTGCCACTTGTGTTGGGATTACAAATGCATGATTGGTTAACCTTTCCTGTGAAGGTGAGGTCTGCAGTTGCAGAGGCAAAGCTGAAGATGGTGTAAAGACTCCAGTATCAGAAGGATACTTCTAATCCTGTGATTGTGGCAATAGGAGAGAGATCACTCTATAGAGCTTAGGATATCCTTTTGAGCTTCTCTTAGTTCTGAAGGATAGTAAAGAGAAATTACACATTTTGGGGAAAAATCAGATTGCTCATTGAAACTTCAGATCTGAAGTATATTGTGCAGCTTCATGCGCTTGCGAATATCCTGTTTCACATAGAGAAAATCTTAAAATGCCATTTAAAGGTAATTGATGAAAGTAAATGCTAGCACTTGTTGCAGCCCTTGCAGAAGTATCATGCGTTCTGCTGTGTAGCACAGCATTTAATTCTGAACAAAGTTCATTAAAATAATTGAAAAACAGGGTTACATCGTAAAACCATATAATCTAACATCTAGTACTGAGGCAGGATCAGAAATGTCAAGGTGATGTGTGATAGATTTTTTTCACCCTCCTAATCTCACTTTAATACTCCTACTTACAAAGTTTGACTGAAGTATCCTGTTCAAATATTTCATTAAAATTAATATTACAGCCATTAATATTAGCCATGTGGTGCTTAATGGATTAGGTCCAGTTGTTTCTCTTTTGGAGAGTGGGGTGGGATAGATGAGTCCTTTGAGTCTTTTAAACTTAGGGATTTTTTTTACGGAGTAAACACATCATGACAAGCTGCATTATCTGCATTTAATTTACGTTTGTTTTTTAAGATTTGAGAAACTGAAGTTGTCTTTTTTTGCTGCGTAATGTTTCATGTTTAGCGGTGGATCATTTTTAGTATTTTTTGGCTGTACTGTTGCAAACTCCATCTTAAGTTTCTGCATTTGTATTTTGTCCAAAACATACAACTTTTTGTGGTCTGTAATGAGTTCCCTTTCTGCTGATTTCAGACCATTACATCAAGTAATCGAGATTACTGAAGTCTGAGGCTCTCCTTCTTGGAGTTTGCCACCATTACAGTGTCATCCACAAATTTGATAAGTTTGTTAACTTTTCTATCATCCAAATTGTTACCGAAGCGATTGAATGGACATAGATTGTACCAGTCTTTTCCTAGCTGAGTCAGGAGATAGCTTCATTTAGACTCCCACACAATATTTCTAATTTTGCAACAAACCACATTTTAATTTTGTATATATATTTAAATTTTTTGTTTAGACAGCTACTGTACCCATACTTTGTAACTAGAAGTACATTGTATCTCCTTGGTTTGTCAGGTGAGGTGTTGCCAAAAGCCTGTACATCAGTCTGTACTTTTTATTATGCTTCTGTTTCTCCCACAACTTCCGTAAATTTTTCAAGGTAATTCCACAGGACTGGAGTTTGAGTAAGGTCTATTAATGTGTCTTTAGTGTAATTTATCTTAAATGTTTTCAGAAATTACTTAAGTCATTCTTCCTTATTCTCACCTACACCCCATCTCCTTGTTAAATTAGTAATGATATGATAGTTAAAATTTACATTAAATGGTTGCAATTAACATTTCTTGAAAGCTGAACAATGTACGATCTGGAATTTTTTTCTCTTTGAAGAAGTATGTATAATTTCTAAAATTATCTTTCTTACATTTAGAAGCCTTTCTTACTGCACTTTTAGGTGACTTCCTGACTGAGAAGGTTAACATGACCTTGATTTTTATCCTCGCTTTTTTTCTATTCCCCTTAATCATGTGGTGTTTTTCACTTTCTAAAAATTAGAGATTCCTGATGCATGGATAACTGCCTTGTTTTGTTAACTTCTTCTGTTTCATGGGGAGGTTGTGCCGTTAGTATAAATTTTCAGTATGTCATCTACTGCGTTCTTCTGTCCTTCACTTGGTTGCCTGAAATCAAACTGATATCACGTCCCTTAATTTGTTAAGTTTGCATCTTTTTTGTAAGCTGACTTTCTGGTCTTCTCAGTCTTTCATCTTCTACAATAGTGACCTCTTAGGGTTTTTTTTTCATCTTAAGTTTTGTGTTCTTAGTTGATTTGTAGCGCTAAGTACCAGATGGAATACAGTAGATCCCTGCAGCTTCATCCAGCTTTTGAAGCCACAGTTATTTTTAACAAAGTCTTACTATGGGATTGGCTTAACATTACACAGTGCCTTAAATAGTGCTAGAAGTGTAATTTATTCAGTTGCTGAAGGCCTCCATATGATGAGGTATACCTGAGCGTTACACTGAACTATCAATATTTCAGATTGATAATTATAATTTAGGTGAATGCTAATGAAAGTTTGAGTTCCTGAGGTTGTTTTGTACTCTCATACTGTTTTCATCTGTCTGTCTCAGACTGAAACTTGGACTCCTATGTTGCCATTCCTTAAAATGTCTTCAATCAGTATAAATTAGCACCAGTAGCATATTTGATAATATTGGGGTGCGTGTTTGTGTGTAAATAGAAATGCCCAATTCTGCTCATCTTTCAGAAGGTTGAGTGTATAAAAATAACACTTCATATAAGTAATATTTTACAGTGTGCAACTGTAGCCATAGATATACTATAATATTCTAAACTTCGGTTATAAATAGCATCATACTAAATGTTAAGCAGGAGAGTTTAGTTACAAATGAAACTTTAGAGTCCTCTCATGCTGCTAACTAGCATATGTTGAGCATGCACATATTGTATTTATTGTTATACTTAATCTGATGGAGCTGTGCAAGTGCTTTGAGATATTTGTGACTTGACCATGGAGAATCTTACAAAGCACAGGACTTAAAACCCATACATAACAGTTTGTTTATGGTTACAAGTGTGCTACGTGTCATAAGATATAGTTTAATATTTTGAAAAATACTGTAAAACAATAGTAGGTTTTTATAGAAAAAGACATTGCAATTTTAATCTGAAGCTCAAGCTTTTTGTCCACTTGTGCTTAGATTGTTCATGGAAATCAAAGTATAAATTTCTGTATTACAAAGACAGTAAGCCCTCTGTTGATGCTGGCTTCCTAAGCATTTTTTCCAACCTTTCCGGAGTATTCTGAAAAGCTTTCAAGTAGCTTTTTAATGGGTATATAAGAGTAGATGATACCATTTGCTTTTTTATCTATATCTTTAAGAAAAAACAAAGAACTTGCAATCATTGCAGTTTCATTCTTATAGCGATCTGCTGGCTAGCTAAAAGTTGAGTATTGCTGTTTATGTGTTATTAAAGAGTTATTTAAATTATAGACATCTCATTTGGTTGTTAAACCCAAGAGGAGTTAAAATTTACTATCTTACTGTTATTTTTACCTTGTGCTACTGAATTTTATTCTAGTTAGTCTAATGATTTCTCTTCTGCAGAAAGTACCCCGTATCTCGTTACGTGATGCAGTAGAAGGAGAAGAGGAGAAGGAAGGAAAGAAAATGACACCCTTGGGAATACTATTAGGGAGAGATGGCATTAACTAGTAACAATAAAAAAAAAAGTTTGATGGTGTTAATCTGTCAAACTGCTTACCACCAGAAGTGGTGTTTCAGTTTTGGTGTCCCTCCCCCTTTTTTTTTATTCTTTCGATTTTCTCTGATTTTAAGCACCTATTCCTTCTCAATTTCTTTTTTTTTCTGGATAATTCTGGTGGGGTTTGGACATCATGAGCTGTTCCTGCTCTAACTTGATGGAACAGTAATTTAATTTTTTGTAAAAGTGGAATAATTGCTGTTGTACCAAATTAGTGAGTTAAAGAAGCTTGCAGAGGGATCTGACTAAAATGAGAGCTAGCCCAAAGGAATCAGTAGGAACTTATATCTAGAAGGAGCTAAAACGGACTGAAGGAGGGGATCTGTCCTTTTTTGGCAGTCTTTTTTCCCTTCTTCCATTCTTTCTTCCTTATCCTTTCCCTAGTGAAATACTATGCAGATAATTTGCCGATCTCTGGAATATTCTTCAGGAGGAAACTTAAGGAGATTGAGCAATGTAAAAAAATGGTGTGCTTGAAAAAGGTAATGCCAAATAGTAGTGATGTTCCTCATTATTAAGGGATATTTTAAAATACCTTCAGGAATCAAATCATCTAATAAACTGTTTTCATAGCTCCATTAGGAAAGAGATTCTGCTTCAGGCTACTTATAGAACTTAGGGCCTGCTCAGTTATCAAGTCAGGATTTCAAACAGCAAAGAAAAAATTTTGTTTGGGCTACTTCCTGCTCACAAGAGGCAACCACATGGTAAAACACCAGTCTGTTTTTTCTACCCCAGTGATGATTTTTCTGCCATTTAGCATTTTGCTGCCAATGCTTCTGAAACACTGACTTGCCACCAGCAAGCTTTTTCCCCTCCACTGGACTTCTCTCCTCTGGTCCTAAATGAGCACTGGTTGATGAGAAACAACCAGCAGATACACCTATGAAAAAGCTTTAGGTGTGGAAGATTGTTTTGTAGAGAATGCCAGCACTCCTGACTTTTAGGCTGCCATTTCAACAAAATGTGCACCTGTTACTGGAGCATCTGCAACAGCAGGGAGTACAACTATTTTTTTTTAAAAGTAGTCTAAAGAGCTTACAGAAATTTAGCTGAAAAGCTATCTAGAGAGCCAGAGATGAGAGAGGGCAATTTCAGAAGCTGCTGAATCTTCTTTTTACCACCCAGCAAGTATTACTTTCTTTGTATAGGATTCTGGAGGAGGATAGTCTGGTTTATTTTATGCAGTTGTAAAGACAACTGAGAACAGACTTCCAAAATGCTTGTGAGAAATGATAATTTCACCTGCACAAGCTGTTCACAATCTTACTGTGGCACAAATACCCTTTTTGTATTCTTATGTACATCAACTTATTCTCAAAAAAAAAGGCAAGCTTGCTTTGCTTTGCTAGAAATAATAGCGCTTTCTCATTATGCTTATTGTTGTCTTAATTTATTTTGAGAAAATAAATATTTGAACAAATCCAGTGTTGATGTTTGGTTTACATGGCAGAATGAAAGGATGCTTCATGCTGACTATTGTAAATTCGACAGGATGGAGAATGATCCTATTATTCTTTAAGCTATTGTTGTCTAAAATACTGACCTCTGCATTAGTTTTTGTGTATTTGAATTGAAAAGAAAGATGCAATTTGCTGCTTTGATTTGCTGTGTTCTGGAAGATCTGTCTGTGACTGTTCTTGAAGTGATTTTCAAAAGTGTGAGAGCTTTTGTGAGAAGCTGTAACGGGAAAATAAGATTTTTATAGCACTTGGATGACTTAAAAATTTTAAATTTTGTAGGAATAGTATTTGAACCATTTAATTAACGAGGTGAATCTAACTGCAAATCTCAGAGAAACAGTTGTCACTGTGAGAAAAATGTACATGACTGTATCTTAAGTAGAAAGACACTGAAACGAATCACCTATATTTCTTTGTTTATATCAATATGGAATGTTTTTGAGACACTGATCAGTAGCAAGAAGTGCGTTATCTTCTTGACGCTGTGTGACTGGTGTAGTTGCAAAATGACTCACAGAAGTGTAATCTCTGTTTTTGTGTTTGTTTTTATTTAAGCAGAAATATTACGAACCAAATAAGGTTCTTTACACTTGCACATCAAGAGGAAGGAAGTGTTAAAGAGGAACCAGTTTCAGAAATTCGAACCAGACCAACCTATCAGTTTGACTGGGCATTAAATAGAGTGGATAACTCTGTCAGGAAAACTGGCCGCATTCCTAAATCTCTTCTACTAAAAATCTTCCAGGAAATAAGCAAAGCAGGTAAGTTTAAAGCTGCTGTATAATGACTCAGCAAACCAAGGAAATGAACTGAAGGAGTTCTAATTTATTTTTTGTCTTCAAGCATTGTTTAATCTGTTGCATATGTTGATGGAGAGTCTTTAAATACTTTAGAGATGTATTTGGCTTTGAATGCTTTTCCAAGATTTTTTTTCTTTTGTAAAAATGCAGTGTACTTTTAATAAATGTTAACATATTGCCTTGCTTACTGCTTGTGGATTTTTTTATCTGGTAATGTTGCATCTTCCTCACATAACTGTATTGTGCTCTCTGAACAGGGATCCTATCTATCTGGTTTACACAGTATATTTTTAAAGTGACTGTAGTGAACCATGCTGTCCTTAACACATTATGTGTTTTAAAACGGAACTACAACAGGGAAATATGTAGGTGATCCCCAAGTTTCCACATTACCAGGTAACTGTGGTTATTCATGACAAGAAAGCTTTATTTTTTTTAATTAAACAAAAACAGGTAGCTGAGGCATTGTTCATTCTGACAGATTCCAAACCTCTTTGGCTAAAGTAGCCAGACCACATTAGTAATTTGCAAACCAGCTGCCACAACTGATGAGGTTTGATACCAGTTAGGATGAGTCAATGGAGATACTTGCTGAAGATACTCACTAAGTACTACTGTCAATATTTATCGATGACAGCATGTATTTTTTTTAAGTTTAAACTTTGCTGTGTATTGCTCTGGACTGTAATGGTTTGTATAGCTGGGATTGTGCTTTTAAAAGCTTTGCATTTCACTGTTTAAAAGCAGAGTCTTTAATTCACACTCCTTCTGTTGAACTTTTTAGCTTTTTCTTTTTTCGTGTGATATCCTTTCTGATCCTGGCTGCTTTGGTGTTTTAGATATAAACTTTTAATTTTTGCTTCTGGGTTTGCAAGAATTTTATGTCTGTAAACTTCTCTGCAAATAGTTCTTCATGAACCTTGACTCGTTACACAGTTTTTAGGAAGTCATATTAACAGAAACATTAATTGTTCATAGTGGTTTCTTTTGGCTTTTTAACGGTATTTAAAAATAGAAGCATAGAACCTCACAAGAGATTTAACTAGGATGCTGTTAGAATAAATGGCAAATATTTCCATATGAAAATTTAGTCCTTTTTTATGAACAATAATGAAACTAATTTAGCAGAAGTGTGGGAGGTTAGTGTTGATTTCTGCCTGTGTTTGTATTGTTCTTCCATTTCTAATTACAACTCAAAAAATGCCTGAAGAAGGTGCTTGCAGTGAATCTCTTGTCCTGCATCTTTCCATACGCGTACTGCCAAACCTTTTCTGTCTTCTTTTGTCTTCAAGGTACTCAGTCACTAGTTGTAACATTGGCATTATGAAACTGGAGATGTGTTGGCATTTTCGTTGCAGGAAGAAACTATGCAGGGATTTAAAAGTTAGTCAAGTATGACTTGGTGATCATACTTTATAGTATGCTGCTTTCTAAAGAAACTCTCATTTTTATTAGAAATTGCTGGGTTTAGATATAAAGATGTGATTAGAAAAAAAATGTGTCTCCAGCTTATTGAGTAAACTGTGATAGATTCTGAGGTTCTGCCTAATTTGCCTCAGGAGCAGTAGTGAAATCCAAGAAAGAGATGAGGTTATAGTTACTTTCTCAACATCTGGTACTAGTGCAGGAGTCAGAAAAGGTGCATAATCTTGCATTTTCCTTCACTGTTCTCTAGATGTAAATGATCTCATTTATTTTATATTGAGCATGGACAGAAGTGGAAATGGAGGTTTATATTTACTCCGACTACCAGTTTTGGAGTAGTATTGAATTGGTCTGAAGTATTTTGACAGTTTAGAAATTAATGAGAAAGTTACACCCCTGTTAGGATGAAACGATCTAAGGATCTTGAGTTGGGAAGTTGAAAGTACTAGATAATCTGAGTTTAGGGCTTTGTGTTGTACTTTTTAAAATTTCTGCTCAGCTGAGCTCATTATTGTACTAAATGACATGTTTTATCACAAATCTTTTTCTTGATAGTGCACAGTAGTGTCATTGTTTAATCATTTGGGTATCCTGTTCAGTAAAAACCTTCAGTCTGGAGAAAATTGCATTCTGTAGAAAATGCTTAAATATTTCAGTAGGTCGGTCTCAAATCTTCTTTCTGATATTGAATGTATAGTTATTCATGAAGAAATTCGTGGTTTTGTTCCACTTGCAGGATCTCCAGGAAGTAACCAGACCTTGCTTTTGTTGCGAAGTTGTGGTGCTCTCTTACCAGAGGTGTCGTCACCTGAAAGAACAGAACTAGCCCATATGATATGGGACAAGATGAAAGAGCTGGGTATGTTGGGTTTGTTAGTCCTGCTTGCAAGAACAGCGAGGACTTTTTCTGTAATAAAGACAATGTATTTTAATAGTGTTTAAATGTTAGGTTTTAACAAGTTAGGTTGTACTTATTACGGAATAAGCAGTAGATTTTATTATTCAGGTGAGTTTCTAATTCTGGGGGTTATACTGACATCTAGGGGTGTTAATAAAAAAATCTAAAGTTTTGAGGGTTTGGTTTTTTTTTGCAAGATGCTTAAATTGGACTTTTGCTTGATTTGCATTATTGTATTTTACTTTTCTGCTAGATGTTACCTTGATGATGGGCTGACTATTCTTAGTGTTACCATGTATTTTATCAGATGATGTTTTTATTTTAAGCAAGTCTTTTATCTATAGATAATGCATAGATGAACTGCTTTGTGATAGTAATGCTGAATCTGTGAAATAAATACAGATGTAGAGACTATGGGATAGCATGCACATGAGCATGGGCAGTGCTCTTGTTATGTTTTTTCCTTTTATAAACACATGTGCTGTTAAATAGATGTCTTATATTTGAAAGGTGAATTAAAGGAAGCAGTCCGATAAGTTCATACAGAGTAAAATTGGCATGAAATTAATTACCTGAGAAAGCTAAAAAAACATGTTGAATTTAGAGAACCTGCATTCACTGACTGTGGTTGAAACATTTCCTTAGGTGCTGTGTATGATACAAGCCATTACAATGCCTTACTTAAGGTCTACCTTCAGAATGAGCACAAATTTTCTCCGACAGAATTCTTGGCCAGAATGGAGGAAGCAAATGTGCAACCCAATCGAGTAGGTACCCTTTTATAATATCTTCATTCTTAATAGTAGTATCCACTTACTGGTTGGAAATCATTAACTTCACCTTTTTGTTTTCTGTAGGTTACATACCAAAGGTTGATTGCTGCTTATTGCAATGAGGGTGACATTGAAGGAGCGAGGTATTCTTTTAGATTTATGTTTAAAGGGATTTCCACAAAATCTGTTTCTCATATTCCCTGCCAATAATGTTAAAACTCATTTCTGTGTAATTCATAGAAATTGAGCCAAGTGAAGAAGAGGTTTAAGTATATTTTAACCAAGCAATGCGGAGCAGTTTCCTGGAGTCTGCTGAAATCTACACAAAGCAAAATAAAAATGAGTGGTAGACCAGTGTGTTCAAGTTGTATTCACCTCGCTCAGAACTTGTTTTGTCATTTCTAAAGCCACCTCGAAAAAGTATGAGGCTATGAAGGCTTACTCCCTTTGTAAGAAAATGGCTACTGGGAAAGGCATTTGAGAACAAAGTGGGCTGAGGAGCAAACAGTAGTAATTCTGTCTGTTGTTGTTACACAGGGGTTGCTGGACGTCTGTCTAACTTTTTAATTTTAGCAAGGTTAAGTTTCAACAGTGTAATTCTGGGGCGTGAGAAATGAGTAAAAGGAAGATAAAAATACAGGCAAGATAAAAAAAGATACCCTTCTGTCTGCATATTTAAAAGTGGCAAATACAAATACATATTAAAAAAATTAAAATTACCTAATTATAAGCATATTGTGCAGCGTCCCAAAATTTAATTGCTCAGTAACATCAGGATTTGGGGTTTTTTAATGAGTTTTTTTTAATGGGTTTTTTTTTGTCCAACAGAGCAGCAATAGCTCAGTGTTTATCTTTTCAAAACAAAAATACCCATTGATTGTCTTATATTTTGCAGTAAGATTCTTGGATTTATGAAGAACAAAGATCTTCCAATCACTGAGGCAGTATTCAGTAGCCTTGTGAAAGGTCATGCAAGAGCAGGGTAATGTTTAATATCCTTTTTTCTTTCGATTACCTTAGCTTTACTAAAATATAGAGTGATACTGTACAGAAAAATTACATGCTACAGAATAGGGTGATGGTTTTGAATAATAATATATAGAAGACTGTCTCTTTATACATTTTTGAAGCAAAACAGAGCTATTTAACAAAGTAGTTTTTTTTCTTGTGTCTGAAAATCTCGAATTTCAAGATAAATTACTGTACTTTTGTAGTGTTTGAAAAAAAATTGCTGCACTTAGTTCTGAACTTTATCATCTATTAAAGTTAAAAGAGTATTTTAAGTAATACAATAATTAAAAGACTTTCACCTTTTGAGATTTGCTCAGTTAAAATAAGTTTCTCTAAGCTTGTTGCAGTCTTTGTTTCCAGTTCTAATTAATTAAATGGGTAAATGTGGAAGTTGCAATAAATATTTTGATTAAATATACTGAGGGTCTTTCTTTGAATTCTTCTAGAGATATGAAGAGTGCAGAAAACATCCTTTCAGTGATGAGGATGGCTGGTGTTGAACCAGGTGCAGATACCTATTTATCACTGCTGAACGTGTATGCTGAAAAGGGTGATGCTGATAGCATCAAAAAGGTATGGCAAGTTCGAGTTTAAATACAACTTATTTGATCTTTTGTTCAGTATAGCTTTGGAATGCTTTCAGTTCATGCAGGAGGAATAATAAAGAATTATTGCAGTAATTAACAATTTTATTTTTTTAATTGCATCTGAATAGCTGGTTAACTGAAAGCAAACTCATATTTTCTTAAAAATACTAGTCTTTTGATAGTGGTGCTTCATTCTGAGAAGATAGATTTGTCAGTGAATGATTTAAAATTTAGGGATTTTTTTTAAAGACAAATAGTGCATGTGAGGTATTTATGTGTTTATTTATGAAAATAAAAACTAAACCTCCATTATTTTGTTTCCATTGAGCCATTCTTTGGCTGCCATTGAAGCCACAGGATCTTTCTGGTAAAAAATAATTTTTTTTGAGAGTTCATACCAACAACTTAGGTATTAATAACATGAGGCCGCTTTGCAGTCCTTTATGTAACTGCAAGCTGATTTTTTTCAAGTATTCTCTCTTACATTTTTTAAATCAAAGAAATATTGGGAAAAACATGAGAAAAGAAAATTGGTTTGATCTTAATTAGTAGTATCACGAGTTTAATAAGTAGTATCAGATGTAGAGGACCAAATCAAGGAAGAGGATGTGGGAAACATAATTTTGTTCTGTGAGTTAAAAATTAAACAAATCTTTATCAACCATCATTCTTTCAAAAAAGGTTTGACTAGTTATTCTTCCCTTTACAAAGTAATTTCTTTTGAAAATCATCTCACAATGGGAATACCTGTGCTGTTTTCATATATTATTAGATATTAGAGAGAAACTATCTATTATATCCCTTTTAGCTGTCCCTCTTTCTTTTTACAGTCTAAAGGTGTTTGGGACTCTCTCAGTACTTTTTGGGTATTCTTTCTTTCTCTCTTTATACCATGTTCTGCTTATCTAAACCTGTATTTTTTAAAAAAAAGAAAAAACACAGCTTTTTGTTTGTTTTGGTTTTTTATTTAATTTTATTTTTGTTAAATGTGTTCTGTTTGGAGTCACTTTGGAGTTGATTGAAGTTAAGTTTACTTTGGTTTACAGACTCTAGAAGAGGTTGAGAAGACTGAAGGGTACCTTATGGATAGAATTTTGATGCAGGTGATTTTTAGCCTTGCCAAAGCTGGATATCCACAGTACATCGAGGATATTAAACAACGCATAAAATTTGAAAGGGAATTAATTCCAGGTATGTCCTTGGTTCCTGTAGCAGGCTGGAGGGGGAAAGCTGTTTTTCTTTTTTTTTGTTCAAAAATAGGTAATTTTGCACTTTTCTCTTGAATACTGAGGCAAAAAAATATTTTTCTGTTAGTTTGTGGATTCATTTGTGCTGTTTAAGATTACGTTTTATAAAATTTAAATATAAACCAGCATTAATCATTTGCACATAAAAATTAATTTGTGGATTTTTTTAAATTTCTAAAATTCATTAGGATTTTATAGGAAAGCAGCAAGTGTGGAGTCCTTTCTTCAACCACCACTGTTAAAATTCCTGTTGTGAGAGCTCTTTGTGACTGACACAAAAAAGGGATACTAAATACCGAATATAGTTTTTTATTATCTACATTGGAAATCACTTTTCTATCACAGTATGTGTGATCTGATTGATAACTGTTAATTATAGTTCATCCATTTTTTCTTTTTTTTTTTGACGTGTCTAGAAATGTGTTTCTCTTGCTTAGTTTCTTTCTGTCATGGTGCAGTGGTGATACTTCTGTACTTTTCATTATAGTCTTCTAATGAGACAGGGGAATTTAATTAACAAATCCGAAGAATTCTGGAAAAGGTAGTCTCAAATTTGATTGTTTAATCATGTTTAAAAGTATGTTAATGGTACTTTGCAAACATTTGCTTTACTAGCTTTCACTAATTTTAGTAGTTTGGTGAGAAATTGTTATGTGTGCTTTTTAAATTTTGTTGTTCTGTTTTTCAATTGCTAGATGCAATGAACCTGTGTTTGACTCTGATAACTCATGGCTTTGAAGATATAAGCTTCAGCATTTTGAAGTCTTTTAGTCATTTATCACGTGATAATATGGACCAGGGTAGCTTCTTCTTGCAACATTGTGTAAATAGAGATATGGTAAGCAGAATAGTAATACTTTTTTTTTAATCTACTAATAACAGTGTATTTATTTAATTTAATGCAACTGCGAAGATTTTTTGCACAGTTCTTCAAGAGCAAAAGAATAATTTTATTTCATATCAACTTGCATTGTCAATTGATTTTTACGAAGGAATTATGTTTGGCATGTGCAATATCCATTTTCTAAACATAAGAAGAATCTGATGTTCTTAGCAATTTGAGAAATTGAAAAATATATGAAATAAATTTTTGAAATTCTTTGCAGCCTGTGAAAAAGCTGAAGCAATTCTGTAGTGAGTTAAAAGAAGCGAAAATGCACTCGGCACCATTACCATTTATTTTGCGTTGTGCTTTGGAGGCCAACAAATCAGGTACTCTGCTTATTTAGTTTATTTTACATACGCTTATGTAGACTACTTGGACACTGTTTAATTATTTTGTGCATGTTTTCAGCCTTGGCCATTGATGTGATGAAGATGATGAAAGCGGAAGGCTTGCCACTCAGACCTCACTATTCCTGGCCGCTGCTAGTTCGGCATCAGAAAGAGAAGAATCTTAAAGGTGAGTTTTGTCTGATAAATGCTCCTGTAGCATTATTGCAAACCTAGTGCACAAATCTTTATTACAACACTTGCATGAGATTCATCAGACTCTTGAAATTAAACGAAGACTTTGCTGCGCCTGTCCTTGTTACAAACATTTTTTTCCTTCAGAAAGACCTATTTTAAAACCTCTTTCTTAATCTTGATACAGTTCTACAAATTTCAAGTCTACCTTTGCACAAAAAGATGTGAGAGAGTGTTTAGTTATCTTTTTAACTCTTCACATTCTTTCTGCTTCCCACCAGTTCTTTTTGCTGCTTGTTACCTTTTAGAGTTTGCTCTTGAAGAAACTGAAATCCAAGTGAAGAATTTAAAAGAAAGCTTAGTTTATAGTAGCTCTCTTGGACTGCAAACCCAGTCCATTTTTCAAGCCAGCTTCTTATTATCTGCCTGCTAAACCAAACATGAGCTTCGTTACAATCATAAAAACTGCAGGAGAAAACTTCCATTGCTGAATGTGTGAGCCTGACCTGACAGCATACTGATTGAAGGACAAAAATGCTCAATCTTTGGGATTCTTAAGTAGGTTTAAGCATTTAGCATACTTTCCCCTGTTACACATGGGGATGTCTACAGGATATGAATAAGAATTGAACAAATATTAAATTTTAGAGTACAGTATCTAATTCTTTGGTTTGCGTTATTGGTAATTCAGAAAGAATGGTATTGTAAAAAGATGCTTTTAACAGAAGTACTTCCCCCTTGGGGAAACAAAAAACTGTCTTTTTCATCTTATCTCACAGTATAATGTGCTTTAGAATGAGATGCAGAGTTGTTAGTGTGACACTGGGTGACAAACAAAATGCACAAACAAAAAAAAAGTGCTTTTAGCAGACTCTTCATATCGCAATTTTATCTTAAATATACAGTCACATTCCAGTTTGGAAGAAATGCTGAAACAAGTATTCCCTAATTGTTTCTGGCTATAAAAATGTCTCAAGTCTTTTTCAAAAAGCCTTTGTGAAAACAATATTCAGTTTTTATTAACTCCTTAGGCTCTGTTCCTGCTAGACTACTTCCCAGGTTTATATTCTCCCAGGTTTTCAAATCCTTGAAAGTTCTGTGATATTTTAAAAGTGTGGCAATGTCGTTTTAGTTGAGTCCTTTGTGACTTACTTGAAGTACAACGTTGCCAAAAATAAGTAAATTGAAATTGGTGTTATACTTCTCTGTGTGGATGCTGCCTACTGAAAAAATGTGCTTTCTGTTACTCCATGGTAAATTTCAACTCACTAACTCAATTCTAAAAGACATTGGAAGTGTTTTTAGATTTAAACTTAGCTCCCAAAATTGAAGCAATATTTGAGTGTCAAGAGAAACTTAGGTTTTCTATTTCTTTTAGTCTTTGTCAAGATCAGAAGTTGCCTTAATTTGGACTCCTAGTGTAGATATCAACTATGCTTTGGGTAGTAGTTCCTGCTGGAAGTCATGTAAGCAAATTGAGAAGAGAACTGATGAAGGAACCCTCAATTCTAGCATTTTTAGCCATTTTCTGTAGAGCCTTTTTTTTTCTGTCTGCAAAGGCATTGCATACATATACTTCTGTATAGCTGTAAGATAATACTGTGGATTTGCAAACTCAGTTTTGTATCCTGGTGCTTAGTGTCCAAGTTTATACTGTCAAGTGGAAGCATTACTGCTTTGTGCATACCTACACAAGTGATTTTTCGATTTTTAAAATACGTTAGGTAAGAACATATCTAATCAATTGCTTCTGTAGTGAAAGATCAGCGTAACTCTTCTTGCTCAACAGTGAAACAAGCTGTCTTCTTTCCCATGTGTAAGCTTGCATTCAGTTTTTTAAAGTTAATAGTAAAAAAAAGAATGAGATCCAATATCTAAAAACAGAAGCAATACACTTGAAGAAAAGTAAATAGGGAAAAAAGAAGCCATCCACCCTGAAATTGTATCATAGAAATAATAGACCAAACAGTAATACTGCAGTGAGAACCTAAAGGTGACAGTACATAGTAAATTACAGAATGGTGTTTTCTAGCAGCAGTAATAGAGCTGTGTGAACAGAAGTATGGACACTGTATCACATCTCATACCACAAGTGAGGTAATAACTAATTTCTCAACAAAGTGGTAACGCCCAGCCTATTGTGTTTGATTTTGTGTCTTGCTATAGGTAAGGCTGGAAATGGAAAAGAACTTCGAGGAAAAACTATTAAAAATCTGATAGGATGTAGACAGTGGACTAAATAATCATTAAAGAACACAGAATATACACAAAAACCTATTTAGAACTGCAGTGTACGAATGTCTGAATTGGTCACACATATAGTGTGACCCAAACAATTGTACAATCAGTAGCAATGTTTAATTACACGCTTCTCTAACGTTTGTTATAGAAAAACCTGACACTCAATATCAAGTGAAATTCTGCAATTTCTGTATTCTGGAATCATATTTGAATGAAAGTTAGCAATGAAGCGGTGGTTAAGAGGAATGAAACTAAACAGGGCCATTTTTACATGAACCTTAGAGAACCTAACTACCCTAAACAGCAAACAGTTCTTTTCAGTCATTTTGCCAGGCAAATAATTTCAGGTGGGGCATTTCCTTTATTGTGCATCCATTATATAAGTTAAAAAATACTTATTTCCTTAGCATTTATTAGGCTTATAGGAGTGGAAAGAGCTTGCAGGGTTTCAAAGATCAATATGTGGTGAATGTGAAACTGTTACTGGCACTGAAGGTGATCTCATATCAAGTTATGCACTAAGGAGGGCCTAGTGTAAATAAGCAGAAATATTTGACTTATGCTTGTTACTGAATATTTTATACCTCTCTTTCATCTTTGAATGATCATGTTATGTTTAAAGACAGTTTTTAAAAGTCAGTTGTGTATTTTACTTTTGGGTTCTACTAAACTATTGTTGTATACAAACAGCACAGTTAGTGAATGGTAATTTACTTTGGAAAATAAGACTCTGCGTCCAGAGGGGAATAAGGATAGCAATTGCTCAAAGTAACTGCTTGAAATACTGTTTTATAGACAGATTTTTCTGGCAAAGAACATTCTGAGTGCATCTGAAATTACCAGCACAGCAAAAGTGTATGAAATACTATGTTTTCCTGAATGTGACATCACTTTTCTAACTGGAGCTTTGTTTTTTTGTTTCTTTAGAAAAATGCTTAAAGCCAAATTTTACTGCCCTTGCACATGTAGAACTGTACATAACTGGCTTAGAAATTCCTCCTGTTCTTATGGGACTGCTTTAGGGAGAAGGCATGACTTAACTGTGAAAAACTTAAGAAATGAAAGGTGGACTAAAATGCAAGCCTTACTTTTCAGTTTTGGAAATATTGTGACAATGTCATAGCTCATCTTTTCTATATTTGTTCTCCATTATACTGATTTGAGGTTGGAATCTGTTCTGTTGGGGGTGTTTGAGTGCTTTCAGTATTGACAAAAAGAAGAACAGAAGTTTGGCTGTGTTTGATTCCCTATTTATGTCTTTCCACCTATTCATTTATTTGATTCTGTATGCTCAGCTCCTGTGTCCTTTCATGCATCAGCTCAAGATCTCAAAAAACCTGTTCTTGATCAAGCAGGAGACTTGACTGTGGGTTTTAGTCATGCCCAGTCTTCTGGATCAGTGGTCTCTGAAGTGGGGTGTGCAAGACAATCCATTGGGCTGTGAGCAGGCTGTTAATAAATAAATATTTTATCTTTTTTTTATGTTCTATTTTTGTGTATGTTTTATAATGCCCATAATATAGCAGTACAGTGGTACATGTGTATAATTTCTAAATCAATATGCATATATTTGGTGATGGTCTGAAAAACATTTGTGAGACCAGTGTTCTAGATGAACATGACTACACTTCTGTGTCTCTCTTTTCTAGTCTGTTCTTTGGCTTAAAGAGAGAGAAGAGGTTAGTGTATTTTCCAGCATGAGAAGCAAAGAATTTCTAAAAGTCCTCACACATAATGCTCAAATCATTTTTCATGCATGCATTTGAGAATTTTATAGAATTTTAATTGAAATGAAAGTGCTTCATTGCTTTGTATTGTGGGAGGTATTTATTTGAATTTAAAGTAGTTCTGCTCTCAGTGAGGTAGAAAATGTATGCAAAATTGTGTTGGTTTTCATTAATCTTCTGTCCCCCCAAAATTGTACATCAGCCATCTTAAAAAAAAAAAAAGGCTTCCACACATACCTTCATTTTAAGTTTGCAATTAGTTTGGTTATGTGCATTACTGTTATGGTGTTCCTCCTTAATCTGCTGCTCGCTGTTGTGCTGGTGTTCCATTCCTCATACATGCCCTCTCCTGCTCAGGAGCTGTGCCCTGCTCTATCTACTAGGGAATGAGGATGCTTAACAAGCCTGTTTTCTATTCTTGGTCTGGATACATGTTTGAACTCAAACCTTCCTAGTTTACCGCACCTTATTCGCTCTGGGGTGTAGTTCTTGGTCTCCAAACTATTTTTTAGTGATACAGATACAGTTATTTTTGCAAAGGCTTCAGCATAAGAGGACTTGATGTATTTTTTGGGAAGTTGAAAACATGAAATAGAAACCAGCTGTCAACATTAGAAAGGTATCAAGAAGTACTGAGTGTAATTATTTCTTTATTCATATTTTTGCAGATTCTAGTCCAAAATCAGAGTTTTGTTTAAGGCAAACTTGAACAGATGATGCGACTTTAATCTAGTGTGACTTGCCTGCATGTATTTTCAAGTGCTCAAAGGGAATTCACATTTGATTATTTGCACCATAGTGCACTCCATAAAATATTCATGGAAGTGTCACTTTTCCATAGGTGGCACTCCAGGGCAAAGACAGGGACTTTGGACATCTTTAAAGTAATAAGTATGAAATGCAAGTTGAAAAAAACATATGCTGTTTGGTACTGGTGTCCTGCAGCAACTGACAAATCATTTTTAGACCAGCAGAAAATTATTATACCTGTATTGGTTTTGACAGGGGTGCAGAGTTTGCTAACTAAGGTTACTGTAAGAAGTTTCTACAAATCAGAAGAATGTGAGCAATTAAAAAGAATTGACACATACTCTAAAACCACCCTCTAGTTGCTGGACTATTACTATTTGGTATCTGTTCTCTTCAAATGCATATCTAGAGAAGTGATATACAGTCCAGTTGTGCAAAATGACCTGAACCCTGTAAAAGTTACGATGTAGCTTCACTTTGGAGACTCCAGCCTTTTTCTGAATTTCCAGTTTGAAGTTGATGTGTTGATAGAGTAATCAACCTATTTGATTACAAACATGTTATTAATTTTAAACAAATCCAGAGACAAATCTTAAATGCTTGCCTTGCTAATCAGGGTTGGATATTGGGAACAAAGCTAAGAATGTATGATGTATTGAAGAATGTGTTTGTATCTTGAATTTGATTGTGTACTTTACATCGTATTTCAGATTTGTTTTTTATGCACAGTATTATGGACACTTTGATATATAGCTCTAAAAGGTGTTTTGTGAACATGAATAACTCATATATTCACTGTGTTAGAAAACAACTTTGTATACTAGCAATTTCCAAACTGAACTTTCATGTTTTTTATAGTACAGCACAGAACAGGAAGTTTAGTAAATCTATTTTAAGTTTCACAATTAAGAATTCTATTAACATCTAAAATAAAAATGCAGCATTTTTCACAGCAATTTCAAGGAGGGAAATTGAGGAGACAGTTCCTTTTTTTTGTAAAGCAGCATTTATTTTTAAATTTTGATTCTTAAGTTTTCATTTTTCTGTAGTGCTTAGCCTTACCAATTTTGCCTTCATAGGTGTCTTTGAGGTCCTCAAACTGATGCACGAGTTGGGTGTGGAACTTGATGCAGAAACATACACAGACTATGTTTTTAAAAATTTTGCTGATAGTGAAACTGCTCGTGCCCAGCTGAAGGTGAGTTTACATTTAAAAATTGTAAAAGTGACTATTGCATGGCTTATTATTCTGTGTTCTCTGTGGAGGCTTTAGGTCACAGTAGCACTCTAAACATGAACCTGGTATGATGAAGCCTGGTCAGAATATTTAGATTACTTTTCAAACAGTCGTTGCACTGATTTGGTTTGTTTACCATGTCTTTCTCCTGCTGCTTTTCTTTTTCTTCTTTAGAGCTAACCAAAATATTTTGCTCCAGACCTAGTAGCTTTCTGTTTCCTGAAGTGGAAAGCTAAATAAATGTTAATGCCCTTTTTTTTAAACTGGGGATTGGAAGTATTACAATTGTTTCTGGTGGATGTTTTTTTTTTATTTACTGAAGAATTGAGAATTGCAGACATACTTTAAGTGTCCCAGTCTTTCTGCCTTTGATAACTTTGTCTCTTGCAGTTGATTTTAATACAAAATATTGATCAGTAGCAACTTATTTGGCCAGCCATGTAGACTTCTGTAGAGCACCTTCTCAACAGCTATCAGTACAAGAATGCCAATGTCCTTCGGGAAGAAAGCATTTAAAATGCAAAGTTTCAAAACGTCTTATCTGTGTGAAGTTCCAATGATTGATTGCTTTTTCTCTAGAAAAATGGCTGCCTATTTGAAGGTGTTGGACTCCGTGTAGCAGAAATAAGATGTGAAGCAGCAAATGGAAGATTGGACAATGTTCTTTCTATATGTAAGTATTTCTCATGTTGCATGTTACTTTGTACTCAGCAGCAGTGTTGATTGGTTGTAGGCTAAGAGATTTACTTGCATTAGTATATGAGGTTTAAAGATACGTGGGAAATGAGCAAAGTTTCCCTCTGTGATGAGATGTCAGACCGTTTAAAACTACCACTTCTGAACAATGTATCATGGTTAAAATCTTCTGTGGTATTGAACCTGGCCACGAGATTTACCTGTAGGTTATTTGCAAATAGTATCTTTACTGTGCTTGTGATAGGAGCATCACACTCTTGTACTTGGAGAGATTAAGGAAACGATTTGTTTTGCACAATGACTGTTAAGTGGTTAGTGCTGGGATTGCATTTGTTTGCTGCATCAATTACAACAGAATGCTGGTCTAAGATATGGCTCTGAAGTACTACAGAATTATAATGAAAGAACCAGCTTTAAAGAACTGATTGGCACTGACACTAACCCAGGGGTGTTCTGCTGATCTGCTGGTCATGGAAGTTATGTGTGTAAATGTGATTGGTTAATTAGGTGTTGAAGTTGTAGCAGCATGTTTAAGACTGTTGTGATTCTCAGTGCTTGCAAAAGTTAATTTATGTCATCAACTGAATGTATGGCATGGGATAATTTACTTGGTTAAGTAGGAATATATGATTCGCTTCAAAATTTAAATAATACAGTTTTTATTTGCCTTGTGTACTGAGATGTTAATAAAACATCTAAATTTGGGCTAAATTCTGATACAGAAGGATCTCTTTGTGAACAACAGTTTTATGTGTCAAGGCTCAGGGAAAAGCTTAAGCAGTCTTTTGCTGCAGTTGACATGAACTGTTATATTTAACAAATATAGAAATAAGTAGTCTATACACCATGATTCTGCAAAGCCATTGTGTTGCAAATGAAAAAGTTGAGTAGTTACTAATCAGTGATTTAATTTTGATATTGGAGATTTATTGATTAGTGAATCTTTAACATTCACCTTACATTTTGCCGCTCTTTTTTTTAATTACAAAACAAAAAGCATAAACCCAACCATTGACCATAAAAAAACTGAGCACCTAAAAATAACTTGGAATTTTATTTTAAAGGACAACTTTATTAAGAGCAATGAAATTTCTTCTGGAAGCTGAAATAGTTTGAGGTTTGGTTTTTCTCCTGAAAAAGTAGACCCACCACTGCACACTCATTTTGGTTTACTGAAATAGTCAGGTTTTGGTGTGTTCTAAGACAAATACCTGGTATAGGGTAAATATATATGATATCAAAAGTACAATACAGGCTACTTTGCTACTACTACATATAGTAGTGTGCATTCTGTCTTACTGTCATGAAGTTCGTATCACATAATATGTTATTTAGCTATTGTCTGTGAGTTGAATTTAAATCTTGTAGTGGTATTTCTGTTTACAAAGACTAGGGTTAATAATTCATGAAGACGTATCAAATTTCTTTGAACTTGGGCTTTAAAGGAAGGTGCTCCGTAAATAGTTTACCAAGCTGAAATGAATGCTAGTAAATCTAATTAGCACCTATGTGATGATAAGGCACAGATATTAAACAGCTGATTTTTTTGTTTGGTGTGTTTTTTTGTTTTTTTTTTTTTTTTTTTTACTTCTCTCCTTTTGCAGTATTACAAAGAGGGAAAAAAATATGCAGCATGGAAAATAGTTTGAGATTGTCTCATCAGTGTAGTCAGGGGACGAAGGCTGGTTATTAATGCTGGCTGCTATCTAGGTGTATTGATTCAGCTTCTCATGCCCTATAATGTATAGATTTCTGCTACTGACAAGATGAAAACTGTGAAGCATCAGCTGAGGAATCTGGACGCATAAGGCAGCGTACATGAGAGCCGCTTTTTCCCTTTATCATGCCATTCCATTCCACTTCATTGTCAGCCCCTTGATTTTCTCAGACTTGTTTGTTGCTAAGGAAACCAGGTTGCCGATTGTCAGCAGCAGCTGAGCATACTAAGATGCTTTTCTGCTTGTCTTTTTACGAGCAAAAAGTTTAATATACTGGATGGGAATTTCTGCTGAAGGTGTCTTGAAACCAACTTTACCTGAGATTTTCAAACAAAATAAATGTTCCAATGTTTAAAACTTTTGATTTTCTACATGTCTGGAGTTAGACTAAGGAAGTGGTTTTAGCATGTCGTTCCTGCCTTTTACTTTCCGTGTTTCTTTAGAGCTGGTGCTTTTATTTTGGTTCTCTCCTACCGTGTACGATATTGCAGCCCTTGCTGAAATGGCCCTGTGCATTCAGGTTTTTACAGCAGTTAATTCCATTGTGATGCTGAAGTGAGATGATAATAACTTCATAGAGGACATAAATGCACCTACTACTGTATTTTTGTTCTTTGCTTGTCTAAAGTGCTGGAAGGAGAGACAGCAATTCTAGAGGAAGAAGATAGAATGATTTGGAATATTTAGCCAAGAAGTGATGTAAAGATGAGGACATAAGGCATAACTGTAAATGACCTCTCAGGGACATCTAATTTTAATTGATTTTGCAGTTTCCTATGTGTTCAAATATTACTGTAAATATTAACATTTAGAACGGTGTATTTTTCTCTTTTTATGCCCTTAGGTGTAATTTATTTCAGTGGATAGCACTTTAAATGGAACTACTTTTTCTTTCTTGTCAGGCCATTTACACTAGCAGAAGCAAACATCTAAGAAAGTGTTGTGCCATTGTTTTTGGTTTGTTGGTTTGGTTTTTTTGTTATTGTTTTTTTGGTGGTATTTTATTATTTAAAAAAATAGAAGGCAAAATTGTGAAACCTATGTTAAGGCAGGTATTCAGTCTGAAACAATTAACAAACCATTTACCTCCAGTGGATCTTTTTTTGTTCCAGCACTAATATCCCAAGTTTTCTTCGTTAGGATTGTTTGAGGTTTGTTTTGCTTTTTGGAATTGGTCTTCTCATTTTTTGCAGATAAAGACGCTTAGCTCAGTAAATAATTCATATAAAACATAGTGTATTAACTATGGGCATTAAAGGCAATGAAGAGGGAAAAAATCGCTGTCTGAATATTTGATCCCTTTTGAAATGGAGCAGATTTAGAGCTGATAAAACCAGGACAGTTTCAAATACCTTGGTATTTTAAATTTTGGCTTATAAATGTTTGTCAGCATTTACTAAACTAACAAAATAGTTTTTCTAATGACAGACTGTTTACATGACCTACTGAGCTGTTGCAGTTCAGGGATTTTTTTTACGATGACTGTTAAGAAACATTTCTTTCATTTACAGTGTCTTCAGCAAGCACACCTCCTGTTGATTGTCGTCTGTTTAGAAACAGTCTCATCTTGGGTTTCAAAAGGTAAGGTTGCTATGTGAATACCTTTTTTTTGTTGTTGTTGTCTCCCTGTAACAAAATTCCCTCTCTTTTTTGTCTAGTTGAGCACAAGTCTGTTCGGTCTTTTGGCCCCCACTCCATGTTTGAAAATTTATAAGTAGCATTCCAGAAGTAGCTGGGGATATTGTTGTTTCTCCCTGCTTTCCTCATTTTCCTCGCCTCTGCTATATATGAGCATACATTTAAAGCATTATCTATAGTAGATTAAAAAGAACTTCACTTTTCTTGTTTGTTCTGTGATATTTGCCAGTATATAAACATTTGGGAGTTTATTCACTTTTTTGTTTATAAACAGCTATGCTAATCTGAGATTTCCCTAAAGATTATCACTATTAAGCAGTAAAGTAATGGCTAAATACCAGTAGGAGCCTAGCATATTCTGCTACATCAGCTATCTTTCTGTGCCCTCTGGGTTAATATGACTCATGAATGCTCACATGTAACACCTGGTCTTGTGCTACATTGCCAGGACTTCATATTCACAGCCATATGGTCCCATTTTGCAAGGAGGGTTCCTTGCTAACTTGCAAGGTTGTCTTAAGCTTATGCAAGTACATGTGAATTAGCAAGCATTTCTATCATGCACTGGGGCATTTGCCCCAGTCAGACATTTAGGACTGTGAATAAGAGTTTTTTTCAGCATACCTACACCATGGACAACCAGGGAGGTAACTTAGTACTACTCAGGACCAGGGTTTGAAGGCTGATTTTGTTCACTAAGTTATTTTCTAAAAGTTTGCGATCAGTATGAGTTAGAACTATGTTTAGGTTGGATAATAGTAAAACATAATAGGTGAACATGATCAAAATAACTTCCTAGTAAATTGCATGCTCTATCTAGCTGATCCTGCTCTACTGGGGGAAAAGGAGAGGAAAAAGCAAACCAGTGTTGAAATTTGGTGTGTTAACTAGGCCCTAGCTGACCTTGACATCCGAGGGATAAGTAAAAAAATGTGTTAGGTGCAACAGGGGTATTTTGCTATTCCTTCTAGCAGTCAGTCCCAGAATCATCCGTTTCAGATGTATTAATTAAAGTAACAGATTTTTGAAACACGTTTTTCTTTCTGTAAGTATAGGTATACAATTGAAGCAGTTCTTGCACTGGAAAGAAAACCATTGCAATATTTACCACACACAGCCAACCCTAGCGTGAAATACCCCTTCCACTGGGGAACTGTACAGGGGTTCAGAATCTTGGAAATGTTACCATCTTGCTAGGAAACTAGTTGCTGAAAGTCACAGTCTTCTCAAGTGAAACATTTATTCCCCTCATCATGGACACAGTTCCTACTAGTGTGATTTCAATAGTTATTGGGCATCTGGGCTAAAAACTCAGAATTCTGACGGAAATTGAGGTTGAGGGTGTTTAGGTGGGATTTTTTTTTTTTTTGGAAGTTTTTTCCTTTTTACTCAAGCTTTCCTTGCCACTTGTAAGTGTGGCATAAGTTTTGGGTTATTTCTGTAATATTCCTCTTTTGTGAGCCTTTATTGCTGCCTAGCTTCAGAAGCTATGTACAAAGTTGACTCTCCCCAAATTTCACCCATATGCTCTTTCTGAAAGCATGGCAACTCACGTTTCATTTCATGTTTTAAACCTAATGCTGCTTTTAAACTAGAACAACCTGAACATGAAACCTGAGGGTATGATAGGATAGAAGAGAAGAATATTTGTACCTTTTGTAAAAGCCACAGCAAAATTTTATGGCTAAACACAGGTTTTGAGTGTTCAAATGAGCAGAGTTTAGGACTAACGTACCAAAGTACAGGGTAGCGACACCAAGGACACCTGAACAATGTCTGTGGCAGACTAGTTTATGGATTTCTGTTGAAGCTGCTCTTCTCTAGTAACTGCTTCAAAGTATTCTCATTCTGTTTGCCTGATGTACCATTACTATTTCAGAGTCAAGTACTTTAGGAAATTGATGCATTTGATATCTGCAGTTCATTGTCACGCTGTCAGTGGTGGAGTGAGTTCATCCAACGAAGCTTAACTAACCTCACAGATGACATTTTCTTCTCTCTTTCTCTGTTGGACCTACATTTGACTCATTTTCAAATAGAAGTAGCAGTTGCACAAAAGGAGTATATGTTTCAAAGGCTTGAACCTCCTAACTAAAATCCTAAACTTCTATGAATACTTTCAAGTTTCTGTGCATCTGTTCAGACTGACATCTTATTTTCCTCTTATAAGAATTATAGGAAGATAAAATCAGGTCATAAGGTTTTGTTCTCTTGTCTGTGTTAATGCTGTTTTATAGTTGCCAAAAAGTTATAGTTCTTGAAAAGTTACAGCTTCTAGTGAGAATTTTGATGTTCTACAAATTATAGGAATATGTCAGGATTTTTATACTTCAGAGAATTGGTTTTACATTAAGATGTCAGGGTTCTGTACTTTTGTGAACTGGTTGATGTATGATTTTTGGTTGTAAGTTCATGATGTACAGAGAAGTGTTCTTCACCAAGTTCTTTTCTATAAAGGGAAAATTTTGTTTTGTTTTCTACTTTTAAAAATATTATCTGTTTATCTCAACTGTAATGAATATTATATATTCAGAGATTTTATTATTTTCTTTTTTTTTTGCATGGTATAAATGCATTAATAGCTGCCTGGAGTTATCTTTGTTTATTAAAAATCTAATGCATGGGAGCCTAGATTTTTGCTCTAGCAAATTCCACATATTGAGCGTTTGCTATGTAAAGTGCAGTTTGTTTGAGCAAAGCTTATTTTCTTGAAATGCTGCATAGAATGAAGTATAAAATAAAAAAGTACAAGTAGGATATGTTAAGAAATGGACTAAAAATAAAACTAAACCATATTCTTTCTAGTCTTAAGTGGTCTGTTCAGAATGTTGCATTATTTTAAGTTTTTTAGCAGAAATTATGACGATAAAAAGTCCAATACTCTGTACAAAATTAGTTTAAATGGAATGTGGCAACTATTGTATTTCAATTTTATCTAAATAATAAAATCCTCAGTGTTAATGTTCTGTGTTGTTTTAAAGAAAGATACAAGCATAAAATCATTTTGATGCTTTTAATTTGTTATCCTTTGCTGCCCTCTTCAGCTCAGATGATGTACATCTTTGGAGTAAGGTAAGTGGAGATAAAACTGTAAATAAAATCCAGATTCTTTAGGCAGTGCATGTTTATGGTGCATTACTGTAAATCTGAATTCTGAGCCTGATAATTGTAGACCTGATTAATTTGAGCAAGACTTCTGTTAGTGGCAGATTGTACAAGTGTATGAAATTGAGTTTTCAACTTGGACAGTTAAGTGTAATTGTGAAAAATCAAATGTGGTGTTACCATGTCAAGTAGCTTATGCTACTGCAATTTTTAGATCAATGTTGTTACAGCTGAAGATAGTTGTAGCTTCTGGAACAAGGTCTGCCGTGGTTGCGCTGTCTGACATTAATTCACTTTCCTGCCCTCCCTAAACTTACTTCCTATCCCCGCCCTAGTACTAATAAAATAGGAAGGCACAATTGGTTTTTAAAGTTTCGGTCATATAACTTAAAACACTGAAAGCAACTGAATGAAATCAAGGGGAAATTACTAATCATCTTGCCATCCCTGGTATGGGCTACATTAGAAAAATGCTGCAACGTAACTTGGTCAATAAATTTTGCAGAACATTAGAATAGATGTTGGCAGATACTGACTGGAATGTGGTTACAGAGTTTGGGAAGGGATGCATTGTGCTTTTTGTTTTTGTTCTTCAGTACTGTTACTGCTGACTAATGAAAGTATATTTTAGATTTTGCAAAGAAATCTTGGAGTAAAATGGAACTTGGCATTTGGAATGTCACTGATTACTGATTTATATAAAATCAGTGCAGGGTTTTTTACATTTTTCTACCGTTTACTGTTGTGTGATGATTCTGGTGAGAGGGTGTTTTTGTCCTCTGCCTCTCTCCTTTCTTTTTTGCATAAAAAAACCCCCAAAGAAACAGAGGGCAGGGAAAGGAAAAAAGGTGATCTCTCTTGCTCCCATTACGAAAATAATTTTGAAGGACAGTCAGAGAGCTGAATAATGTTGGTCTGCATATGAAGTAATAACTAGAGTTACTTCCTCTTCTACACAATGGAAGAAAGATAAATTTTGTTGTCTTCACTAAATTTAAGAGTTAAAATGTGCACTGAACTTCTAAAATAAGAAATTCTAACTTGGGAAATAATAGATACTTAGCATTAGAAATAATATCACACATTAATTTTTTTTCTATATTCCATCCCTTTTAGTATTCTGAGATTTGATTCAAAAGAACTGTGTTATGACTTCCTTGGATTTTATTGCAGTGTGTGTTCATTTGTCGTAGCAAGACGAGGGCAAAAGGGCAGAAGAAAGCTGTAGTTTAACTGTGTGCTGTGTCCATGATGTTGATATAATGGAAAGTAATAGATAAGATATTCAGTAGCATGTTTGGTACTTTATGGCTTTATTTATCTGTTTTCATCAACAACTGAAGTTGAGAATTCCTTTTCTTTTGTAATTACTTAAAACACAGCACTTTGGCAGTGAGAGTGCATCTCCCTCTAACTTCTTTGAGACTGCATTCTAGAATTATGGCAGATAAAACAAAAATTCTTGAAACACAATTTCACTTTCTAACTGAAGATTTAAATAATTAAAATGATTTAATTTCCTTAAGAACAGTCAAATGGATTTTTAAAGTGATGTTGTTTAGGTTAAAGTATTTGTAGGTAGGATGTGGGAGCTTTTAAGTAAATGCTTCTTTTTCTTCAGAGGAAGTAAAATCTGTGTATTTCTTTGGTTTGTATGAAGAATAAAACGTGTGCTAAATGTAACTGAATGCAATTAATTTTTATAGCTGCATATTTTGTCGTGCAAAATTGCACTTATTTACAACAGCTGTACTAGTTACTTTAATTCTAGCAGAGCATGATAAATGATGTTCTTTTGTTTTTTATGTATTTGCTTCTTTCAAATTTTAAAAAAGCTTTATGGGCCAGTTTCAGCCTTTCAGTAAATTGAAACATAATTGTAGCATCTCCAGGAGTGACACTGGTTAATATTTTCTTTAAGCAGTGTCCTATGATAGGTAACTTTCTGTAGAATGATATATAAACAGAATACTAGAGTGTCTCTGTCTTAATGCCATACCACAGAAAGCATTTCTCTTTGCAATATTTTTTCAAGAAAAACCTATTATTTACAAAAAACCCCTTTGTATTTCTTAGGGAATGACTATGATGTGGTAAAGAATAATACTTTAACAGAGAAATGCTTTATTATTTTGAGAATTCAATTTCAGATACTATTTGTCCTTGCTTGCTTCTTTTGGCTGCAATGTACGATTATTCTGTCTCACCAGATAACAGAACTGTTGTACAAGGATGAACGTTATTGCCTGACGCCTCCAGGACCTACTGGTAGAGTTTCAATTTCTATGATTGTAACTTATCCACAAATCCGTTCTTCTGTGTAATGATGGGTTTGAGGGATTACAACAGTAAACACTGATTGCTTCTTTTTGAAAGTGAAATTTGAAAACATGTTGGGTAAAATCCTGATTCAAATAATCAGAGCATATTTTGTGAGATCCGTGAGATATCTTTTTTTTTTTTTTTTTTAGAATTATAAACAAATCTTGCTGATAACAATTTATTTTTCTAAATGTGTAGTCCAAAATGGAGATTTAGAATGAATACAGTATCAATGCTTAAATACTTTTAAAAAAAGATTAGAAAATGCAGTCTTTCAATCTAGTTTTACTGTTAGTAGCTCTTTTGATTTTGTGAAACAAAATGTTACTTAATATCCCAGTTCTTCTACTTTGAAATAAGTATACTTTTTTTGGTATGATGTGGGTTTTTTTTTTCAGAAAAGCTAGGGTTTTCTGCCCCCCCCCTTTCAGAGCCAGAGGGGCACGGGGGTATGGGGACAGCTAACCTTTGAGAAGGCAATACTTGATATTCTTCCTGTTCTTGGCTACAGGACCCCGTATATTTTTTCACTTGCTAGACAAGCAACTTAGCACTATTTGCTGAAATCTGTTTGTCTAGATTTTCGTTGGCCAATAGGCCATTTCTTCAGTATTAGTTTATCTAATGGTTAAAGTATTTTTGTATGTTATTATATTAATATTACGATATTTAATGTATCTTGGTAATGGAATATAATGGATAAAATGTACAGAATAAATATGCAAAGTATTAGAAATCTGTTTTTTCTTTTGAGCGATGACAAAATATTTGTGGCAACTATTTGGGGTAGCAGGCAGGAAAGGGGGGGAAGGCCTTGGGCAGTACCACTTCTGTCACACAGTAGTGGAAAAAAATAGATTGAAGTAAGATTCTGTACTGAAAAGCTGTCACTAGGTCTGAAAATAATTAATATTCCTTTCACTCACCAGTTAGATATGTGCTCCCAAACCACATAATCTCTATGCCTCAGTGATCATTGTTGCCATTTCAGAGCCTCTCATCAGGGTGACATCTCACACCAAAATGATTTCTTATAAATTAATCTTGATAACATGACAGTCTCGGTAATTTTAGTGGAATGCTTTCTCTTGTTTTTTTCCACAGAAGCTGTTGGCTATTTTCTTTATCACTTGATTGACAGCATGAGTGACTCAGAGGTACAGGCCAAGGAGGAGCGTTTGAGACAATACTTCCATCAGCTGAAGGAGATGGTACCATTTCATTTTTTGCTACATAATGCCTGTCCTGCCTGACATGTATCTATTAGGTTTGAAATTGCTGCTTTTAAGTACAACCAGACCACTTCTCAATGACATGCAAGAGCTGGAGACTTGAATTACGTCTGAGATAATTTCTGTTAGACAAATTTCAGTTTGGTTGTGTTTCAAAACTCATATAATTTTTTTCCCCACCTCTTGGTACAGAATATAGTTATCCCTACAAGCCACTACAGCGGCATTTGCAGACTGCTGGACTCCTCTCAAGTTCCTGAATTAATTAAGGTCTGTGGTTCTATAGCAATTGCTTTGAATCTAAAAAATCTGTGAATATATTCTCCTTTGCAAAATAAATAGCTTCATGCAGTGATTATATGTAAGCCTCTTTACCTTTCCATGATTTTTTCACTGTTGAAGCTGATTTCATTTCATATGTGAAAGGGATACATTTAATAAGTGCTTTCTCAAGTCAGTGTAATAATGCTGCAGAATACAGCTTTTTTAACATTGCTGTTATATAATGATCTTGAATGTTTTTAGTACTATATGCTTACTTAGAGATTGAACTTTTGGGGGGAATTAGTGATATTTTTGTTTTACTGCATTTTAGGATGCAAGGTTACTGTGTCATAAAAAATCCCTGTCTACAGATGACATTCCAGAAGTAAGTAAATTCACGGATAGCTATACTTGTTCTTACTGTAATAATACTGTTTGGATATGGGGTTTAGATGAAGTGTAATCGCTAGCTTTCAGATCATGGAAGTATATTAACGTTATTTAAATCTACCATTTGAAGTTCAGAGGTTACTTTCCAGAGTAGGAGTAAAGGCTGTCCAGATTTTCACATAGACCCAATACTTGACCTTGGAGTTGACTGAGGTTTCATGCCTCAGTTTCCCTGTCTGGTACATATTTTTTGAAAGTTCTAGTTAGTTAACAGTAGTGGTGTGAGGCTTAATTCATGCTTGCAAATTACAGTGATCCACTTGAGTGGCAGGAACCATATAAGTCCATACTGCTTCTAATGGTGGAGTGTCAGGTCTTTACATCCCTGATCTGAGCAAAGTGGAGACGGAAAAAGAAACAGGCTTCTGTTCCCTACTTCCCTGAACACAAAGAACTGAGTACGAGAGAAAGAGTAGTGTTGACCTTTGTAGATATGCGACTTAATGCTTTTTTTTTTTTAGTGTATTCTGACTCAAATCTTCAATTAGTATGTACTATTTAAACAGATAAAAGCACCTTAAACGATTAAAAAATTTCTTCGAGTATGAAAGAAGAGGATTATTTTGTCTGTCTTTTATTAAAGTGATCCGACAAGTTGTTCAGGGAGGGTGTTTTTGCAACTGACATTCTTTCTGTTACCTCCATTTAGAGTGCTAAATCTGACGTGTCTGCTTTGGAGAAGAAACTAGAAAAGCGAAAAGCTGAAAACCAGCCTATTACAGATGTCTTGAAACAACTCATACATGCTCTTTGTGAAGAAGAGGTATCTTAAGCAATGCAGAGATAATTGGAAACACATAGCTATATTTTTAAAGGGACATAAATGACTGTATTATGGAAAGACATAGTTAAGCAAAGACAAGTGCAGTGCTTGAGGTTTCATGGTTTGATGCTTATAAATCAAACATAAGTGCAAAAAGCAATTAAATCAAAAGGTTAACTAATTTCAGCAACACCTTGAATGGCATGTTTTGGGGTTGCTGAAGTTTGTTTACAATAATCTGCAAAGTGAATGATAGTAACAGCTGTGATAGGTTTATCATACATGCCAAATGTCCTTTCAAGCCATGGCTCCGGTCTCTTATATCTAGATTGTCAAGCAACTGATACATGCACTAGTCATTTGCAATTCAAATATTACTAGGTTGTTAATGCAGGGATTGAAATTCCATTTTCCTGCAGGAGGAAAGCTCTTCTGAGATAAAGGGTCCCTTGCCTTCATTCGGCAGGCGTCCAGCTGTAGTTTACATTCATTTAGTGTGTGTCTGTAATTTGTGGGGTATCACCGCACTTTTGTTCGGTTTCTTGTTCAGTATGATCCTGCCTATAAAGCTGTGGATATAGGAACAGTAACAGTCATGCAGATGATAGCACAATATTCTGTGTTGCTAAGAATGCAATTTAGAATGAGTGATTCTCAGCTGTGTGTCTCTACCATTTTGCATATGAAATAAGTCTAGATGCAAACACCATTGGAAGTTCAAAGTGGTCAAATGTATGAATAGGAATTTATAGAAAAATAAGCTTTCAATGGGATTATTAAGTAGTTTCTTATTCTTTAGAAAGTAGTTCTGTTATGTGTTTGACAGTGTACCAGGTGAAAATTGTTATGAATTTCAAGTAAATAAGAACTATTTTAGAATTTGGGTTAATAATTTTTATGGTCTCTGGATTAAAAAAAACCTTATATTAAAACATACCAGAAATATAAATGTAAAGCAAGAAAAATTATAATCTCAAGCTCGTGTAAAAGATGTCCTACAAAAATATTAATTTCTGCAAAATAACTTTCAATCTCAAAATTTGCTAAAGCGTTACAGCACTGTGTTTTCATATGTGATCTTAGACTACTAAAAGCACTAAAGCAGTCGTGTAACTGTACACTGAATATATAAGAATCATAATGTCAGATTGACTTTTCCTCTAGTTCACATCTTTGCTTTGTTCCTTTTTTAGAATATGCAAAAAGCCCTTGAAGTGAAAGCCAAATACGAACCGGACATGGTTGTCGGTGGCTATGCAGCCTTAATAAATTTGTGCTGTCGACATGATAATGTAGAAGAGGCAATGAACCTGAAAGAAAAAGTGTAAGTACACCGGCACTGAAACATGTCACAGAGATTTATGCTGATACACAGACCTTGTTGAATTAAGTAGGTTGAGTATTAACCCCCTCATCCATTTTTAATTAGTTTTCCCCACCAATGTATGTGCATTTAAAACAGTCATGGGTGTGGTTTTTTGAAACAAAAAATTTGCTTTGTATAATTGAACGTTAGAAGCAGCTACTTTGTGTGGTCAGTAATTTTTTTTTAATTTATTTTGAAAAAGGAAGCTCGCTACGTAGGATGTGTTTTGTTTTTATTGTAAACATACATCATGTCTGAATTGAAGTTTGGCTTCATTTAAGGGGGGAAAAAGGTACCTGTATTGTGTGTTTGAAAGCACCAGGAATGTGTTTAGAATGCGCTACACCTATGTTGTTTTTAGAATAGCAGAGTTTGGGTAATGCCATTTTAAGACTGCAAGCATTCTGCTTTAAATTTTTATATTCTGAGCTTTGTATCTTGGCTGTAAAAGTTAACTCCCAGCTAAAACATGCTATGCATGACTTATCCTGGAGCAAATTCTTACAGATGATCCTTCTATTTGCTCCTGTCCTTTTTCCTGTGAAAGGCTCCTTTTGGTCTGATGCTACAGTGAATATAAAAAAAGTTACGTGCTACTTTCAGGTTCTCTCGTACGTGCCCACAAAATACTTGCTTTGGTTTTACGGTAGGTTAGCAGGCAGGTGCTATTACACCTTGCTAGTGTTTGAAATTATGTGAAGTGATTGAGCTGTGAATGTCAAGAAATTTGCCACTCTGCAAATAACAGTAGTGTATTGATTTTGCCTGCGCTACTGCTCTCACACAGTCACCGTAGTGAAACAACAGTGGAGGAATTAACTTTTAATACTTACAGAGAAAAGAAAACAAACACGTAGCAGAAACTTCAAAATAGTGGCCTTTAACTTGTTACCGTAGGTGAATAGTTTCGTTTTCTTTATAAATATTTCTTTATATAGAATGTAGCCTTGTTGCTGCCACATGGACTATGTTTTCTTCCCAGGCTTCTGAGAAATACCCTACTTTATGCAATAACTTCCAATTAATTAATTAAACAGTCTCTCTCCCTCTCAGAAACATAACCTTTGGCTTTTGAGCATGGGAAGGTGTGTAGATAATTTTTGAGTCATGTTTTAATTGTGCATTTTTTAAATTCAATCAGATTTTTCCATTAAGTTTTATTATAATTTTAGCTCTTGGTGCTGTTGTCATGTTATGTAGTTTTAAAAATAAATCTTTAAGCTGAATCCATAAAATGCGAACCTCTTTTGATCCAATTCTTAATGTTTTAATTTCTAGCTTCCCTAAGAATTCACCTGTTGCTCTTGACACTGGAAAGTACATAGCACTGGTAGAAGTCTTAGAAAAGCATGGTAGACTGGAAGGTAATCCATTTGCTTTCATTGTGTGTTTCTGCTATATAATAAAGGTATCTTGGCTCAAGAATAAAAATGTGAGTTGATATTAATGGTATATCATGTCCTGAAAAGTGCTTGAACATTTTGCATACAAATTTGCATGTGAATTCAACCAGAGATGCTTGGACAGTGCAGGCCATTAGTTTTAATGGATTGGCAAGCTTGTCATTTACATTTGCACAGCTCAGTGCTTTTTGCATTTCTGCAGCTAGTTTTTATTAGCATTGCTGTTTGGATTGAGTTTGAAGATCATGACTTATGGCACAAATTGCGTATGTGCCTAGACTAATGGCTTTGTTTTTGCTTAAGAAGGTCTGAAGGCTGAACATAAAACCTATAAACATAACCTTCTCATAAGAGCCAAGTACTGCAACAAATCATTTAACTTTTTATAAAGTATATATTTTTCTGTTACTATTCTTTTATGTGTTTGTTATTGAATTTTAGATTTAATCTGCAAACTGCCTGGAAATTTTGGCTTTTAATGAGTCTTTTGCAAACTGCCTATTTTGTATTTCTAGATGTTTGCATTAAGCTGTTAGCTCTTTAATTTCTGTAATGTGGTCTAATATAATTCTGTAGTTTACATGATTTGGTTGATCTTTAAAAGAACTCTAGACTGTCATCAATTTTAAAAGGTAATTCTGAATATTGAGTTCTATGATTTTGTAGAGGGCTTAACACCATAAAAGTGTGGTCCAAGCCTAGATACAAAATGTTATGGTTTTATGTAAAACACTATACAATAAAATAAAAAAGCTAATGTAATTTTTTTCATGTAAGATCTTCCTTTGAAATTTGTCTTGGCCTCTTATTAAGCTTATTGTTAAAAAAATAATAAATGAAGCTGATGTTTTCCATATCATAATAAATCAGATCATGACCACCTCTACATTAAGCAGTTTGAAAAGATGAGCTTGCTTTTAGGAGCATAAATGTCCCTCAGAAAATAAAATAATTCATAAGTGTAGCCAAATGTAAAGTGGTCAAAACATTCTGTCTATTCAATAATTAAGAACATTATAAAACATGATAAAAATGCACTTATTCCGTATACCAAAATGTTTGTTTCTGCCTTACTAATGAAGCTTAATGAACCTAATGTTTTAACATGCAGTCTGTTAGAAAGCTTTCATTGGCTCTCCTTGGCTAATTAGTATCGACACAGCAAACAGGCCCTATCGGTATCAGACCATTAGTCTGGCTGTATATACAGTGTAAACATATCTTTATTATCTGGCCTCGTGACAAGCCATCTGCTGAAGAAACAATGGAGTGATTTAGCAGATGTTAGCATTGAACGATAAAAGCATCCATTTAGTAGAATCTTGCAGCTATAGGGCAGACTGTACGGGGTTATGTGGTGCAGAGTGGGCACACAGTTCCTATCTATAATTTGTAGTCAAAGTTGCAGCAAAATGATAAAACCATGCTATTGTGGATTTATAATTGTAGTCTCGTTTAGAAATGCAAGTAGTAATTAACTTGAAATCGGCATTATACACCAGAATTTACATTCCTGCTGGGTTTGAAATGCTGTTTTAATAGCAGTTTGTTTTCCCTACATGAAATTACCTAAGGGTCTTTTGTGTTGTTTCATTGTAGATGCTATTAACATTCTAACGGAGATGAAAGAGAAGGATGTTCCTATCTCAGGCAGAACGGTTGCATCTCTTTCCCGCATTCTTAATGCCGCTGCCATGCGAGGTGAAGTTGAAACAGTGAATCGGTTACACGAGACCATTGTGAACCTGGGCTTGGCAGAAAGTCCTGTCCTTCATTCCCCCCTGATTACCGTTCACCTTGAAAAGTAAGCTATGTTTGGGCTTCAGATGAAACAAGTTATGATATTTATTTGTGTTATGTGACCTGCGTATGCTGCTCACATGCCTGTTTGGAAGTGCTCACGTGCGTAAGCGTGTGCACATGCACACACCACACTAAGAACAGTAGTGAATGAATATGTTTTCCCAATTTAGCTACGTCTGTTTTCGTCAGGCAGACATCATGTGTGGGAACAACAGCTGTGTTTTATGGTCATATCAGAGATGAAGTGGCTATATGTTGGAATATGCTTATGAATTAGTTTGTTCTAAAGTCTGTTTGACAAGATAGCTATTCAGAGCATGATAGGTGTAGTCTCAGCTCTCATGGTTAAGTGGTATGTGTTTTCCCATCAAAACAGCATTATTTTGCTGTGCCTTCCAATATATCTCAGGTGGGTTGAAGGGTAGTTGTTGAACACTGAAATATTTTTAATTCACATAATTCAAATAATTTGATATTATTGCCAATAGACTGCTCTGTTGATGAATTTAAAATTCAAAGAAAAAGCTGTCTGGCTTGTCTATTATGCTTGGGGGTGTCTTGCCTATATATACTCTTAATACTATTTATTAGAGAAAAGGAATTTTATACAGTCATTCTGTCAGGAAGTATCTGTAATTCCATGTGTTGTGTTCCTTCACATAAATTTTCAGTATGAGGTGTAGAATATTTGAATTAATGTACATATAAACTATATAACAATTTCTTATTAAAATTAAGCAAAGGGTCTCTTTTCACCTCCTTTACTGTATGTACAATCCTTTTGTTATTCTTTTCTGTGTCACTTATGTAGTTACTGGATTTTAAACTCTAGCAGCTAGAGTTGATTAATCAGTTTCTTGAGATTTGGTTCATGTAAATGAAATGTTATTTGTTTAAATATAATGCCTATGAAATGAGTGAGTTTTTCATAATATCATGTAAGTCAGCCATGTAGAGGTTTCTTAGTTCTTGTAAGTACTCTGGGTATGCAAGGTCTGTGTAACATTTTCTATATTGAAAATTCTTGTCAAGAAGATGTAACTCTTGGTAGATGTATGTGCATTCTCTTCTAAAATTAGTATTTTAGTGTAGTGGTCAACAATTAAGAATATAGTGTACATCTTTTCAGTCAGCAACTCTGCCTCGGTTACATCACAAGAAAAGGCAGATGTTTATGAAAATAATTTAACTGCAATCATATGTAACCAGTCTGTCAGAAAAATATCTGATATGCTTTGCAGTGTGCAGTAAGAGCAGCTGCATTTTACATAATTGCTTTATGTGCGTTGACGTGCAAGTTGTACCTGGTGCTGCTTGGGTTCTTTGCACTTGAGATGTAGTGTAGGATGATGTAGATAAAGATGTGATCATCTGTGGATGAAAAGCAGGACGGCAATAAGTGTTATTTTAATTTAGTTCTATGTTCTTTTGGATTATAAATGTTTGGTAAAACATTCTGAAAAGTTTCTTTTTCAACAAAGGAAGAGACTTTTGATGAGACTAGATTAATAAAGGAGGAAGTAGTTCCAGACTCTGGAACTGTGTGGCTGCAAGTCATTGGCACTCACCTGTATAACTCTTACTACATTTCATATATACAAATCCAGTGCAAAATAAGCTCATTTCCTGTGGGTTTTTTGCTACCTTTTGGGTGGAGAGACTGATTCCTCTTCAATGGTAGACAAAAATGGGAAGTTTTTTTCTGCATAATTTGCTTGGGAGGAATAACTGCATTTCACTGGGATTTTGTTCCTGTCCTTTTTTGTTTTGTTTTGTTTTGAAAGTTATGAGTGACTGAAATGCATGTAATACATGTTAGTCATTTCTTTCAGCAGTAGTGCTTACTGTTTGCCATCCTACAGCTCAAGTATCATGCTGAAATGCTGTCATTTAGCTGCAGGTCATCAGCATACCTCTGAAATTAGCTCTGGGATATTTTTTAATGTTCCACAGCAGTGGTTTTGCTAGTGTTTTGTGTTCTTAATTTATTTCAAACTTTTTAGTTGCTTGTAAAGTAATCTATGATTTGCTTTTGAAGATTACAACAATCGTAGGTGTAAAATGTTTTCATCTGCTCCTTTTCTCCAGTCCTGAATATTCTGAAATTTTTAAGTCCTAGTGCATGTTAAACATGACAATTTGCAGCAGAACATGGAAAAGAAAATAATGTTGATGATGGACACGTAACTTGACAAAAGCTAACAAAATGTAGTATTGTACATTTTGCCTTTAATATTTTGAGAAATATTTAACTGAAGTAACTAGAGAGAGAACTCAGACTTACCTTGGGAGTTTTTTGACCCTGAGTAAGGGGAACTACCCCCTGCTTTAAATTGTGTTGATTTTTATTTATGACCTTGACCAGTTTCTCAAGATGGGACAAACCACAATCTTGGTCTGTCATTCAAGGTGATAAACCTCCCCTGGACCATATGACAAAAATCCTAGTTTCTAAAATCTGCAAGGATGTAAAGAGCTTGTACTTTTTCTTAAAATACATCTTACTTTTGAACTGGTTCTTCCAGCTGCTAATAATTAGAAAAGCTTGTGTTACCTTCACCATGTAAAAGTTCTTAAGATTTTAAGGTTTTACTTTTGGCTTACATCCTCTAACAGCTCTCAGGGAAAACCTATTTGAACATGAACACTTTTGCTGAAGAGGTTTTTGCAGCTGTTCCTGTCCTATACAATACTGGATGATACCTATTTACAGGATGATAAATTGACAGATGAACTACCGTTGCTTTTTTTTCTTTCCTCCAAGAAAAATGCACAAGCCAACTTTTTAGTACAAATAAAAACAGGAATACATACCTTAAAACCTTGATATGGTTCCTGTTTTTTCATTAACATAGGTTTGTTTCTGTTCTCCTTGAATAATATCACCTTTGAGAAAAGAAACAAAACATTTTCAAATTTAAAATTTACTAATTCCCTATATCAGAAATGTTTTTAAGCAGAGGGAACAAAAGTTGTAGGTAAACTGTGAAAACATTGTTACAGACCATATGAACAAAGTATTTTGTAGTTTTAAGTCAGGAAACACAGTTAATATCTGTATATTAAATGATCAAAATGCTATAGTTGGATTGTTTTTCTTTAAAATAGGTTAGTGTATTTTAATACAGCGTTGTCTGGTAAAGCATTGTTGGCTTGTTTGTCATTAATCTTATATAAACCCATTTTGATTAGTTTCTTATGTAGTAGATAGAGCATGAATGCAGTGCCTTGACAATTTTTCTTCTGTTGTTTTCATGGAGTTAAATTCAGTTACGGTTTTGGTTGAGATCATTCAGTGGCACAAGTTATTTGACTTTTAAATGCACTTTTTAAAATAGGCATATTTTTAAACTAAGTGGTATTTTTAGTGGGGGAAAAATATCTCTAGTGGGGAGAGGGTTTTTCTTCTAATTTTTAGCGGCTTTATTTCAAATATTTGTATTAAAACCCTTTACGTGTTGCAACGAAATTAGGGATGTTTGGCTCTCTTACTCCATTATTGCAATTAGGAATTTAGCATCATCAGTGCCAAAGGACAAAAGTGTCTCATTTGCCCTATGGGGACAGGACAGTGATAAGATGATTTTTCGTCAAGGATCATTGGGTCGTAATTAAGTTACATTCATGGCTATTGCTTTTTGAAGGATGATTGGTAAATGACAGGCTTCATGTGCTTGCTATGGACAGTGTTCACTAGGGTTTTTTCTCCTGTCAGAAAATCCTGTTGAGTCTGATAATGTAAATGTGGCATTTTATTCTGAACAAAAGAGCAGGGAAATGAGCTATCTTGTCTAATCATTCAGTTGTTTAACACCGACTTCCAGTTTAGACTCAATTGGCTGGAAAGCACTTGACATGTGAAGTTAGTGCTGTTCCGAACGCATGTTTGAGTAAATTTTAAAGTAAGTGACAGCTAAATTGTACCTAGGGAAATTACAAAGCCTTCAACACAGTTAATTTTTTGGGGAGGATTAGTTGTAATTGCAACACCAGTCTCCTTGAAGATTCCTTAGTATAGCAGATGAACAGAAACACATTTAGCTCTATCAAGAGCCTGTTCTCTTTTAACAGAATAATTTCTGTAAAGCTGATTGCACCTTGCTGAATTGACTTCCCTCTACACTAACATCTGCTTCAGATTTGTAGAGAGGGATTTGTTTTACCAGGCTACCCTCCACCCCCACCCCAGAGAGTCCCTTTTTTCTTTCTACCTCTCTAGTGATTTCAGGTTTGAGAGCTTTTCAATCAGTAAACCCCTTAGGTAAATTGCCACTTCACTAAAGCTTTATGCATAATGTTGCAGCACTTCATTCCAATTAAAATCAATATTTGGAGTCTTATTTTTATCAGGCAGACTCTCTGGTTGGGAAAGTTGTTTATTACAAGTAAAAGGGTTAGATTTAGTGCTACATTCTTGAAGCAAGAGGAGAGTGGCTTGTGGAAATTAAAGGGGGCTGACATATCCATCCACATTATAGCCAGTCCTGCTACAGTGCGTTCTGCAGAAACTCTTGACATCTGAGTAACTTTGGCTCTTCAGATAGTTTTGTGTGATTAAAATTGCCCCCACAAATATTTTGTAAAATTGGACCCATAATATCTTGGGAATTTATAAACCTCCTAAACAGAAACCAAAAGAATCAAATAACTTGATATCTTAACCTGAGCATCAATTTAGCTGACAAATAGCCAAAGTAGGACTCTTCTGGGACTGCATAAGGGCCAAGCATAATGTAGTGATGGCTGAGGCTCCTTCTGTCATTCAAAAATAACAGTATATGTTCTTTTTTAAAGGAACGAGTTTCAATGTGCCGGAAAAAATACACCTAATCTTTAAGTGGAACAGGTATTAGTCCTGAACAGATAGTGTTTGTGAGTGACTTAAAGCTGTAGTAATCTGGCCAACTCAAAATGAAGTGTGGATCATCTATGTTCACATTTTAAATACTGTTCATTCCAAACCGACACCAGAAATCAGATTTTTCCAACGTGGCTATGAGTGTATGGGCTTTATTACCTTTTTGACTTGATCCATATTAATTGAATAGTAATTTTGGACCAGGCTTTTAATGCAGTTTTTTGTGCAGTTCTATTTTTTTAAAGTTAGCCATAACAAGAAACTCACTAAAATGTTACCTCTACTTGAAATTTGAAGCCTACAGTGAGTTCCTGATTTTCATTTTCTAACAGGACTGTAAAAACTACTTACAAAAGTAGCTGCTGGTACTTGGAATTAAATGCAGTTTGTGACAATTAAAAAATACTGCACGTTGTTGAACAAATTGTACAAATTCAAGTACCAGCATAAGCTTGATCATTTTTCCTTTGCAGTGGTGGTACAAACAATTTGTTTGTAGAGTCTGAACTTCTCTGTCATTTATTGTTTTATATATGTCTCTTGCCAGTTTTAGCAGTGTATCTGTTCTATAAACCCTGTCTTCTAGTAAGCTGTGGGTGACTGGTTGGTTGATGAAATACAACTAACCAAATATATCTGATTTTGATAGATTCAAAACAATTGTGTGTAAATCAGTGTGTATGATACCGACCTCCTTAAATGCAGACTTATTCAGCCTCTCTGAGCAGTAAGTACCAGTAACAAGGACAATATTTCCATTTTTGTTGTCTCAGTTCTTCGCTGACCTTTTTTCTCTGTATGTGCAGTATTATTGCCTTCAGAAGTATACATTTAGAGACTAGAAAACTGTTAGTATTACTGTGTGAATGACATTCCAATTAGTTATTCATTTATTGATAGCTTTGACCTAAAAACAGTCACTTTGATCCTCTAGGAATACAGCCGAGGCAATACTATGGCTGTTTGAGCATCAGTTTGAAAAGCTAGATTTATCACTGAAAACTTTAATTTAAATGTGTAAATGTTGTTGTGCCTCCCTAGAAATTGAGTAGTTTTCTGTAAAACTGGTTTTTTTTTTAGATGTTAACTGAACTTGCATCTAAAGCGAAGAAAAATACTGATTACATAAATCTTTATATCTGACTATGGTAACTACCATAGTATTTCTCTTTTATGACAGTAATCTAGCCTGAAACATCTACTTGCAGTTTTGAAATTAACCTGTAATTTAGTCTTCACCCCAAATGACAAAAATTCAAATGACTCCATGGGGTGCCAGAAGATGCACTGTAAACAGGGCTCAGTAAGGGGGATAAGGTAGAAATCCATCATCTCTAGGTTCTTTTTAAGAATGCCAGTATTTCTGAACAAAATTAATTCTTCCTGTGTTTTACTCTTAAAAATTTTTGAAATACTAGCCTAGATTATGGAAGTAGTACGTAGTAGTCTACATAGTTCATTCTTTGAAAAAAGCAAAATCTGTGCTGCACAAGAAATGTGATATGAGGAGAGGACATCTGAACTGAGCTTGTTTAACAGTAATATCTTATTTCAATAAGGTTCTTTTGATCAATAATAAAGTTGCTTCAGGAATGTTAAATCATTATTTAGTTTTATTATAGCCTTCAGCTGCTGCTGTAAAGTGATATTTAAAAAAAAGATATCTTTTTTTCCTTTGTAAGGCTCTTGAAATCTTACTGACTGTTTGGCTACTTACTACATTTTTGTGTGTGTGATTTTAGTTTATTTCAGTTTAAACCTTCCCCTTCAAAGAATAACTTCACATGTTTTTACCAGTGGTTGTCCTCTGTTGTTTTAGGTGGATTTTTTTGTTTTATTTTGTTTTGGTTTTGATTGGGTTGTAATCCTTTGAAGAATGGTCTGCAGCAGATGATTAAGTGCTGTCAGTAGCACAATATAGAACATTAATTCATATTTGTTGTTAAAAGTTCCAGAAGTGATTGTTTCTATGACTTTTCAGTTTTGCATTTTAACCGTGTACACTTCTGAAGGTGTTAATAATGTATACATACGGTAAAATTCAGCGAAGGATTGGGGTATCAAAAATGGAACTATTACGTGTTACTTGCACTTGCTGCTCAAAGGCTCCTGAGTAAGTGCATTTAAGGAAGTCAGCATGTTCTGCACTAATTTACTAGTACATGGATATATACTGTGACGTGGTTAGGCCAGCATAAAATACATTTTGATATCTTAATATATTGTTGAATTAATTGCAAAAATTATACTTTTAGCAGAAAATATCCACTGCACTCTGACCTTCATATAGAATAGAAAAACGCTAGCCCTTCCATTGTGTTGAAGTGGAAGTCAACATATGATTTATAGCCAGTTTGTTAAGGCATAGAACAAGTATAAAGCAATCTAAAGAGCAGTGGTTATCTTAGTTAATTCTGGAGATCTGTATTGAAACAATAATGCTGTGGAAAAATTGTAAAGAGCTTAGAAATTGAAAATGTCTAAACAGAGATATTTGGATGTAATATAGTGTGCACAGTATTACAAGGAAGAAAAAATAGAACTCTGAAACAAAAAGTGAAATTTCCGTGGAATTTGGGTTTAGTCAAGATAGTACCTAGCAGAGCTTAAGAATATTACTTCAAAAATAAAGTGTGTCTAATGATGAGGACCATCTACACCTTTGTAGTGAACAGTGGTCATGCAATCAAAAATTATCTAGTCAAGGGGGAGAATACACACTTGAATTATATAGAGACTGCTAAATGAATTTTCTGTGAAATTTTAAAGTGGCTTCAGCATGTGTTGCTTCTGCTCAGAATGTTTGTTTTTATTCTTTTTTTGTTTTATTCCACAAGGGATGACATGCCTGCAGCTCTGGAAGCTTTAATCAACTGTTATAAGAAGTATGGTAAAATTCTTCAACTTCATAACATCTACTGTAGACTGGTAGAAAAAGGAGATGCTGATCTTCTACAAAAGGGTTAGTTTCATGTAGTCAAATGCTGTCTGGTTGTATGAAGTGTTTTCTGGAGGCTTTTCTTCCAGGACTCGTGTATAATTTCTTTCAACTGAAAGAAAAAAATTGTTTGCATTTTCATGTATAACTTTAAAGCACTTAAATGATGCCTACGTTCTTCAGATTAAGAAATGGATTATAATTTTAAATGTAGAACAACTCTGATGTTTGTATAATACAGCATTGAAGCAGCGTATCTGTTTTTCAAATAGTTGTGCATTTCAGAAACCTAATATCCTCATTTTCTATGAGCAGAGGGTGCCAGTATATAGTCTTGTCTGTTTTGTTGAATGTAGTTCAAAATGTAGTGGAGGTAAACAAAACCATTTTTAATATGCTCAAGCACAAAGCTTCAACAAATTGTGTCTTATGTTGTAATCATTCCATATGTTTCAAAATTTATCTTCCTATAGCTTATTCTTGGAGTTTTTTGAGGCTTGGAAAATATTGGTATCAGGAATGTCTGACATAAACATTAAAATGCATCAATATGTTTAGTAAATTAACAAGGTTTATTTTCTCTTTAGTTTCAGATTTTATAAGCAGAGAATATGGTGACATGATGGCTCTTTATGATCTCTTCTTTGCCTTCTTGCAAACAGGAAAATACAAAGAGGCCAGGAAGGTCATTGAGGTGGGATTTTAACTATAGTACTCTAATCATGCAGCTATTTAGACTCTTAATTAGAAACATTTAAAGTTTTTAACCTTTAATTAGACTTGTTCTGATTCATGTTAATAGAATTCAATTCCAATAATAAAAAAACCTCGGCCAGCTTTATTTTGTATAATTACAGTTCAGAAGAGAGACAGTCGTCTTGTATGTTGAAATTGTTTCCTCACTTTTTCAAATTTGCTCTTATATATCAAAATGATATTTGCATATTAAATATCGGATTGTGGAACAATTAAATTAAACCGGCATTCCTGGGTGTAAAGTTGCTAATCCTCTTTCCGAAGGAATTCTTTGTTCTTAAAAGCACTGGAATTTAATTTGCTGCAGACCATGCTCAGATTTATTTGTAATGCTTGTCTACAAGTTAATCAGCCAAACAAGTGCTGTCTGCTACTGTTTGGCATTTAATTTAGCATTTCTTCTCTCTCTCCCTTTTTCAGGATAGTAAGCAGCTTATAGGAAGTGGTAGGTGACAAACTTGGTCTATTTAGGATTAGTATATTTTATCTAGACTTGATTGAAATTGTGCTTACTGAAATTGATAAGTCAAAGGGGCAGCTGCAGAGTCTGCCCAGATTATGATTATTTTTATTCTTAACACAGTTGTATGTTTTTAAAATGCTGCATAAGTTTTCCAGCTAATGTATGGGAGGAGGCATCTTGCAGAAAAAGTAATACTTTGTCCTCAACGTTTTTGTATTTTGTGCATACACAACTCTTTTTGTCTTTTCTTTCCTAAGACAAAGAATGCTTGTTCTCCTAATTCCCCTTAGAGTATTTGAAATACCAGTTATCCCTACTTGAATTGTCTAATAGAATTGTAGCATTTGAAAAATCTTAACTGAAGATCTACTTGTTTGTCTGTGGTGGAACAATACTGTCCTGCTGTGGCTGAAGGGAAACTGCTAAGCACAGTGCTGAAGCGTTGATATTTCTCTTCTGAGAGGGTTTTTTGGAGCACAAAGTCTCATAATATACAAGAAGAAAAAAAATATCAGTATCTGACAGTAGATGATACTGAGGAGTTGAGTTCTTTTTGCAGTGATTAAAGCATATAGGAGGTAAAAGGATAAAATCTGAGATTTGGAAGTAAAATTAAAGCTAAATGAGTAAAACTGTAACTTCATGTGATTTAGCAGCTCTTTCTTTGATACTGGCATTTAATTTCTCAAAATTTATATTGGTGTCTGGAGCTCAGTAACCATGAATAGGAAAGTAAGGAAGTTATAAAATTCGTGGGGCTTTGAAACTTTAGTCATTTTCTTAATAGCTACCAAAATATCTTTGCAGGTATTCACTATTTGATAATGGATCATAAGTTTTAGTAACCACAGATGCCTAAGCATCAAATACCTGGAGATTGTTTTTGCCTGGAAGTGTTTTTGCCTTTTAAGCTATTTAAAGTAGGTTTTCTTACTTTTACCTAACGTCTATGAAGCATGAATTATAGCTTTGTATATGCTGTTGAGGAAAAGCTGTTTTCAAATCTGGAATTATTAGTAGTATAGGAATTTAGCTAGGAATAGTATGAATGTATTTTACCAGTGGATAAAGTGGCACAAAATCGATTACTATGTGATGCATTATATTTTCAATATGGTTGTGTTACATAACAATATGTTAAGTATTTTCAAAGCAGTTTTTTTCACAAGGGGAGGGTAGAAATCTTAAAATTGATATTTCTCAAAGAAGGAAATTTTATTGTTTTAAACCTTAGGGAAGTTCCTATTTGCTTTTTTTTTCGTTGGGAAGTCAAAGCCCTAATCAGTGTAATGCGGAAGATGGAGTACGGGGTGTATGTGTATCCTTTTCTCTAGTCCAGTGGGTTTTGTGACTAAATTACTTCTCTTGATGGTCATCTCAGATAGTTTTTCTATTTTCTTTGCTTATGAAATAAGCTTTTCAGATGCTGTTGCATAGATTACCTTTTAGCATGTACTTTCATCAAATATTGCTGATTATGGCGGTCACTTGGTTTTAATTATATTGTTTGTTTTGAAAGTGTCTGCGGAATTAATGAAGAGTATCTACAAGGGTAGTAATGAAGCTGGAAAAAATTTCCTTAGGAGCTAAGGATATGAAAACCTTAAAGGATATGGTTGCTTAAATGGAGTGTTACTCACTGGAGACCACTGCCTCTGCTTGCTCTGACTATTTTTAGAAATCAGAGGTACTCGAGGCGGTGATGTGGAATTTAGTGACAAGTGCTGCTTTGAAAAACTTGAAACTCAAAGCCCTAGCAATGAGAAAATGACTCTTAAATCTCAAATCTTTGGTAAAATGTGAGCGGGTGGCAATACTGGGAAAGAAAGAAGGGTAAGATTTGAGTGAGATAAAAATCAGATCAGAGTTGTGTATGTTCCGTTATCTGGCCACAAACGTATTGTGAATGCATATATATAAACTTGTGTTTCGGGATATAGCAAGAAAGCTGAAAGCTTTGGGGCTCATCTCCTTGCTGGAAGAACAGCAAGACTAAGTGGAGAATGATAATATAAAAGAAGGAAAGGGGAATAGAAAGGAGATGAGGCAAAGAATGCATCTGACCAGTGCTAGAGCAACCAGACTGAAGCATGTAGTGGTTTGGCAGTGCAAGTCTCTTCTGAAGCAATGCTAACTGGAAGAGAAACTGTGATTGAGAAGACTGTGGGGGGAAATGCAGTTTCTGAGGCATCACAGAGTTTGTATGATAGTGCTGCTGGACTGCCTTGTTAAGCTTTTGAAAGTCTGTGCTCTCAGAGGCAATGGCTCCAAATAAGGTAGCCTTGACTGCTCTGTGAAATGTAAGTCTGTTTTATTCTGGTTGTGCCTGGAGATTCCTGAGCCCTCAAAGTCATGCTGTGGTAGATGGATGTGCTGGTAGATGCTATTTTGCTTTACACTGGAAACAAGTTCTACCACTGGGTGCTGTAGTACATCAATGCATGATTTAGTCTTCTTAAGTGCAGTTCAACTGATAAGTAAGCTTTTTGTCTTGAGTCCGTCAAAGATGATCCTGTCAAAACAAAGTTGCCACATCTATCTGTCTTACCACAAGGTCACATACTAACTTACTTTCTCTTGGATTGGCATAGTATGACTTCTGTGTCATCAAATCTAGCCCTGGCTACTTAGGATTTTTCCCTTGCTTGGAAAGGCAGCTTAATTGCCTTTTGTCCTTGAATTGTTTTTTTTCATTAAAAAAAAAAGAAAAAGAGGGAAAACCCAAGTCAATATGTTTTGACTTTAACTAAAATAAACTACATTAAAACTGATGTAGGCTAAAAGAAAGGGATATGGATTTTCAATGAATGGGATTAAGGGAAAAGTACCTTCTAGAAAATATTTACTTTACCTGAATGTTGTCTTACTTCAAAAGTATTTAATCAAATTTCCTCCTGGAGAGAGATCTTGTGTAATTATTTTTTGCTCCAGGTAGTAGATCAGAGAATCTAGAATTGCTTGGCCTAGTATTCTTTATGTCTGCTGTATAAATGATAAGAGAATTTTCTAGAGCCTAGTCCCCCAGATCTCTCCAATCTTACCTGTTGGCAGTACTGGGCAATTGAAAATCCCTTGTGGTTACTCAGTTATTGACTGCCACTTTATTAACCTAATAGAGCTCGTGGTTAAGAACTGTACTAATTTGAAGGTCATCCAGGCGAGTAGGAATGAAGAAGTAAATGTTACACCACCTTAGGGGAATTTGTTTACTCTCCCTGTCACCTGTTACTTTGTTCTATTGTTTTCATGCTGCAGGGAGGTTTAAAGGTTTCACTACCTGAAGTAGTTAAAGTACAGTTGATGTCCGTCATTTTCATTCAATTTTAATTTTTTTTTAATCTCTGAGTTTTGCACCAAGGTCTCGTATTTGCAGCCGTGTTACATGCATGATGGTTGAATACATTTCGATTTGACCTTTTTTCTTCATTCATTCGTGCTGGTTGCAGCTATTAAAATACTTGCTTAATCTGTGTGTAATGAAGCCCATGTCCACTCTTGGCCCTTTCTGGTAGAGTTAGAAGATTTATATATCGTTCACTGCTGTAACAGTCTTGCAGCAGAGGTTCAAGCAAGCTCGTCTATAAATCTGCTTAGCAGAAGTCTAAACCATGTTTTCATGGAGTAGAAATGAACACTGCACACCTGTGACTAAATATGCAAGGTTTAAAACTGGTGTTAAATCCATTTCTGCACTGTATTGATAAAATCATTGCACTTTATATGAAGTTTCATTGCACAGCAAAATACTTCACCAAATAAGGCCCACATTCAGAAAAATAACAGGTTACTTGCATTTTTAGTTGAGTGCTTATGGACTCCTCCAATAGGAACTATGGGTTGGTAGCAGTGTTGGACTGTCTTTGTGTTATCTGAGAGATAATTTCTTGAAATCTTTCTAGATCAAATCACATCAGCTGTTGAATTAACGGCTGTTAATTTGTTACTTCAATGAAAGAGTAAAAGCTCTCGTTTCTGCTCTGGTTTTGGTTTTACTGGAAATGAAGGCTAAGAGGATTACTGTATTTGGAATATAGGGAAAGATCTCAGAACTGTATGGCAAAGTTTTTCAGATCAACCTGTACAGTTTGCTACCACTAGAGGAACCTGCCTTGAAAATGACAAGGGATAGTGCATGGCTTCAGAATTCTTTTAACCAGATTTTAATTAAGTGTGATACTATCTTCATCTTCTGCTCTCATATTAAATATGTCATTTATATTTAATAGTTAAATATATCATACCATATCCCACATATCTCAAGACATTTATGTGAAGAATTGAGGGACAAATGTGAAATAGTTCAATGAAATGTGTTCCGATGTGAATAAATGCAGGAAAAGGCATTTGCTGCTGAAATCTGAGACCTGACAAAAGGACTGGTTTGGGTGAGTATAGTTTACAGGAATATATCTATCAACAGATGTCAGGTTAATTTAGGAGGTAAATAGATTTAAGCAAAGAATTGTGACATCCACTGTCAGCAGACCTCAAGATACCAGTTGCCATTGGATTTAATCTACCATAAAAACAATGAGAATATTTCTACTTGATATTGAGAGATTACAACCTTCTTTCATCCAGATTGCTTTTTTTAAGAGTCTACATCATAAAATTGAGTCTTGCTGATTTTATGCTGGAGATAAACTATCAGTAGAAGATGCTTTCTTGATTTGTGACAGCAGGATTTAGGGGGGTGTTTATGTGTAATTTAATGATGGTTATATCTAGTGTCTGAATTTACCTACAAAGACTTATTTTTGGTCCTGTTGAGAAAAGAGTGGAGATGATTAAAACAAAATTTAAATGTTTGTGTAACAGTGGTCTGAGATTTAGGGATAGTTTGTAGGGGGTGTAATAGCTTTTATTAGAGTAACTGTATACAACTGAGAGGGAGGGGAAAGGCTGAAGAGCTTTTAGGCATACAAGCCCTATAATTATAAGAAAAAAAAATTTTTTTTCTTATTATTGAGTCCTGGAACTCCAAGAAAAGCATTACTTCTCCTTCTGAAACTAGACTCCAATAGAGTTAGTCATTAGTGAACTTGGATTTTGTGTCCATGCATGTATGTGGGTTAATTAAAAAAAAGGGTGCTTACTAGTTCAGTGCACGTTATTTAGAAGTTCTTAAGTATTGCTCTCTTCAAGAAAAGGAATATGTTTCAAATAAGTAAATTTGGTAAAGGAAATGACTACTGAAAAAATTCCTTCCAGAAAGAGAGAGGGTAATGTCTTCAGAATGTGGGATCATGGAAAGAGCTGTGCTTCTTTTCTTAGCTCCAGGGACTTTCTGTTAGAAGGAAGAGGTTTATAATGCTTTTTTCTTTCATCATACAACATAAAACCACATTTCAAGGCCACGTGCAAATTTTTGCTCTGTTTCGAGTCTAGGATATTCTTGATGATTTTGTTTTGAGCAGGGTTTTTGCATGTTTTTTATGTCACCTTTTCTTCCAGTGTGATTATTGTTGTGAAGATCTCTTATTGCCTAATAATAATACTTCACTGCCTAATTTATCTTGGAAATCTTACTGGTAAATGTAGAACATTCCAGTAGTGATTAAACATACATCAATCCCAGTTGTCATGAGTAATGATTAAGTTGTAAAACTCTTTCCTATTTTTATTTTACTAGTTTTGGAAAATAATCAAGTTGCCTTACATTTGTCTTAATATTTGCCTAACATAAAGTAGCACATATGTCTCTTTCAAGTGAAATAAATTAAGTCATGAGTATTTACTCAATAGATACTAATTGTATTGGTAAAGTCAATGAACTGTGAAGCTGACAGAAGTTTTGAGGCAAAAAAACCCACAAACAAACAGTAAAAACTTTCCCAGTGGAGACTGTAAGCTTGGTATTTTCTTTTTGTGAACTGCTGCTTTTTATGTAAAAATTAACCTAATAGAACTAGACTGGTTGCTATCTTGGGTAGTTGTAGGATAGGTGGAAAGGGGCGTGAGCCTGAAATCTAATCAGTCATAAGAGGAGAGTTAGGGAGGGTAGGTGTTTCCCTTTGTCTTTCATTAGATATCTGGTAGTGCAAATAAAATATCAAATACATGCATGACTTGCAGTGGAGCAACTCATAAGTTTTAATACTTCAGTACTGCATTAAAGTACTTACCCTCATCAAACATGAAAAGGAGTTATATTGAAGGTATATTTATAATTGTATTCAGGCTTTCATACAGTTAGCCCTTGCCCAGAAAGTTGAACAAGTGTCCAGATATTTCAGATGAGTTTCTTGTTAAAGACATCAGTATTACACGGATTGTGGTGTGTTTAGTCCCTTTGTTTCTGGTCAAAATTACTTACAAAGAACAAAAGGAATGATTAATTTTTTAGAGAAATCTCATTTTGGTTATGAGCGGTTTGCAAGGTTTTCTTTTTTTTTTAAAGAGTAAAGTGAGTGAGGGATCTTTCTATGCCATCATCGAAGAAACCATTTTTTAAATCCATGACAACTGAACTTCTTTCAAAGTGGGAAATGAACTTCTAGAAAAAGTACTGCTTCCCTTGCCAGCCATATAGTGTAGCTCTTGTCATCCTGATAGTACAAAACTTAAAGAAAAGCTGAGCTGGAAGAGAACTAAAATAGTTTATTAGACAGCTGATATGATTGCAACCGGAAAGTTGCTTTTTGATGCATAGATTATAATTAGATCCCTCCATCTCCAAAGCTGGATCTTTGGTAAACTTTTGGACTATTGCATATTATTTGGTATGTTCAGAGCTGAGAACCAGCTTTCTTTTTTTTCTGTGTATCCCACTATGATACTTCACTTATATTTTGCTATAAATTTTATAATGTGAGAAATAGAAAAAGCAGTATACTTTCATGCGTATGAACTCTAAGATTATTTTTTTATAAAGTAAATGTTTTAATGTGTATTTTTTGAAAACTAATGCATTGCTATTTGAAGGTGAAGGAGTGTTTAATAAGAGGAAAAAACATAATAGAAGACTAGCATAATTCCATCTTATCTAGCAACTAGGCTAAGATGGCTACATAAGGTACAGGAATTTTGTACCTGTGTGTTCTAACTTCTGATTAAGAAGTACACATACTGCTTAGTAGAAGTGAAGACTTTTGCTGAGAGTTTTAACAAAGGGGAAGATTCAAGCAAAACATACAGTGTTTGTGTTGTAAAAAACTTTGTTCAAGTAAGCTGCCATGCAAAAATATCCCCGGCTTTGTTGAAGCTGCCTGGAATTTTTGAGATTTTCATAGGCATTTTTGTGGAATCAGGGAAAAATCTGCCTTTAAATTAAGAACTTCCCATCAGATGTTCTGTTTTCACTGATGCTTATGTTAGGGAGAGCTGTTAGAAATGACATACATCAGTTCTTATAGCTGTCTGTTCAAGGCTGTCTGTTCCAAGAAGTAATCCATTTTCTTGCAAGACATTGCTTTGGCATTTAAATCTCAGTAACTGGTTCTGGTACTGGTAGCATAAGTCTGTTATGGCTGTTGATGTAACTCTTCATGAAATGTTCTTCTTCCTTCAGCAGCATTAGCTGTCTCTTAGTATTACTGACTTTTTCAGCTGCAAAGAGAGGAATGAATGGATCTAGCCTTCCAAAGAATATCATTAAAAAGTGCAACATGAATGTTTATAAAATTTGGCTGTTTGCTTCCAATATGTTTGAATTGGTGATTATAGTAGAACTGTTTCCCTAAGAAAAGAATGAACTTTGCAGAGAAAATACAGGGATTTTGAAGAAAACATAAACCGGTTAAGGAGGTCAGAGTTAAACTCTAATGGTTGGAATTGGTGTGTTATTCACAGTGAAGTTACATCAGGAAGGGCCAGAGTAAGTTGACCAGTATATGTAAGAATTATTTTACCAAACAGTGCACAGTAGTAATTTGTGAGAGTGCAGTGTTGGAATGTTAAAAGAGAAGTCCTCTATCTCGTGTCATGTGTATGCCAAATGAAAAATGCTTCTGCTGGCTTTCAAATAATTATGCAACCTAAGCCAGCTAGAGCAAAAGTGGCACTGTTAGGGGATGGATTCAGCTCCTAGTTTCCCAAAAGTCGTCTTTTTGAGCAAGATAGGGTTTCTGGTCTGTAAGCTGTCTCTTGTGGTTTTTCTCTCTAAGTAAGTTTTGTGTTTAAAGAGAAAAAGTTTGGTTTAGGCAAGTAGAGAGAAGTAAATAAATATTTCTGTGTGTCTTCTGTAAATTATTTAGCTTTTTTGTTAGAAGAATTTTTTTGAAAGTAAAAAAGTACTGTTGCTCTATTGGCTGTAATAGTTACAGAATGCTAATGTAAACAGAATTCGAATGTTTCTATCATTATCTAAAAATCTAGAAAAACATCTAATAGATTCCTCTCTGACAGGTCAGTATTTTCGCAGACAGTCTGTTTTCTTTCAGCTATAAGAGGTAGAAATTACCTCAAATAAAAATGTTAGTACAGAAAATCTGGCGATTGGACTCCTTCAATCACCTGTCTGAAGCGACTGGTTCTAGGAAGGAGGAGAACAAATCAAATGCTTTTAAAGCATTGGGATCATTGCATTTCCATGATTTTTGAGTGCTGCTTGACAAGAGCTCTTCCAAAGATGCAGCATATTTTTTCCCTTTCTGGCTAGTTTTCCTTTCTGTGTGTGAAGGTACAGAATCAGTAAATTGGTGTAGGTATAAGTGTAGTATAATTATTGTAGAAACGTGGAATATGCTGAGTTGGAAGGGACCCATCAGGATCATTGAGTCCAACTCCTGGCCCTGCACAGGATGCCCCAAGAATCACACCACGTTTAAGTTGAACCTCAGAAAGATAGTAGCAAAGTTGATAAGAGTATGGACTTGTTTCTGTAGGAGATATGATGAAGTAGGTGAGTTCTGCTTAGCCTAGAGAAAGAACAGTGAAACTGGGAATTATTTAAGTACTACCATTAAATTATATGAAATTGAGAAGATAAAGAAAAATCAATTGTGGATCATCTTCTAATGCAAAATCTAGAGGTTTCCAATGAAGCTAGTAGAAATTAGACTTAAAACATAAAAAAGTGGTATCATTTTGGTTGTTTTCAGCAAAAAGTAGTGGAGGCAACCCTTTGCCAAAAGATCTATGGTGTTCCAGGGGCATCCAGAAAAACTCATGGAAAAGAAACCACTTATTAGAAACACTGTGATCCACTAAACCTCAGGTAGTTGGAGAGCGGAAGAGCACTGAAAGGAAAGTATTGCTGTGTTTTCTGACATTTTATATTCTCCTATATTCAGTGTGTTAGGGAGAGGATAACAAGCTTTGGTTTGGTACAGTAAAACTGTTTTATATTCTGAGAGAATGTAAAAGCCAGAAAACCTCCATGTTTAGTTTAGGTGCTGTATGAATTGCTTGAGAATCTCAAAAGGAAAAAACAAAAAGCAAAACCCACAAAAATACTTTAAGACTCAATAACAGGTTTGTTTTTTTTTTTAGTCCATCGAAACAAGCATGATCAAATTTGTAAATGGGAATTTGGAAGAGTAATCAGAGTAACAGTTTTTCCTATTTTTTTTTATTCTGTGCATTTTTTGTTCTGTATTTTAGTCTGCTGTATTGTGGAAAGACTGCTTGTTGCTAAATGCAATGTTTAAAATTCCCTAAGATTGTAAGGGATAAGCTACAAATATGGACTATCAGGCAAGCCCTGGAGATTTAGTTAATCTGACCTAGATGTTCTTTTGATGATTGAGACCTGCAGTATGTGAAAACACTTCTCAATTTCAAAATGAAACACAAGGATATCTGTTGTATAACTCAGCTGTCCTTGTAGTGACAGACACATCAATCATTTCTGAACAGAAAAGGATTTACTATAAAAAGTTTGTAGGTTTGGAGCTGTTGAGTTCATTGGCATTCGGATCAGCAATGATATTGGAAGTTGTAAGTGAATTCAGCATTTGAATTTTACCATGTCCTAAAGAGGATTAGCTACAAATGCAGGCAACATACTTTTTTCTTTTTCATTTTCAAGAGCCTGTTGTGTATCAAGAGCCTGTTGTGTAAGATGTTAATTCTTTACTTAGTTTTAAGCATATTTTATGTGAAACTGCTTGTATCTCGTAAAAAACACTGAACAGGTACCTATAAATATAAATAACTGTGGGGAGGACAAAACTGAACAAACAATTAATTGGGATAAAAGCATGTACCTGGACAGCAAAACTGTGTTTATATATACCACTTTTAAATACTTGAGAAGCTAGTATTTTTCTGTAACCTCTTGGGTGGAGACTATTTTTTAGTACAGCTAAACACATAGAGATGCTCCATGTTGAGGATCTGTGGAGTTAGTGTCCTATTTTTTGCAAAACCTTACAGTGACTGCATAAAATGGTTTGGGTGATTGGTAGGATTATATGGCCTAAGATTTACCCTGCAGAACACTGTTTCCTATGTATTTAGCAAATTTTAACAGTTTTGATTGAAGTTTTGTATGCTGGTTTTCTGGTGTATGCTGAATTATTTCAGAAAGATGCAATGGTAGTAATTCTGCAGTTGGAGAATATGGGAAAAGGAAATTATTTGTATTTAAGGGTGCTGGTAAATTGACTTTTTCAATGGTAATGTTTCCACTGTTTTTGAACTAAGAATTAATATTTCTCAGAGCTTTTTGTTCAAATTGCCACTTCCATGCAAAGTAGCATTAAAATTTTGGAAGTTGCATTTCACATTTAAACAGTAGAGATTTCTTACAATAAAAGCTAAAAGCAAGCTAAAAGCCTTCAAGAGTCAAAACATGTTTCTCTGTAGGGGTGAACAGACATTTCCTTGGAATTACTTTGAGCTATATTAATGTGAATCTAGACACCTGAAATGAAAGCCAAGTCCTCTCTGTAAATGATCCTTTGCTAAAACAAGGTAGTTTAAAGCAAATAAATCCATGTACTCTGTGAGAGGAAAGGGTAAGATGTGAAAATGATGGATGCTTTGCACACTTTTTTTTTCTCTAACTTGTTTTATATATTTTGGACATGAGTCCTGGAGTGCTTGTAACATGTTTCTTTAAGAATTTTGACTTTTCCTGTCTTTTTTTAAGAGTTTATTTAAGTGGAAGAACTACTTCTCAGTGGTGCCGAGAAGGTACAATGTGGTAGTCTGTACCAAATGGAGATCAAACAAAAGCCATGAACTTTTATTATGAATACATGTATTATGTTTACTTTTCCTTAGAATGTTCTATGTGAAGTAATGTGTTTCTTCTTGTGGAAATATCTTACAGACTCCTGGCTTGAGAGCACACTCTGGAAGATTGCAGTGGTTTGCAAAAAAGTGTATATCAAATAATCAGGTACGTGACTCATATGATGTGTTCTGTGGAACTGTCATTATTTTCCAGGAAAAATTGTTTTGAAATATTTCCTCGCTTGACTTTTATGTTTGTGAAAGGACATGTGACAGGCTGATGAGGTGAACTTAATGTTTGGTGTAATGCTGGTGTGTACTTAAACAGAAATATTATTTTAGCTGAATGCACACATGCTATCTATGTATTTCTGTTTGTGCACATAGAAAAATAATTGTTTGGCTGAGATATAACTATGTTCTTCCTTCTTTCTTTTGAAAGATGGAAACTTTGGAGCATTTGGTAGAATTAACTCAAAATCTATTTGAATGTGATCGAGATGAGATGTACTACTACCTGCTTCAACTGTGTGGTAAGTGAGCTTGAGATCTCTTTCGTGTTGTAATCTGTTTTCTTTTGTGGATGGGGATAGGAATTAACCCTGGGGAGAAGTTACATATTGATGTGCAATTAGCCTGGGTGCCATTTCTGAGGCATCTTGCAAGTGAGGGGAGGTCAGGTTTTTGTGTTTACCTGCAAACCTGAACACTTAGGTAGCACTTACATAGTACAAGTCTTCCAATCTGTGCTGTTGTCTTGTGTTGTATTTTGAAAGTTAATTCTGTTTTGCTTCTCAATATGCTTAAAGAAGAAAACCTGCTCGTATGTTCTCTTCATAGCTAATAAAAATCTGAGGTCTCCTGATTCGGAAAGGTGCATATATTTATTTTATTTACCAATTCTTCACCAGCCACAACCTAACTTTTGCATCATTTATAGTAATGGAACACTTTTTAAAACTGCAAGTTCATTTCTGTGTTATAGACACATAGGATGTGTCTGTAGTGGTTTTCATTCCTCTTTTCTGTATTTTTCAGTCTGTGCTGGTTTTGTTACTCAGTGTATCATAATAAAATTTTTGAAGCCTTTACTTATTTTAAAGTCTTGAAAAAATGTATTGTTTTAAAATTGGATATGGAGAACTAACTAGTAAATCGGGACATAAAGCTTTATAGTGATTGCTGTGTACTTGGGTAATATATGTGTATATATGTATTAATGAGCAACTTGATATATTTGGTGACGGGAAAGCTTTCTTTTGAGCTTGAACTAATTTTAGGCTGTTCCTCATGTATATTTTGGGTTGACTAAGACTAGTGATGCTGTAATGCTAAATAAAATACTACTCAAACTGTCTTTTTTCTTTCTATATGGTAATGAAAGAGACCTCTTCCCCACTGCACTAAGCTCAAGCTAGAGATGAGTACTTCCACAGAAAAAGTGACCAGAGACCCCTTGAGAACTTTACTGCCTTTCATTTCCTGAGGCCTTGGAAAGCTTCAAATGAAACTGTCGCATTACCTAATTCTGGCTTTGCACACACTGGTTCACCATCAAAAATCAAGTAGGCCTGAAAATCAATCTTGTCTCAACAGGGAGGGAGCCTTCCTATTTCTCTGCTCATCCTGTTCACCTCTGGCAGTGACTAAGTCTGACAGTGTGCCTGCTAGGAAGAGAATCTAAGAAGATACAGTTTATCAAATTCTGTCATGCAAAATCTTCAGTCTTCTTTCAGAAGACAGAACCAATTCCATCTATTCAAAGAAGTGGAAAACATTTGTAGGTTTCTGTCACCACGAAAGACAAAACCCATCCACAATCCTGCTTTCAACCATTTTAGATTACCTATCCAAGCTGCCCCATGCACAAGTATAGTAGAGTCGTCATTGTGTACCTAAGCCATAACTTCAGATCTATTTTAGACATATAAAAAAAGAACCTACCATCTAGTCCAAACAGTGATCAAAAATGTTGAAAACAAGGCATTTGATTTTTTAGAATCACAGAATAATTTATGCTGGAGAGGAATTTTTAGCTTGGCCATTTCCTGGAGCTAGGACAGCTCCAAAGTCAGATCACATCATGGCCTTATTTAGTAAAGTTTTGAGTGCCTCTAATGGTGGAAATCAAACAGCCTCTCTGGACAATCTGTTCCAGGGTTGGATCATTCTCAGATACTCCATTGCTGCAGCTTTTAACCATCAGCTGTCATCCTTTACTGTGCACTTGCAAGGAGAGACTGACTCACTCTTCTCTGTAGCTGTTAGTTAGGTAATTGAAGGCAGCAATTGCATTCCCTGTTAGCCTATTTTCTCCAGGCTGCCCAGAACTCATCTTCTTTGACTTCCTCTTCTTCCTGATCAGCTCCAGCCCCACAGAAGCATAGAATATCCTGAGCTGGAAGGGACCCACAAGGATCATGTCTGTCTCCATGGCTGAATTTGCTCCAGTTGCTGGGATCTCTTACAGTTGTGGAACTCAAAACTGTGACAGAAGCAACAGTGAAGAATTTACAAAATTTGCATGTATAGCAGGAGAATTAAATCTGATTTAAATAAAATGCCAAGGCAGCTCACTGGGAAGGACGTTTCTGCTTTAGAGAGCTCATTTTTACCAGGATGTAGATCAGTTGTGTCTGATAGTCAAAAATGTTTCACAGCTGGTGACTACAAAGCTAGAAAATGTAAAGGCAACATGAGAGCACCTGCTTAGGTAGTCAAATAGTAGTTAACTGTTTACTTGAAGTCCAGCTTTCTATTTACTTGCAGTTACGTACAGTGATGCATATATAAATTTCAATTAACAATCAAGAACAATAGAACTGATGAGTGGGGAGGATCACTTCTGTAATACTTTCTAGCTAATTGCTCATTCATCTGAAAATTCATGTAATCTTTGGGTGTTTTTTTCTATTTACATCTTCTAGCATCCTCTGTGTATTAAAGTAGTTCAGAACTTTTCGAATTGATGATCATATGAAGCAGAAGTACGTGACTAATTGATTAATTATTTTCCAGAGGCACCTTTTTTGAATCACTTTAGATAAGTATGTACCTTCTCAATTGCTTTTATTTGAAGATTTTAATCTTGTTTCAGAGAACAATGATGACTGGGGGAAGGCTGAAGCTGTTTGGACTAAAATTCAAGAAGAAAATATTGTTCCTCGTGAGAAAACACTAACTTTACTTGCTGATATATTTGAGAAAAATGGCCAGGTTGTTCCATTTGAGGTACCTAAGGTAATTGGAGTTTAACTTTCCTGGTTAACATCACTTTGGAATGTATTTCTTTTCATAAAAAAACATTAAACAGATAGCATTACTTTAACTTAAATGTTTGTATGTTTTAAAGGTTAGGCATGAAGATAGCAGAAGTTTAAGTGCTACTATTGAGGAAGAAGGAAAAATAAGGATGCTTTGCAGAAAAAATAAAGCAAAAGGTAAACTGAAATCCACTGGATTTTCTTCCCCTTCCACATCCATTTTAAGGTTTCAATTAACTGCAGCGCTCTTTGGTGCAAACTTCCCTGTCTCCAATAAAAACAGAATTGATTTACTCATTTATGCTTGACTTTTGTATAGAAGAGAGGAGTGTGCTTCAGTGCAGTTCCTTTGGTTTAGTCTGTGTTTAATCACTGGAAATCCATTCGTATCCATCTCATCCTGAGCAGGGTGATAGAGTTAGAAATAGCTTTACTGGACCTTGCAAAGCAGGGTCACAATCAATCACAGAATGGGTTGGAAGGGACCACAGTAGGTTATATGGTCCAACTTCCCTGCTCAAGCTTGGTCATTCTAGAGCACATGGCGCAGGATTCTTGAATATTTCCAGTGGTATCGACTCCACAACCTCTCTGGCCAATCCATTCCAGTGCTGGGTCACCTGCACAGTAAAAAAGTTCTTCCTTATGTTCAGGTGGAACTTCCTGTGCATCAATTTCTGCCCGTTGCCTCTTGTCCTTCTGCTCAGCACCCCTGAGAAGAGCCTGGCTCCAAATCAGTCTATTTCTAGTATTTGCCAAGGAGCAGAGCATTTGAATATTCTGGGAATCCGTATTTTCTTCATCTGTACTACAGTAACTAGGTACCTCACTTGAAAGTGGTTTAGAAAATAGAATTCAGTAGGTTTAAAGAATTTAATTTTGCTGAATGAGGAAAATTTATAAAGCAAGACACCTAGTAATTCTCTGAGTGTAATCAGTATATTTTACAGGTTGGACACACAGATTTTTAAGCTTTGAGTTTTTAAAAGGAGAATATATCAGTCATTGACACATTTAACTTACGTTGTGAATAAAATGACCCCATAGAGTTATTCAGTCTAAATATTCAGTCTGTATAGATTAGGAGTCTGCAATTGAGTCAAGACATTCTGTATATAGCAAGGGCAATATCACATTAAGAATCATGAGTGTTATGGCACAAATAAAGTTAATGTTTTCAGGAGATTCTGCTTGCTGGTAACTTTTGGGAATCATAAGTAAATGAGAAATGCAGAAACATTTTCACTTAAAATCAGGCAAAATTAATGAAATGTACTTTAAAACATTATCACTAGAAAAATGTCCTGTGCCTTTGGTGTCCTAAATCAGATTGAGAGCAGGAGGAAACTAAGTATGCCTTGGACTTTGCAAGAAGACTAGTTTAAAACAAAAATATAAAATCACAGTCTGTGATGACACTGGATATTGAATTTATTTGTAAACCCTTTCTGCATCTTCTTTTATTTAAAGATGCAGTATTTGAGAGGAGTTGGTCTAGAGCTATTGGGAAGGAAGGAAAAAAAAGACAATGTTGGAAAACAGTTCTTCTCTTCTTGGAAACCATTATCTTGGCCTTAAAGAAAACCTAAAAAGACTAAGCTGTTGCTTTTTTTTATATAACAGTATCATGTAATTTTGGTGTGAATGTAAGAGAGCAGCTTTTTGATGGGAAAAAGATTAACTCAATCTAGTTATGTAACTATTTCATGAACTTACCAACTCTGACATGTGTTTTGGTAGTCTATTCTCTAGAGTTTTTGATTTATGCAAAGTCATATTTTCATTTTTATCTTGATTCCTCAGTGAGAGAATACATATCCCAAGCAGTCACAATTTCTGAAACAGATTTGACTGTTTTGAGAGCTGAGACTTTCTTGGCAAGTTGTCACTTTTCTAACAGATCTTTCTACTTGAAACAGCTAGTATAACAGAATATTATTTTAAAACCAAGAAATTTCTCTTTTGAATGCTAATATACTTTAGTAATTTTAGATTCCACCTGAAGAAGACATAGGCTGATAATACTTCAAACATGCTACTTGCACTGATGCAAAATAAAGTTAAGAAAATAATTAAATAGTATAATCATTCTGAGGTTCAGACTAACATACACAGTAAAACATCCTAGAAGAGGAAAACAAAACCGACACAAAGATTTTGTAGTTCTTCATTGAACAAGTCATTAAAAAAAAAATTAAATACATTTCCTTGTAGAAAGAGATCTTGCATTTTAAGGACTGTGATAATTAATGGTATGATGTGCTTGACATTCATGTAGCAAGTCCATTTCTGTACCCAGCCAGTACAAAGCAATTCTTAAACACAGGGTGAAATCGTAGTTCAGTCTGAAGACAGCAGAGCTTTTGTAGGAGTCTCTAAACGTAAGGAATTTTTTGCCTTGAAAAAATAGAATTTAAACAGGCATTTATGAGCAGAAAGAACAAACCTATCACCAGTCAGCTACATTTTTGTAAATCATTAGTTGCATTTGTAGCACATGATACCAGCCAAAGGTTTATTGATACTGTTGAATGTGATTGCTAGTCTGCTGGTACCTCAGATTTCAGAACCACGGAAAGAAAAAAATGTCTTTCTCTCTGAATTTAAATGTGAAGAGTCTATGAATGCTGGTGATCAGCATCTGAGCAGGCAAGAAAGTTCAGCACATTGCTGCAGGCCAAGCCTAACTTCAGACCTACAAGTAAAAGTGATGAAGGATTTAAAGACCTTTCCTGTGTGATCCTGTTGTTGTTTCATTGGTCTTTTGGTTGACAGTGCAATCACTATTGTAATGTCAATACTGTTATGAGTCATACTCTTATGTCTCTCTTGTGTACGTGAAACTCACATGCACAGAAGTGAATTTAATTTTTCCTGTGATATTCTTATCCTTTATCTCCATTCATATATATTTTTAATGTAGTTCCAAGCATCCAAGTAGATCATGAATAGCCATGTTAATTCTAATTATTAACTCGGTGTGATGTAAATAACAAATTTTATGTATAGTCATTTCTGTGCTTACATTTCAGGAAGTTTTTATGTATAATCTTTGGTTGAAGAAGTTTAAGATTCAAACCAAAAGGCATACCAACAGCTTTGGTTAAAAGTCCACAACACACTAATAACTGTGGTTAGCGTGATGCTTCTTGTGTCAGTAAGATTAAAATGAGTTGCCCTCATCTTTACTTTCAAAGTATAAGAAAAAAACTTGATGCGTAGCTGTGAAATTTGTAGTGATAGTCCAGCTATTTCTGGACTAAATTGTAAAGGTTATTGTGACTGTGATTTGAATTAGCAAATGGATTATTTTATGAATCATTAAATGAAACATGCAGTCACAGTTTAGACATAAAAGAACATTTATGGTTCTTAACACAGCTTTCTAGTGTATGTTACAGTGTAGATGGCAGTTTTAGCTGCATGTTTATAGCTGTATAATCTTGTTTCAGAAAAATAAATGACTGAAAAGTGTGCTTATCATTTTTTCCCCCTTTTTGGTAACATCTTTTCATACACTGACAGTTATTGTGAATGCATGAAATAAAACTGTTAATCAGTCAAACAAATGCAGTGTAGTTTACTTGTTAAATATCTGTATATTTGTAAATTGTATGTTTTGTATAAATCTTGTCGTAGCCAAATAATTTGATCTCCCCATATTGGAGTCACCTCCTATATTATTTGTTAAATGCTGTTGTGATCACGCACCAGATGCTGTAACTATATACCCCAGAATTAGGTGTTGCTTTAAAAATCCCAAGTCTTCCCCTTCTAACCAGCTATGTTGGTATTGAAGCAACAGCCACGTGTAAAGAAAGAGCCGTAGCAAACTTATTCTTCTGTGGAAGTATGTGTCGACTGTTGTATACAAGCAGTTTTGAGCAAGCTGTGATCAGCAGCTTTGGGCTTAAAGATGTAAGCAAAGGATAAATAGATTTAAGATGGACTTTTGCAATGTGATTTCTTTCTGTGATCAACATTATCGCAATCTGACATTTCTTTTTGACTTTCTTTTTCTTCTTTAGAGGCCTACGATATTTTCATGAAAACAAAAGGGAAGGATGAGTTTCAGTATAATTTTTATGACACCCTTATAAGAGCATTGTTAGCACAGAACTGTCTTCAAGAAGCCATTGAAGTGAAACGCATGTAAGGCTTTTCTTTGTTTGGCGGATTTTTGTTGGTTTGGAGAGGGTGGTTAAACAATTTCTGGATCATTTTCAGGCAAGTCCTTGTCTTCTAATGGGAAAACAGGTCATGACTAGTCATTAGGAGCTGCGGTAAGAAATACACTAGCGTTTCATAGGGCGATATATCATATTTTTAAAAGGTACTAGAGTGTCAGTATGTATTGCTAATAACTTATTTGAACTAACAATGTGAACAAATGTACTTGGCATCAGAGCTGAAAGTCTACCCTTCTGGCAGTCTACCTTCTCCTCTTTAGAGCAGTATCCAAACAGACAAGATTCCTTCACTTAGCTGCCCGTGAGCCTTCCCCTCAATGCCTGTCTTACCCTGCCCACACTTCCTGGCAGCTGGCTGCCTGCCAAATGCAAAATGGTACGTTTGACTGTGATGCCAGTGGCTAGGAGATGACCATAAACCTTAGATCCAACTCTTACACTTCTGAAATAAATCCAACCTGCTGTCATGACCTATTAGAATCAACAGAGTTGAGTTAACCTTTAGTGAGTTATATGGTACACCACTTGCTTTAATTATTGCCTGTAATGTGTGTTCTGGTCAGGTTATAGGCTTCAAATTACAAGTGTTGTGACTTGTCGGTGTAGAGTTAAGAAGAACAAAAATTTAAGTTTAAGGATTTTAAGTCTTTTGGTTTCTTCAGCAAAAACAAGACTAGTTGTTGTCGTCAAGTGTACTCACTGACTGAATACAGTGAATTTGAAAGTGCCTGTAGGTAACTTATGTAAAGCATAGAACACTATAAAAAAACCTAATAATTTTTAGACTTAGCTTAGTTTTTGATGACCAGGAACAGTGTAGTATAAAATTATATTTATTATTTTCCTGTTTTCTTTAAAAGTGTTTAGACTGGAGAAATGTCTTTCATTGAAAAAGTGTTCGAGTTTTGCATTCAGAAGAACAAATAATATTTTTTCAAATAGGTCACAGTAACTGGGCTTTATGATAAGGAATGTTTGTGCTTGCTGGATATATGGCTTATATCAAGGGAAAACTAAAACAGCTTATCAAATTAAGCTCCCTGTAATGGAGGCAACTGATAAATCTTTACAAATAGAAAAAGATGGAGAGGAGATGTTTTAGGATTACAGAGAATGTTGATAAAATTTAGCTAGTTTGTTTCACAGAAAATACTCAGGTATCTAAAGATGTATTGAAAGGTTCTTCAGGGAAGAAGTTTGAAACATTCTACTGAAGATTTGTACATGGATGGACTTCTTCCCTGCTCTGCGGCTTTAAACACTCTTGTAAAGAAGATGCAAAAGTAATGCATGTTACCAGCAGGAATTTGCAGATTGGAAGAACAGAAAGAAAGTGGTTTCTTGTTGCTAGTATTTAAGTTATTCAGAATTCCCACTTTACATAAGTGTTGTAGGAAAAAAATAATTTTAAATACTAAAAAAGTTGGAAATGTGTTTTAAAGGATTAAGCCTCTGAACCTTGAGATATTTAAGAGTAAAATAAATAGAATTTTATAAGAGGTTCTGTTCTTGGCCACTGGTCAACCATCATCATAACCCCTGTGCTTTTCAGAACTCTCATACTCCATGTTGTAGCATAGAAATGCCAAATAATGACATTCCAAGAAGCCTGTAACAGATCACTGTTTCATTAAGACAGAACATGCTTAGTCTTGGCAGTGTTCATGATGTATCTGTGTATCTTTTTTCTAGTAACACAATCATGCTTATATTAAGCATTTTCAAAAGTCTGTAAGTTTTAAATTATTCACTGAAATGGAGAAAATGATTGTGTGTGTCCCTGTGGTTGAGAAATAACAAATGTCTGTGTTTTGCACAATTTCTGCGTGCTTCACAATTTTTCCAGACTCATACTACAAAGAGATTACTCTTACAAAGTCTAAATGTGTGCAGTGGCCTGAAACCTGTGCAGCTCCTAATATTTTCATTAAATACTCTTTTTACTGTTTGAAACCACATCTGAAATGTAAATAATATTTACACAGTCTTACTGTGAGCATTAGCATAGGCAACAAAATAACAATTTTTTTTTTATTTAGAAAGGTACAATAATTTTAAAACTTCCCTCCTGTTATCAGAACTGAGAAACTTCCGTGAGAAAGGGATGTGGGAGAAGAAGGAAATAACATTCCTACTCTGCATTTGGAAAAAACCAAACACTAAATAACTCAGATTACTGATCTATTGGTCAGTCCAAGTGTAGTTGCTTTCACATTCTAGAGCTGTTTTGAGGAATGTTTACTGCATGTAGTCCAAGAAGTTTTAAATAGAAATTTAGGAGTATTGGAATGATGGATTAGTTCTGTAATAGTAGCTAACATCTATTTAATCACACTAAAGATTGGAAGATTGGAGAAAGTAAATCCTTTGTTATATGTAATTTACAGTCTCATGCATGAATTGTTGACTTAAGGGCTTTGACAGATGGGACAAAGGAAAAAAAAAAAGACGGAACTGAGCAGTGGGTGCTTAGGCAGGGATTAAGGGGATTGGTTGGGAGAGTAAGAAAATCCTGAGTCCAGTGACTGCATTTGTGAGCCTGGGAGGCTGAAAGTGACTGAGAGGATAGTCATATTGTGTGCAATGTGAAGGATTTTCTTGGGATTGAGGAGAACAATTTAGCAATGACCCTGCTTACCTCCCAATCCGCTCAGCCCCTAAGTTCAAGTAGGTAGGCTGCTCAGTTGTTTGCCACAAGATGATCAGTGAGGTTTATCTTGATTGCTGATATGGTAAATGGCAATGCCCCCCTTTGCTCTATAGAGATTTTGTAATCTAGAAATGAACATTTGTAAAGTTATCCTTATATATTAAAAATGGGTCTTGACTGTATGTCATTTAGGAACAGGAACATTTTGTACTATAAGACCAATGTGATTGCTGGTTGGTCTCTCTTTACTAATTTCCAGAATGTTAGAAAAGCTTTAGCAAGGTCATTAAAGATTGTTTTTGTTATATACATACGTGAAGTTTTGTATTAGAGGAGATAAAGAATTGATAAGCAAAATACAATTTTAACGTGGCTAAGGCAGCAAATGTAGGATGTTCACTTTAAAACCTGTATACATCTAGATGACAGAAATTTGAAAATTAATCAACCAAATGACATGGTGTTAGTTCATAATATGCTTTAGTTTATGTTTAAAATATACAGTGCTGAAAATAAATGTTTCATTTTTTTATTGCTGAAAGAATAGTTTTATATTTTATAATTATGGTGACTATTGAAAAAAGAAGAAAAAGTATCCAGCTTGGGATATAACAGAACAATGCAGGGCATGCAGTTATTTTAGTCATCTAATATGTCAGCATTCAAGAATCTGAACCGATTGTTTAAAAAAAATCTTGTACTTTGTTTCTTTTGTTGCTCACTTCCAACTTTGTCATCTGTCAGAATGCAAAAAAAAATTATCCTTCTATAACCATTGACAGGATAACACAAAAGCTGTCTCCAGGTCGATATTTTGCAGCAATATTTTTAACATACGAACAGTAGTTTTTATAATTTCACCTTGGTGCTCAACCATTTATTATCGTATCAGAAGCATGTCAGTAATTCCTTTCTAAATGTCTGCTTCTTTTAGTGCTGAGACCCACATCAAGGGCTTCACACTGAACAGTGCTGCCAGCAGCCTCCTCATCATATCGCAAGTTAGGCGGGATTATTTGAAAGGTATGTCACAATGCTTGACCTTTACGTCACATTAATGCCTCTGCAGATTTTTCTTGTAACGCCCTTCGAATACTTGGATAAAGGAGTCCATTTAGCAAATTACCTGCTTATCAAGAGCCTTTTGTGGTAGCTGAGAGACGTAAATTACTGTACATGCATTTATAATACAGCTTGAATATGAATGTACTTGTCATTTGACCACTTAGTCCAGTTTCCATTCCATTTAACACAAGATGGGTTTTCTTAAGATGAATCACAGCTCTTCAGACATGCAAAATTTGTGCTCCAGAACGAGAGAAAGTACAGGCTTTCAAGTGTGTTAAAATTCACAGCACAAGTCATTTTGCTTTGGAAATTAACATACTTTAGAGCATCTGAAACAATTCCCAGCAGTTGTTTCTTGCATATTGTGTTGGTTGTGTGAGATACCAGATGAGTTAAATTGACTGTTAAATGTGCATGATTGTGCACTAAATGATTATAATATTGATTTAAAAACTTAATCAAATACTTTTTAATAGTTCTCAATACCAACAGTAACAAAATATTCTGTTTGGTTTTCTTTTTAATGTAACAATGATGATGGGAAAAAAAAATGGTGGCTGAAAAGTACATAAGAGTAGCCAGCAAGATGGTGGATAAAGTTTACAGTTGTTTTGTTTTAGTTGTTGGCACTGATTGCTTTGCAGCCTAGAGGTCGCCTCTGCAGCGTTACACTTTACTTACTTAGTTGTGCTGTAGAACTCTTGCTAGAGTGGAAAACTCTGCAGGCACATAATTTTAGGTGGAGTGCAATGCTATGCAAGTCTTAAGTACAGTGTTGATACATACTTTTGTCAGTACCTTTAAGCATTAAAGCAGCTGTGTACGACTTAAATGTATTATTTGAGTTGGGTATTACAAGGCATACCAGAAAATCCATTTTTGATTTTGCCATCATTTTATTTCATTCCATTTTGTGTAGCTGTAGTAGCCCATACCCATGTAACATCAGCTACATTAAAACACTCAAGATGAGCGTTTAGACACATCTTCTCACTTGTACTCTTTCTTTCCTGTAGCTGATAAATGCCTTCCTCATTGTCTCCAGTTTTACATCATTGCCAGTTGTCATCGACTGAAGTGTTTTGGTGAATGCAGTTGCTTCTCTCGCTCTTGGCAGATCTTTTTTTTTTCAGCTTTCAGGGCTGACTTTCCTGTCTGATTTTATTCTAATAAATTTTCTCCTTTTTCTTCTCCAATATGCCGTAAAGTTTTGCCAGTTCTTCCTTACTACTGCACACCAAAATTCTTCCCTTCTTCAGAACATCACTGATGTTTCTATATTATGCCAGTCTGTTGCACTAACTATATGGGTATTTTTTAGCTAGCATATTAAATTTTCTGCCACATCAGCTCTCTTCCTTGCTGTACTCTAAAAAGCTTTCTTTTTGCACAGTACAAAGTTTCTCAAGAAGTTTACATCCCTTTGCAAAATTTTATTTTCCTTTATCTTGTGCATAGAACAAGCTTTACTCTGGTAATTCCATTGAATAGTCAGACTTGATCCTTGTTTCTATTTTAATTTGAAAGATACTGCCTCTATTTTTCTAAGTGAAGCCTTTAAAATGCAAGCTACTAAATATTTCAACCATATTGGTCATTTTCTGAGGCTCATAGATTACCCAAAATATTTTTGGGCACAGTCCTTTTGTCATCTTTGTTGGAGAGCTCCATTTGACCTGCATCCTGTGATGGCTTTCACTTGCGTAAAACCTGCTTCCTTTAACACTTCCTAATATAGTTCACCACATTATTTGCTGTGTAATGGGGTACAGTTCAAAGTTTTTTATGTAGACCCCTAAGTATACTAACAAGAACTTTAATACCTTCTAGTTTTTTGGTAAAAACCAGGTTACTTTAAAGAGTCACAACTTCAGATTCACAGTAGGAAATTTGCAGAGTTTATAGGAGAAAGCATTTTGAAAGATGAGTGGCTGGTTTTCACAAGCAGAATTACCCAGTATGCTACTAGTACGTAATTTCTTGAAGTAGTCTTGCACATATGCAGCTTTCAAATCTTTCTCTTTCCTTATTCTTGAGAAGGCTGGTCGTGCTCCATGCTAGAGGGAGGTCCACGCTTACAGTCAGGAGACAACTTGAACGTTGGCGTGTGGTCTAAGATTGGGTTTTAAGTATTGCGAATCTTGCCCCTGATGTGTTTGCTCCTTTTTTTTTCCCTAACAAGAAGGAGAGGGGGGGCAGAAAAAAAATTTCCTCTGAAGGAAGGCTAGGCATACAGGATGTTTTTTCTTATTGTCTTGTAAAAGGTAATACTTGGTTTCTGCAGTACCTGCATATTGAATTGGAATGCTAATGCTGTGGAGTTCATGTGGGTGTATATTATGTTAGAAGTGTTATCCCTTGGTATTATAATTATCATCTGTGACTAATCCTGCCTATGCTGGTAGGGAGCAAGAGATTTTTACCAGAGGGGCATGTCTTTCTGCGTGTGTTTGCTCATGTATAACATAAATTGACAAGAATTCTGCTTAGAGAAATAAGGGTGACTTCATCTGCTGTGGGTTTGGAGAATTTGTGCCAGATGGACAGGAGATCGACTTTGTGTTTTTAACATAGGTAATTGCTATAATCTTTGGAGTTTTTGAGGTAATTGCTGAGTTCTGAGTTTTTGGTCTTGTATGGAGGCTTCTGTCCCATACTTTTAGTTAAAAATTAAATTTTGGGAAACAAAAGTTTTGATGCACACTTAAAAAGACAAATCTCAATATAATACTTCAGTTTCAATAATGGACTACATTTTTAAACTATATTTGTTCTTAAGTATTCAACATTTTTGGTTTTTAGTAAAGAAAACTGATTATAGTTTGGAGAAGAAACAAGGTAAAAAGGTCAGGACTTTGAAGTCATAAGGGAGGGACATGTATGGCACAGCTGATTTCTTTAGGCTGGTTACTAAAAAAATATTGAAATCTTAAAAGTAGCTTAATGCCTTCTATTTATGAAATATTACGGGATTTTAACCTAAGTTCTTGTTGGAAGTTTTTATTTGTATGTGTATATATTCAAGTTGGAATTCACTATAGCGACTTTGAGGCTGAAGTTTGCCAAAAGAATTTTTTTCTGTACATGTTTTTAAGTGGGTAGGATTAATGATACCAGCAGCATGGTTGCCTTCTGAGCTAAAGTCTGATTTTTGCTTGCCTTGTTTCTTTACCATTGTTAGATGCCTTGGCTGTTTTAAAAGGAATGCTTGACAGTGGCATGTTGCCTTCCAGACCAGCAGTTACTGCTCTCGTTCAGGCTCTGGCAGAAAAAGGAGATCTAAAGAACCTGCAAGCACTTAAAAACATGCTGGAAGACATCACAAAATCAATTGGTCTCTCTGCCTCACTAATGGCTAATGCTATTGCATTGGCTCATATGAAAACGTAAGTATTTCTAGGACTAGTGTATGTAATTCTTTTCTGCAGAGTGGTGGGAAATATCTTGTGTTATCCATTTAGTTCTATTTCCATTCTTTCAGTGTCCTAGATGTTAAAATTCTGGTCAACTTGAGTGTACCATGCAGTTCTGTTCTGGTATTGTTTCCCAAACGCATTTGGGACTGAAAATAATTTAATGAAATACAGGGATAACTGTGAAGCATTTGGGAGAGTATAAAGTCTTCTCTGGTGCTGTAAGTTAGCTGTGACACCTTTGTTCTAATGTACCTATAAAGAGTGTCCTTGGGGTTAGATCAAAAGCATCTATGAAATCTGAATGTAAAATTGAATGTAAAACTGAATCCTGTGCTGATTTAGGCCACAGTTTCAACTATGATAATTATCCCCACATTTCGAGTATCCTGTGACTCAACTGTTTAATTCCATATCGTGCTCTGCCTGGCATTTCTGGTTTAGTTGATACATTGGTACTGTGCAGCATGTGCATGGGCGAAGCACCTGTAGGAGGATGGGCATACTATCAACTTCTCAAATATACTTTGCAGGAACCAAACTTCAAGGATCTTACATATTCTGTTACTTTATTTCAAACTAGTTTCATCTGGTAGACCCCCCCCCCCCCCGAGTCTGACTCTGCAGGAAAGCTGTAGAACTCTGTAGTACATCACAGATACCCAATTGCCTCAGTCGTGCCACACCAGAGAGAATAGTCACTGGAGTGTGTGGAACAGCAAGAGGACTTAAATTGAAGGAGAGCCACTCAAGCCTGTTTCAGTAGTGATCACTATATTCCAAACACTGAAAAAACAATCTGTGTACAAAGGACTGATCTTGTACATTTTTAGATCTGGATGGTCCTTGGCACACAGTCCTAGTGCATGGACCTAAGTTAAACACTTCAGATAGGAGAGATACTTCAATAGTTGTCTTATAAGCTATATTTTCCTGTATTTCCATGTCATAAAAGTGTTGCAAAGTCAGGTTGTATTCTTAAAATGTAGATTGGTGACAAGAATAAATAAATAAATTGCTGTTTGCAGGCAGAGGTTATTTAAGCGGCGTCAACTTTTCCCATACTGAAACTCACTCGGATGTATGAAAAGACTTAGCAGCATAAAATACACACCCTATATATTCTTAAATACCTTGCAATCTGTGCCTTGAGAACTCTGAAAAACAGGTTCTTACAGATATTTTTAATACGCATTCAGCTATTGGTAGGTTCATGTTTCTGATAAAGTTTTCAAAGGGTTTTTCATAGCTCTCAAATGTGTTGCGTTTCTGCTTCACCTAAAAGCATTCATCGTGCTCAGATTTCTTTTTCAATTGAATTATTTTTTAGAGTGGACTGATAAGAGATGTTGTCATTTGAATATTTTAGAATGCTGGAAGTAGAGGTTACACTTTGGTGAATACTTCCTGCATGATTTTATTAACATTTGCTGTACTTAAGTTTTAAGATTAAAAGCATTTAGATTAATGTAATGACCAAATGACATTTAGGATTGTCTTTTGCATCCAAAAAAGCAGGCATTGGAAAAATCAGGTAAATAATTAATTGAATAGCGTAAAAAAAATACTTATGTATTAAATTGTACTTATGTGCATTAATTATTCAGATACCCTCCATTAATGTTTGGATTTTGCTTTCTAGATTTGCAGGACACATTTTCCTAAAGCAGCAAGCTGAACTCCTCTTTCTTAAGGAGGAAAAAAATACTTAAACTTTCTACAGGTCAAAGGCCATTAAAATTTTTCTGTATGGCTTAATTTATTCATTCGGTCATAAATGGTTTCACTTTTACAATATCTGAATGAAGTAATTTTTTTTCATTAATATTTTGTTATCAACTATTTCTAGGAAATATAAGCTTGATATAGAAAACAAAAACTTTAATATAATTGTTTCTTTAGGTTTAGAAATCTTGATTTCAGAAACTGAGCCAGTTCAATCTCTTTTCCTAGCAATGACCTTGATGCTGCTGTGGAATACCTTGAGCCTCTGCTTATCTCTGGTGCACAGAATCCTGATCAAGCTGTCAGAAGTATTTCCTATTTGTTAAGAAAAGTGTCTGAGGAAGGATTAGAACCAGCTTTGGAAAAATGTAAGTTAATTGCAATGATATTTAAATATTCTGACTAGACAGAGGTGTTATGAAAGAGCTATTACATGTAAAACCTGCTCAGTCAGCATAAATCATGCCTGTGAAGTTTACAAAAGTGGCTTTTCAATCAAAGATTTTCCTTATGTACCCATTATTTTGCAGTTGGTGTGATGGCAGAACGACTGGCCAGTCAGTTTGGAATTTACAGACCTGTCACAGATCTTTTCCTTCAGTATGTCAGTGCAGACAGAGTGGATGATGCCAGATCGTTGATAAAGGTAATGACATAACAAGAGAGGTACAGACATGCTTAGAGCTCTTCAAAGGTTAACTGAGAAATTGTCAAAAAGAGGTGTTGTATAGCACAGACTAGTACTGGTATGCATTTGAATTACAGTGTGAGTAGCAGTGCACTGTTTAGACTACTCCAAACCATGAGCTACTATCAGTAGCCAGAGTCAAAGGGGATTTTGTCTTCCAATACCCTGAAGGAAATAAAGGAAGTATTTGTATATTGGAAATACTCTTTAAGTTTTCTGCTAGACATCACTTGTTTCCTGCAAACCATTTCCTTGCAACTTCTCACCTGATTTCTTAAGTGCTGTAAACATAATATCTTACAGCTGTACAGTTTGCAAAACAGAAGCAGGCAGTGTGTGCTTTTCATGGACCTTATTTCACTTGGCTGCTATAATATTGTAAATGCTTTATTCAAAGTTTATTAAGAGCTGGGTTTGCTTTTTATTCATTTGACTGTCACAGATGCATTAAAACCCAAATGTTGGTCTCTGGGTCACAGTCTCAGCTGAATTAGGAATTGAAACAGCTGCGTTCATGCCATTTGTACAGAGCTAAAGGCAAAGACAAGCAGAGGTGGGATGAACTGTGGGTGCTGGGACCTGCTCTGGCAGCATGCACAAATAGACCCTGTCAGAGAGTACGATCCAAGCAGGTGACAGTCCAGCAGTCATGCTGATGTGTGTGCAGCGTCCTGCCTCAAATTGAGGCCTCTTATCATCTCCTGGTAGTGCATGCTACTCATTTACCAGTTCCTAAGTATTTTAAACTGTTAAAGAAAAAACTCCATCCATCAGATATTTCATGATATTCTGAGACCGGTTTTTGAGCAGAATGCATACCAACAAATGTATTCAGATACTTCTGCTACAGCAGGAGCTTGTATTATTTGTATGTTCCCTTACTTTGCTTATTGCTTTGCCTAGATGGTCATCTGAGTATTAAATTAAAAGGAAATTCAACAATTTTGATATAAAACCCTCTTGCTGTATAGTTGGGAACATCAAATGAAAAAAAAATCTCAAGTTATTTTACCCTTCCTGACTTATGATTAAAATAAATGAAATGGAATGAGTGAATGAAAATTGGTCACAGTTTTCTTGCCTTTGTGAAGATACAGGTTTTTGCATTTTTAAGTAAAATCTGTATGTTCTTAAAATTTTCAGAAACATGGGATATTCGTTCATATATTCCTAAAACTTACTACAACAGCATCCAAATATTGGAATTACATTCGTGGCTACAGTGTACTTGAAATAAGATTGTATCCGCTATATCCTGGGGGAGAATTTCTTCATGTTAAGAATACTTCTTGCTTAGTGGATGGATATTCACAGATAAGCTTGAGTTGGAACTTCTTGTATATGAGAAAATTTGAGTTTTATACAGTGCAGGAAAAACTTTGAGCTGTGTTAAACATTTGTGACTGCTGTGTGGATTAAGTATTCTACTAATAGCTAACTAGAAATAGGAATAATCACTCTCCATTGTTAATTTTTTGAAAAGTAAACCACAATCTAAATTAACTGTTTTTCTTGTAATAATCTGAAATATTAGTATATACATGGAGACTCCTTGCTTTCAAAAATGCATATAGGAATCTATTGAAAAGTTCATGAAACAGCAGCAGTGTCTTTTGTGCTGTCTGGAGGGAGAATGCTTTTGCTGCTGAAAGTCAAAAGTGGTTTGACATGAAAGGGGACATTTCTCCAACTAGACTCTTTCCTCTCAAAGCATCTACTGGCAGTAGATGAGAATGGCAATAAAATGCTGCAAGTTTCTCCCGTCAATATTTTGCCTCTATTTAGCACCATAAAGCCATTTTTTTGTCAGAACACTATGAGTACGTTTTTGTCTGTTTGGAATGAGGCTTCACATCTTCTCACCTGGACCTTAAAGACCTTGTTGAACCATATTTCACATACAGAACATTCATAGTGACATAACCCAAAATTTCCTGTTTGCATATGTCTGCAACAGTAATTGATTGTAGGAAATTCATGATATGTGTATTTTTATATGCACAATATTCTCTTTTTGCTGTGCATTTTGGTACTGATACATTGCAGCTGGTAAAAAAAAGAAAAGCACTGTGCATTGTAAGAGTTTTAAGACTGACATCTTTGAGAAACATACACTAAATATTGTCTTGTATATTTTATTTTGACCTTGTTTCTATAGTAAGATAGATTTTTGATTTTTATCTAGTCTGTCTCAAACTTTTCTAAGTTCAACTTCTCTCTCAAACACTGTCTATTGCAGTTAAAGCCTTTTATAAAATAGAGAGATTGAAATCAGTCCTTTGTATGCATAAGTGTAGGTAATTATACTTTAAAGAGAACTTGCTTTGTACATTTTAATTTTTATAAAGAAACGAGCAGTTATCTCCCTGACACCTTATTAAATGTATAATTAACCTTATGATCCCTAGCTCACTTGTGAATGCTTGGCAGTATAATTGGAGAGGAATAGTGTTTCTCTTTTTCATTCTTTTGCAGTCCTAAATCTCATTTTTGTGGTATGTTGAAGTATTAGTTTAATTCTTTCCCTTATTGTTTTAAACAAACTATAGCTACCATTTTAAAAATGTTTACCAAAGAGGTGCATGAAATGAACTTGTTTTGTGATTGGTTTCTGCTTTTCTTTTTCAATCTAATGGTCAATTACTTACCTTGTAAATAGGTAATATATTAGGATATTATTTTAAGCACCTGTAATTGGAAATTTTCACCTTATTGTTTATCACTAACCTACTCATGTCTGCTACATCATTTCTTTTTCTTCAGAGGTGTGGTGCAATAGCTCAGGAGAAGAGAACTTTAGGGAGTTTTATGTCTAGAGCAGCAACTAAACCTGGACAGGTATATATTTTTTTTTTTCATGTATTTAATTTTATATGTAGCAGAATACAATTTCATCAACCTTTGTTCAAGTGTTTTGGATTTTGAACTTCACAGTTGACAGTTTTATTGGGTTTCTCAGGGAGGGGGGAGGTTCATTTGCAGAACTGGTTACATTTAAAGGAACAGTTTACATTATGGATCATGATGGAAAGGAGGGTGCACTTAATATTTTCTATTGTTTCAGTAATTTCCTACATTTCTGATGTTACACTGTATATCCTACAAACATTGTGCTTTAAACGTTTTACTACATTATCCAGTTCAGGATCACAACCTGAACGTACTTGTTTTATTGGCTACGTTGTATGAATACAGATGCAAGTTAAAACCTCAATCTCTCTCTAACAATAAAATGCTTCTATGTTTACATTAAAAGACACATTTCATATCACTTTTTGTGGTGGTTTGGACATCTGTTTGGATTCCTGGCTTTGTGCTCATTCCCTATAATTTGAAATGCTCTCATTGATGTTCTTGTTCTACTCATATCCCTCCCTCCTCACGTGGCCCCTCAAAGTAAACAAAAAAAACAACCAACCAACCAAAAAAAAGACAAATCCAACACCCCTCCAACAAACAAACAAAAACCCTAAAAACCAAACAAAAAAGTCCTGAATACCCCCCAAATCCAATACTGAACAACAACAATAAAACCAAACAAACAAAAATACGAAAAAACCACCCCAAAAACCACACATGCATGCAAAACCACATTGATTTTTCTTTCATAGATGAGCAGCATCGGGAGACAGCCAACACACAAACTAGAATAAGTATTTTTCAAATGAGGAAAACGCACATTTACATTTTGTGGAAATTAACATTAAATACTCAAGAGATTAAAAGTTCTTCTGTTGAAGTGGTGATGATAAATATGATTATGATAAACACTGTCATTTGGTGTCTGTAGAAGGAGCTAAAAACCTGGAATGTTTTTAGTTTGTCAAGCAGAAATTTTAGTAACACATTTAAGTTAATAGTATGTGATAAAGATGTTAATAATTTCAATAAACTGTTTTTAATTCAAAACGGAGAATTTTTGAAACTGGAATCAGAGGTTGAGGGAGGGAGGCCCCGAATTTAAACACATTAGTTAGTGATCTAATGCTTTTTAAGCATTGATCATAGCTACCATTGACCTCTAGGTCAATGAAGGCTGCTGAGTGTTTTGCAGTCTTTTTAAATTGGTTGAAATCCTTACGTATTCTCATTAATGCATTAATTGCTTACTTGAAAAAAAAAGAGACAGTAATATTTAGGCTTCTTGAGTATGGATTTTACTCCCATGTTATATTAGTTACATTTTTTGTAACATTTCTTTTACTGTTTCGTTTTTGCATACAGAATTTTGGGAAGGAAATTATTATGTCCTCTCTCAGGTGCACAGGTCCATTCCCTGTTATCAGTACACTTCATTTCACTTCAAAGCTGTGAAGTCATTGTTCTAAGTCATTGTTCTAACTTTGGTGATTCTGTTTTGTTCTTTAAGATTTCAAGTTAATGCTCTTTTTGTCTGTGCATTAAATTTCACAGGCAAAGGTGATTGAAAGACTTCTAGAACTGATTCCTGAGCACCTAGATCCAGAAGTGGCATACCGTTACCTCTTGAGATGTTATGGTAATTTACTCTCCTTGGAATAGTTTCTTTTAGTAAGAACTCTTGAGACATTCAGAAAGGTCATGGAAACCATTATAAAGGGGAATAGGGTCTACAATGTGTTAGTAGCTTTACAATTTGAATCATAAAGATATGCTTTGGTATCTGAGGGTTTTGTTGTTTAAGTCTGTTGGGTGTGTGCTCTATCCTGGCTATTAGGATGGAAGAGCAACCAACTGACACACAGAGGATAAGCAGGGGCTTCATGGAATAAAAAGGAATCCATCCTAACCCGTGGAGAAAAATACTGTAGAAATGAATGGCTTTTAAAATGAATCTAGCTTTTTTCCCCAAAAACACGGAGAAAGTATATTGGGTCCTTTTTATGTGTGTGTGTGTGTGTGTGTGTGTGTGTGTGTGTGTGTTCAAAAATTGTAAGTGATCAGTTCTATCAGTAACGTGAAAGGATCTTACTGTTATTAGTGTAGATTTTTATACATGTTGTAATTTAGCCAAAGTTAATATTGCAGATGCCTTCATTTGAATTTACATAAATAGTTGATTTGAAGTGCTCATCAGTTCTCTTTATAGTTAAAGTCAAAATGAGCACCTCTAAAAATTCAAATTTTGTTTATTTGCAAGACTCACTCTTCAAAAACCAGGACATACAGCCCCTATGGCAACACTCAGCTGGAAGCTTGCACCTCTGCTGTAGAGTCCTTTGCTTTGGGTACTCTATCATCTTCCAGTTTTATTACAGGGAGTAAATACTTCCCACATGTGTGTTAGAAGCAAAAAAATACAATGACAGAAGTCCTTGTGCTCCAGTCTATCACAGAGGAGATAAATAGGAATAATTAGGTAAAATACTTCGAACTTAAATCCAAGGTATGGTGTTAAAGGAATATATCCTTATTGAATCAAGTTGTAGAAATTCCCATGATGTGGTATCTAACTTATGAAGTTTGCGTGCTTATAAACATTCCAAACAGCAATCACTACCAAAATCGTTTAGCCTTGTGGCTTCATTCACAGCAGGATAAGTTTTCTAACATGTTTTTATAAGACAAACAGTGCCTTTCTGTCACCAACACTGTACTTGCTGCTTTACACTATCATTACCTCTTCGCTGCTTTTACCTCAGTACAAATTCCGTAAGTGAACTAATCAGCTTTTTCAGTATCCTTCCCAACTACATCATAGTACAGCAGTTTCACAGATTGCAGAGAATCAGTCACTTGCTTTTTTATACCTGAAAGAGTGATTAGAGTGTATTCAACATATGAAGCCACACTGTTATGTGAACAGATGGTTGCTGTGCTCTCTTTAGGCAGAGATGTAGGTGGCTCATAGCAAGTTCTAGAGGAGACATTCAGTATCAACATGGAGAGTTTTAAAAGCTGTTCCCAGGTTATTCTGTGCAAACACCTCACCTGTATGAGACATTGATCATTTGACTGTTAAAGTGATCATCAGCAAAATATTTAGCGCAATTGAAAATCAGAAGGCTGTGCTTAGGTTGTTTTCTAGCCACGAGGGGTAGAAATAAGGTATTTTAAATAAAAGAATTTTTTTAATATATATTTTAAAGCTAATGAGCTTTCAAACATGATTTCTTATTTTGGGCCAATTCCAACCTTGTATTATCATAATTTTCAAGAGAACAAATGATTCTCCTTTCAGGCCATTGTTATTTTTAGTCAATTAGAAAGGGGAATGAAACATAAGAGTGTAGTATTACTACAGTTTCTTACTGTTGCTAGCTATCAAAATAAATGGACAAATAAAATTATAATTGTTTATATGTTTAGCAGAGATATAGTAGAGTATAGATCACAGCTGAAAGAAGTCTGATCATATATCAGACATCTGTGACAGAACAAATAAAAGGACATTTACTTCTTTCCTTGTCTTGTGATGTGATCCACTGCCAGGACTAGCTTTCCTTTATCTGGTGAGATGCATAATCCTTTGCTGTATACTTTCTAGAAAAAAAGAAATATGTAAAATCACATTTGTGTGGTCCATTAAATGCAATCTAAGTATTAGCTCTTTTTGTTGGTGTTTCCCATACAATAAATCTATTTTAAAGAAATAGAAAATGAACTATTTCTATTATGCTTTCATTAAACCGTCATTTCCTGCAGTTTTTGCAGTAGCCTCCCACGTTCAAAAAGGAGCTCAGCCATTTCCCAGATGTGAGTGGGAAGCTTTTTCTCACGAGAAAGGGACACAAGCTATCCATTTCTGCATAATTACAGCTTTTTTCTTTTCTTTATGAACCATTGTTTTTATAGCCCCTGTGGTTGCGAAGGTGGTGTTTCCAAATGTGAACAACTAAAACCTAAGACAGCTCTCATGCTGCAGGTGTTTGCGTTTTCCCAAGCAGCAGGATGAATTCAACTGGACATGATGTCTTTCTTGTTGTTCTCAAGGTGCTAGGAACAGTTGTACTGTTTCTAGGACCCTGAGGGCAGCAGTGAAACGGTCAGGGGTCACTTCACTTTCATCCTGATGCTTCTCAAGGAAATGTCTGAGCAGCAGAGAAGTCGATGGTTCAGCATGAGTCAATGTAGTAGGAGGAGTTCCTCCCCTCTCCCACTTTGGAGGAAGGAGAAATACATTCCATTCCAGCTAGAAGTTAATAATGCTTTAAATAAATGAAGAATGGATTAGTTAGAACCTGTTGTAGGGGGTGGTGCCTTTCATGGAATATCCTGAAAAATGTTATTGGTTACCTAAGTATTTAAGGTTTATAATGAGTTAGTGGGTCAGCAAAACTTTTTTCCTGCTCAATAGGATGAAATGGTTTTCAATTTGGGTTCTAAAATGACCATATGACCTTTGTTTTGTTTGTTCCTTTAGGTTCTAGTTTTGATGTAGCCAGCACCTGAAACCATAACAATCAATATTCTGCCTTTACTTAAGGGAATAAAATTCTGTTCTAGAGTCCTCTAGGCTGAATTTGGGTGGCTTATGTTTTAGCTTTTGTTTTTATTTTTTATCATTTGTGTGTTTACACTGTGCAACTCCTCCTCCTTTGTGGTTCCAGCACATACTTGAAGGAACTGATTATCTAGCCTCAGGTGAAAAGGAATGGCTGTATGTAAATTGTCTGATGTAAATTGTCAGTAGGATACAAAGAATATCCAGAATATTTAGAATATTGTATATTAAAATATATAGAATGTGTTTTGGCAAGTAGTAGGAATGCATGACATCATGGAAGCAGGTGAAAAGAGAAACAAGTAACCACTGGGATTTTTTGGGTTTTATTTTTTTCCTCAGAATTGGATGGGGATGTTGCATCTGCAAAGGCTGTGTATGAGAAAACAAAAGCAAAGAATATACAGCTGCATGAGCTATCTCTGAAGTCTTTAGCAACTTTTCTGAAGAAAGTAGGAGAGCCTGTCCCTTTCACTGAACCCCCTGTGAGTATTTCCTAATTAAGAAATAGATCTGCAGAGTTGAGTATGTTCAATGTTAGTAAAACAAATTAAATAGGGACTAGGTCTCTGCAGAGACTCCTCAAAGGAGGTAATGTATGAAGTCCTGAGCATTGTAGGAGCTATAGTAATCTTGCACGGGATTTGACTTCAGGAAATAAAACCTCTTGGGGCTTACGATATTTGAACTGCCTCATTGTTATCAGGCACTCATCTACAGGTGTACCTTTATCAAATTTCCTTGGGGCATTTATCTAAGCAATTGAACTTGAAAAGGCTTATAGAATGGGTATTTCATTAGCAATTAATGGCTTTTAGTTTTCATTAATTACCTGTTTTGTGTCTAGTACAAGTTGCTGCACTAGTAGGGTGGGATTTTAGAACTGTAGGAATTACATTCCTATTGCAGTGTTGCTTCTTGCTGCCTGGCCAGCATATGTATGCAAATGTGCAAATATATGTTACTTGAGGGTGGCAAGTGGCATGATGCTAAATCTGTCAAGACTGCAAAGAGTTGTACGTCTTTGGCTAAAAGTCTGTTAGTACCATTTTTGCTAAGCAGATTTTAAAGACTTATTATATTTTGCCTCTCAAAGCAAACTTATAATTCCTATTTTCTCACCTATTTTTCTTTTATATTCTAAAACAAATATTTTCCTATAGTTCTGTAAAGATCTGATTATATACTGTTTCTCCACATTGCTTCATGATAAATATGATTTTCTTCTCTAATTTTGTAAAGGATTGGAAAAAATTTTGGCATAAAATATGTGGTTTAGCCTTTCAACAGCTATGGTGTGTTTTTCTGCAGCTTTGACATAATTTAGAATCTACTTATTTTTTTGACTGTGAATTTAAAACCTAGAATGTCTGTTTCTTGTATGTAGCTAGTGAAAATAAGAGTGTTTTTTCCAGGTCACTGAGATGATTCATTTTCTGATTTCCCTGTTCAATTTTTCTCTAATGCAGCTTGGTCTTTAAAAGCATCTCAATTTTTTTGACACAATTGCAGATTGCAGTTAAGAAGTATTTTCATTTTAAAAATGAAATTGATTATATTATTGCATTTAGTAGGAGAAGCTTCATTATGCATTTTTGGCAAGGTTTTCCTTTTCCTTTTATTCACTCTCTCTGGTATTTCTCTTAATTATACAGACTTCAATACAGATCTAGTTTTGCATGACAGAGAATAACAGATTTTGTCAGGACATAAGACTTCATTCAGAATTAGTAACTTTACAGTTGAAACAATGTTGAACTTGTTTATTCTACTCTATTTATAGGAGACATTCAAGTTTTATGTGGAAAAATGGAGGAACAGAAGACTGGAAGCATCATGAACAGACGGTTTTACGATTTAGTTGTTTATGAAATTGTTTAAATATTACATTCAATAAAAAATTTAAAAAGCATGTTGTCACGTGTAATTTTTAATTTAAATCTGTGACTAACAGCACTTTCCGTAACTGCAGTTGATAGAAACATTCATTAATAGAAATGCTGTTAAAATTGCTGATGTAATACAAGATGCAGCCTTCTAGGATATTCCGTTTTGGTGTATGATCTGCTATAACTTCTTCTGTCTTTCTGCTTGTGTTGATTTGCCAGATATGTGTATATCAAGAAGGTTGCTGGAGGGGTGTGTAACTGTAACTTAAGCAGACTGTCCTATCCTTTGTTGTTCTTTGCCCGGTCAATGTACTTTGGGGTGAAAGTATAAGGGTAAGGAACGTCATCTTCAACATTCAGCTGTATCTACATAAAAAATAAACACGTTTTTATAAGTTTTCTCCCAGTTGTACTTTCTTGTGTTAACTGTCTCATTTGGGTGTTTGATATTACATGGAAGGAGACAAAATACTCCCACCTCTTACACTGGCTTGTGTGTTGTAGTTCTGTACATCTTCAATTCATTCTCATAACTCTAGGTCCAGTTAATTTTATGGGTACAAGAACTGCATATCCATGAAAACATGCACTTTAAACAAACCAGTGCCCATTATTTGCAGGGTAGCAGTTTTTACTTGCTGGGAGACTGGTAGGCACACTTTGTTTGTACAAATGCGGGAGTAAAGTTATTCTGATGTGATGTTTTACAGTCTGGAGTTGTGTGACCATGAAAATAAGATGCATATAAATTACGAAGGTGAAATAGTAAATAGAAAATACAGCCATTATCTCTGTGAATAATGATGGAAACTCTCATATGTGCACATTGGTATAACTAATGGAACACATTCCCTATGCAGTTCGAAAGCTTGTTTCTGTGCATTTCATAACTTTGTTTATTAATCTTTATATTTTCAACCTTATCTTAACCTTGTCTTTTTTAGGTTTTCCCATGTAGGCAAAATTAAAAATTCTTGTGTGCACACAAGGTTTTGGCAAAATGTTGCAAGACTCATAGTTTTGCAAGTAACCTGAATGTATCAAAGTTAAAAAAGAAATTAATACCTAATTTTTTTTAAAGTGAAATTTACAATTTAATCAACTATTTTATTGAAAAACACACAGGAAAAAAATCCTGTTGTACTTTAAAAATGAGATTTCACTAATCAGGAGCGGGGAGAATGCTAAATTTTGTGTTCCAGGCAACCAGGATGAATGCTAGCAGTGCCTGCTCCGTCGGTGGTGTGGTTTTACAGTGACCTTCATCACTTCACAGGCATAGCTCAACAACATACGGCAGCTACGTGGCTCTAACCGCCTGGCACCCTTTGTTCCTGGGTTGTCAGGATAAGGCATTAACATTTGAAATTTCATTCATAGCCTAATGGTTGTGTGCCCTATCTGAAAGCAAGCCTAGCCAGGACTCAGTTTATTTCATTTCACAAATGGAGATGGTTCTTTTTTCTAAAGCTGCAGCTACATTACATGTGTTTCAGTGTAATAGCAGCATAATTGAAGACTGTGTCAACTAGTTGGCAACCCTTTCTCTAGTGCCACAGCTCTTGTTTTTAGAGGTCATCTCGTGAATCTCTCCGTTTCACATGTTCCTGTAAATGGAGTCACAGCTGACTGTAACTGGAGGTAATGGGCATGTGTGCTGCTGGAGCTGAACTAGCACAAGGGATAAGGAAGAGAATATTACTTGGAGCAAACACCAGGTCATCACAGAGGAAGTTAACAGCAGACCTGTGGATCCTAACTCCCTTTTTGACAAGGAGGTGGAATCTCATGTGGCTGTGGATCAGGCACTGCACCCATCAGTAGCCTGTACTGTGATACCAACAGGTCATGTTTGCTGGCTGCTGCCCTCTGAGACAGAAAGCAGCACACAAGGCTGCAGCCAGATGCATGGCTGTGTGTTGCAGGTGCCCATGATGGGGTCTGACTGTGCAGCATTGCTGTGAGTTAGCATTTGCATTTTCCTTCTAGCTGGTTTCACTTGAATTCTACCAGAATCATGCCCTATAATTGAATTGTTACAGTTGTGGAAATAGAAAGTAAATTTGACAGCCTGTAACTGAAAAATATAAATGAAATTTCTTCAGCTCCAAAATTGCCTTTTGAATGTCCTCATGGAAAGTTATGAGTGTGCTGGCTGCTGAGGTGGTTAAATGTCAATGAGGTGCTGCAGGAGCATGAGACCAAACAGAACCAGCGTTTCATGGCAGCAATGACAGGGCAATGGGCAAAAGGACAAGCTGATCATTTGGGATCACGTGGGAATTGCCCAGACCCATGAAGCCCTGTGGTATAAATGGGAAGGCAGAGATAATTCAAAGGATGGGCTGCTGTTGTGTGATACTACTTCTGATTCCCTGTTCGAGTAAATGTTTCATATACAGTTAAGTGATGATATACACAGAGGAGTACAGTCTCTCCTGTCTTTAAAATGTGGGCCAGTGAGGGATTTGTGCCACTCTGGGACACAATCATCTCAGTCTGAAACAAGGTTATACCGGGGAGGTTTTGCGGAATCGGCATTTGTGCCAACTCTTCAAGGACACGCTTGAAGTGATAATATTTCTTGTGCATCGGTGTGCTGAGACTCAGCCATTTCAAGCATGAAGAAAAGTGCAGTTTAGAAGGTTGGCATTTATTCACCAAATAAGTAGGCGGTTTCATTATTTCTTCATATTCAAAAAGAGAAACCTGCAACATGACAAAATGCAGAATGGCAGCCTTGTGAACTTGTCATGGTGATTTACTAGTCCAGATACCAAACGTACTCCGTCACACTGACCACAGCATGCACCCCTCTAAAGCAGAATAGAATTGTTTGCCACCGGCTAGTGGATAACTGGGATTGTGCAAGATCCAGACCAGGTGCAGTGTCTGAGATAGGAGCGTGCCTTTCCAGTGGCGTCTGTGGGAAGCTGAGAGCCTGCTGACATGAAATGACCTGACGTTACTGTAGAAAGCAAATTGTGGGAGTGTGTATGTGTTTGCATAATCATGTGTCTTGATTGGGCTTGAATTGAGATGACTTAATCTCACTTCTCTGCCCTGCGCCACATTCTGGGTTTGCCTTTTCCCCCACTCCCCTTGAGGCAGGGAGAGGAGGAGGAGACTTTTGGGGTGTCAAGATCAACATGGAAAAAGTTTCCTTGTTAACCACCAATATAGTCATTTTGCAGCATGATAATTACATGCTGTAGTTTTATCCTTATCTACTAAAACAGTTCATTCAACTCGTCGTCTCCTGAGACCCTTTTCTGTGGCAAGAACTGTAGCTTGGTAGGCTTGTAGCTGTCTTTAGACTTTCTTAATATGTACCCACTGTTGAAAATGGAGTAGCTGAATGCATTGTGTCTCTGGCAGTGAGCGTCATGGGGGTTTTATAGATTGAATGCCTGAGTCAGCAGGATTCCAGCTGCAGTTTACATGACAAGGGAGGATCATAACCGTGCAGGTAGAATCACGAGTGCACATATTGACAGAGAAGCAGACTGGTAGTGTGTTCACCGGGGCACTACTGTATTTATTGCTTTTCTTGAATGCGTGATGCTTCCGGACTCCCCAGGAACACAGCAGAGGAGAAAGTGGCAGAAGTGATGGATGTGACCAGGAGGTTTTGCTCTTCAATGTGAGAAATTTGTCAGCACCTAGAAGGAATGTCCAATTTCCTGCACCAGTTTATTGTTGCTGTAAAGGTGAAAAAGGTAAACATGTAAGAAAAAGCTGAGACTGTCATTGAATTTAGCCCTTTATTAAGCAAAGATTTCTCTGCATTTCTTAAAATTATTCTCATAATTTCTCTATAAAGTCAACTGCCAAAAGATATTTCCTTTCCAGAATGGCTTCAGCCTCTGGTGGTTTGCCAGTGCTTCTGTGAACCAATAATCAGAGGAAACCGAATATCCTTTTAAGTCACGGGCTCCTACTGAGACTGTAATTCAGTCTGAGGGCATCTTTCTGAGTGTATGTAGATCCTCAGCTACAGGAGCAAAATACTGGGTTTCCCATTAGATATGGAAATAAGAGCAGATATGGAAGTTTGAGGTTCGAGTTTTCTCTACTGTTTCCTGTAATTAAGAAAATGAGATAATAGAAACTGTCTAATGCAGTGCCTGCTATAGACGGGGGTTCCACATTGATCTACTTTTAGATAAAGCTATTAATGCAAGGTTTCTCTCTGATACTCCTAAACCTCTATATTGCAATTGGCTGATGCTTCACAATTTCTCGTGTGATTACTCTTGAACACCATGATAAAGCAGTGGTATCTGTAGAATTGAGATTGTCTGCAGTGATTGCTACAGACCTCTCTGTAGCTCTGTGTTTGTCTTAATTTCCTTCAGCTGCAAGTGCCAATGAACTCAAGGTTCAGAAAGCAGCAAACCTCAGTCTCTCACAGCGATGAGTCTTGACAACCAACAGCAAGTTTAATTCTTGGTTTTGCAAGTAGTTTGCATCTGCTGTTCTTCCCATAGTCCAGGAAACCAGGGCAGATCTGAAAAGTGAAGTTGTAGATAAGAGATAAGTCTTGAGGGAAGGAGTAAAGGGTGGACTTTAAGATAGAAAACAGTTTGGACTGGAGAGAAAGTAGGTGGGTGTGGACAGGACAAAGTCATCCTGGCCTCCTTTGAGGCTGGCAAAGGCAACTCTGAAATGCTTCTTGGGTGCTGGATTTTTATTTATGGGAGGTGGGCTGGGAAGAATGTTTGTCAAAGTATAGGACCACTGCAGAGGAACTCTGAAGGGATGGGAAGTATGGGCAAAATGCTGAAGGGGGTAGGGTGGGTGTTGGTACTGTGGGTGTCATTAAGTCCAGCAGCTTCATCAAGATGCTTAGGCCTGCTTGGATTGGGAGGGAAGGACCATGAGGGAGCAAGGAGTAACCCTCAGCTTGTTGGCTGCTGTGGTCAATGATGCATCGATGACGTCGATGTCCTTGGCGATGACCAAGGATCCTTGCCTTTCTTATGACTCCCACTGTCTCCTCTTCAACCACTTCTCCTTGAGGTTTGCTGGAGAAGAAGGCAGTGGCAGCAGCAAGGACTGTAAGGGTGTGTTGGCTGCTAAGCCCAGCTCAGTGAAGGACCAGGCCCTGAAGGACTAATCAGAGCTGCTGAGCCAAACCTGGTCCTCATGCCTTTCTACCATGGGGAGTCGGGATGGTACTAGTCCTGTAATCACAGCTGCTTAACTGAAGGAACAGGAGCATCTTCATCTGCCACAAATACTAAAGGAAGTTTGTTCCAGCAGCAGCCTCTTCAACCTCTCCTCAAATTCAAAAGCAACTGTTAGGAGTAAGTATGTTGTTAGTGTAATTTGGGGTTCTTCTTCTAAAAAGAAGTCTGAATACGGGACAGTGTGTGGCACTGGGACCATCACCGTTTCTTTGCATGTTCTGATACTGAGATTGCAGCCTGTGGTGAGGTTGTAACTGAAGCAACTGTGTCAGGTTGCTGAGCCCACTACCTAGCCATACTCTGAAAAACTTTCTGCCTAAACCAAAAATAAATCATGCAGTTGCCCTCATTACTTGCAAAGTTCCCTGGGATTTTCCTCCCATTAGTTTAGTTAGTAGCTTGAACAGTCTGTGTGGGGGGTTAGTTAAACTGTGAAGCTTGATCATCTCTAGCAGTTGCCCGTTTTGAGGGCCCTCGGAACCCTTTGTAAATAAAATTACATTCTAAAAATTAGAAATACGATAGAAAGCATATGCTCATTGGAAAATCCATTAGGAACCGTATATCTGTAGACGACTTAAACAAGGTTTTTGCTTTTCTTCATGATAGTATTGACACAGCCTGTATTTCAAACATTAATGTTCAGAGAGAGTGTGCTAGTAACATTGCATGCCACACCTGGTTCATGTTCAGCGTTCCAGGGAGGAGCAAAAAACTCTGATCAAGTGTGATATCTGAAAATAAATATGTATATAATGTGAAAATAATTATTTTGAACCCTTAAGTTTTCCATCTTTTTTATATTTTTAATGACAGCCATATTTTTTTCAGCGTCTATAGTACATATAAAATATTGTGCTCCAATTGTTTTTATGCCCAGGAATGCAATTTCTGTATTTGAGTGTCTTTCTCACTGTCATCAATAACATAAATTTGTCTAAATTCAGCAAGTAAAAACAAGGTTGAAAACTATGTTTTATACCACTAGCTGCAGGGGGCATAAAATTACGGTAATTTGTGGCTTTACTATTGTCAGTCACGTTCAAGGGTTTTTTCCAGTGGAAATTTATCACACGCCTGTCACTGAACATACTACAGAGCTGCAAGGCATTTTTCTAGTACAAAGGCACTTAGAAATTCCCTAGGAAGTACATAAAGCTAAAAATATTCATTCACTTTTCTTTTGTCTTGCTTTCAGAAGGGACAAACCTGGAGCAAGTTTGTCCAAAGTGTTTGGCGGTGCTTAGCTCTGCTGTGACCAGACAGCACTCTCCTCTTGGCAACAAAAATACCTGGCCAAAATACCTTTTTACATGAGTATTTGTAGGATTTGGGGGGGAAGGTGGGGAAGCAGGTACAGCTTGTGGTGAGGACGGCCAGAGCCACTGTGCCCAGAATTACTGTGGGACTGGTGGGACAGGGCTGGCTTTTTGCCTGTTCCCACGGGCCTGGAATGCCCCTGTGGCTCCGCAGGGAATGGCAGCATGTGCCCCTATTCCTAAGAATTACAACCCAGAAAACTGATTAAATGATTCTGTTAATTGGATGATAAAAGAACAAAGAAGTTGTTGGTGTTTCGCCTTTCTCAGCTGAGATCAGAGTCTCTTGGGGTGATGGCTACCACATGTTTGACCTCCAGCTTACCCACATGAAAATCCAGCAACTGCCTTGTGTAGCATAACATCCAGTACCTGGTTGCAGCTAATAAGGGCAGCACGTCTCATTTTTCAGAGTTTTTGTGTACCACATTTTGTTGCTGCCTGGTTTGGAACTCCCATTTTTCGGCTTCATGCCTTTCTGCCATCAGTTGAAGCACTGCCACAAGGTGATTAGCTATTTTTAACCAAGAGTCGTAGAAGATTTGGGGTGTTTGTTAAGGATAATAGTTCTTTTTGGGCAGTCTTCCCAGCATCGTGACTTGAATCATGAGAAAGATGATGTTTACTTGTGTCAGGCCAGAGCTGCTGGTGGAGGCTACACAGGCATAAGAGTGGGCTCTGTGCTGTTTGGTGTTTTTTGTTCTGACTTTCTCAGTGAAACATGAAGATTTTTTTATTTTCAAGAAGTTTTTGTTGTTGTTTTTTTAAACTCTTCCCCCAGTCTCCAGTAAATGAAAGTGAGCAAAGGCAGTGTCTTGAAGGCTGATGATGTTACCTGTTACCTAGTACAGTTGTATATTATTGCAAGGTACTGAGAGTTTATTGAAAATTTCCTGTTCTGTGCATTTTGGTTTTGACAATTTGTGAATGTTTATAGATTTCCAATTGCTCTGCATTTGCTAGAAAATTTGGGCTAATTTGCTTGTTTACAAAATACAAATTTTTCTTGAGGCTGGTGGCATTGCTTGTTTACTCACCATGTTGTTCTGGCCAGTCCATTAACATTTGTGCCTCTAAACCCACTTGTTAAACATGAAAAAATACTGTGTTAGGCAGAAACAATAGTGAGAAATGCTAGGAATCTCAGCAAAATCTGATCAGGTTCTTAAAGAGAAGCATATCAACATATGTGTTGTTGATGGAAGAAGCTGGTTTGGGAGCCATGGTGTGAGGATTGAGGGGTTAAAGTTGCAGGTTTTTAGCACTGGAAGCATTATAAGTATCTAATTGTGACCATGAAAGCAAAATAATGCCAACAAAATTTGCAATTCAAAATAACCTTTAAGTTTGATTTAATGACAAAATAAATGTCAGCAAACAGTTTTATAATTAATTATATAAATTGGCAACAGCACTTTTATAAATTATGGATCTGAATTGCTTTTTAAATATTCGCTAAAAAAAATAAAAGCAATCACAGGCATTAGTTGTGTGTGTATATACATATGTATGTAATCCATTCGTGCAGATACTTCTACATCTACGTATTACTATGAACACACACTCATATATATGCTTTCTAAAGCTCGTCAGTTCTTAAAAGGGTTAAGCGGTTTAAAAATTACCTCAACCCACTGCTTAAACATTGTTGCCTTAATTAATAGCTGCTAACATATGAAGGGCTTGTCTTGGCTCTCCAAGTATAAAAAAAAAAAAGTCAGCATGTCACAGAGCTCTGTGTACACTGTTTCTTGTCTACTGCCATTAAAATTAATCATTATGGCTAAAACCTGAAAGGTTTGTTATTTCTGGTCCAAGTGGACATACCAACACCTGCGATTTCTTACCCAAAGAATCCCCATGTGTACTGCATTGTCTGTGATTTATTTTTAAAAGAATTTCATGGAGTTTTACTTTTATTGAAAGGAATGGCTATTGATACTTGTTACTTATTTAGCATTTCTCAATGGATTTTGCAATGAACAAATATGGGACGAAACTTCGGGCAGTATTTTGGAGGACTGCCACTACCCACAAGCCAATATGTAGAGCAGTGTTTCTGTAAGCCATTTTCCAGTGCTAAAAAAGTTTGTTCATTTGCCAAGTGGAGAGACTGCATAAACTTGGAGTGGAAATTGGGGAATATCTTCCTACCTCTGCCTGTATATTAAATACTTAAGTAATAATGACAAATTTGTCTTACCTGTTTCTTTACAGATCAGATACCACCTCTAGAGGTACTGTAACAACACACAGTTCTGTTGTCCAGACAGTACTTTATAATATTTATGTAACCAGGAAAGATTTTTTTTTTTGGTTCTAAATTTGGTGAATTTTCCTTACAAATATTTTTTTTGCTTGTTTTTGATAATCCCACTCCCCACTCTGACATGTCTGCAGGCTGAAGCCCCATAGCTTGTTGCAGTTTTGTTGTGCCCTGGGCAGTTCAAGCAGTAGTTGGACAAAACAACTTGGAAACCGTGTGACCAGTTAAACATGGTGCCATTTCAAAACCAGTTTTTCACTGAGTCGCCTGCAGGAGACCATGACTTACAGCTGAGGAGTTCCTTTCTGAAGCTGGTCAGGGAGGATACAGGGAGAGCAAAGACAGCAGTGGGTGAATCCTTGGGGTGGTGGCATTGTAGGACTAGCTGGCAGTGCTCTGCTCAAGAGGCACATCTGCCTTAACCACACTGCTAAAGTTGGTAGCAAACTGAATGTTGTGTGTGGAACAGACAGTACAGTAAGTTTTGGGCAGTGTCTTCCTTGTGTTCTTTAGTGTTGAGATTGCTATGGACTGCAGCAACTCTGATTATGCTGGTACAGGTAGTGCAGATAGGAGGGCACAGCGAGCTGCTGCTGATACAGGCCAGTCAAAGGAAAAGGAATGGCTACTCTGAAACTTGGAGAGCAAAGCTGTACTGAAATTCAGTTATGACTTTTAGCCTTGGTGTCGTGGTTTAACCCCAGCCAGCAGCCAAGCACCACGCAGCCGCTTGCTCACTTCCCCACCAGCAGGATTGGGGAAAGAATTGGGAGGACAAAAGCCAGAAAACTCATGGGTTGAGATAATGACAGTTTAATAAAGAAAGCAAAGGCCATGTACACAAGCAAAGCAAAAGAATTAATTTACCGTTTCCCATGGGCAGGCAGGTGTTCAGCCATCTCCAGGGGAGCAGAGCCCCATCATGTGTAATGGTTACTCGGGAAGACAAAATGCCATCACTCCAAAACCCCCCTTCCTTCTTTCCTCCAGCTTTATATACTGAGCATGATGTCATACGGTATGGAATACCCCTATGGTCAGTTCGGGTCACCTGTCCTGCCTGTGTCTCCTTCCAGCCTCTCATGCACCCCCAGCTTCCTTGCCAGCATGTCAGTACGAAAATCAGAAAAGGCCTTGGCTCTGTGTAAGTCCAGCTCAGCAGTAACAAAAACATCTCTGTGTTATCAACCCTGTGTTCAGCACAAATCCCAAACACAGCCTCATACCAGCCACTGTGAAGAAAATTAACTCTACCCCAGCTGAAAGCGGCACACTTGATTAGAACTCGTGGGAAGATCTCTGTTGCCTCGCTGACCATTTGATTTTGCAGCAGCAGCAGCTCCACTGTGGAAGTGTGAGTAGAGGCCAAAGCATACGGCATGAGCTTCACTGGCTGAGAGATGCATAATTCCCCTAAACCTGCACTATTTGCAACTCCTGGTAGCGCGAGTGGGGCAGGTTGTGTGTCATCCACCCACTCTTCCCTGTGCTCTTCTCTGTACACAGCCCCACAGCATGCTATTGTTAGGCACGAACGCTAATTGCTGGTATTTCAAGGCTCCTACCTTCTTATTGCTAAAGCCTGTAACAATAATCACAGCCTATATTCCCCATCTCTCAGCATCAAGGAAACAAGATATGATCATAGGCAGTGTGCTAATGTAATTGTAGTATATAGAATATGAGCTTTTTCTATGTAAACAGAGGCCTGGCCACCTCCTATGATAGCTCTTCCTCCACTCCACATGCTGGCTGTTCCTCGGCTCACTGCTCAAGTCCCCATTATGTATACATCTACCCTTGTCATAACACCACCTCTGAAACACTCACACCGTTTGGTCCTGCTGCATAATGTTAAGAGGGTGGAATTTTAAATTGAAAAAGGCTGTTTAAGTAATGTCAGCAGCCTGACTAATTTCACAAAAGGAAGGAAATTCAAAGTTAAGGCTATGGTATATTCTTATCTAGATGCCTGAAGATTTCTGTGCATGACAATATGCCCCTAAAATTCAGAGCTGTCCCTTATGTCTTTAATTTCTCCCATTGTGTCTCTCCTTTTTTTTTTTATTAAACATCAAAGTGAATTCACAACAGAGAGTCAGCCTAGAATTTAATCCTCTAAATACCTTGAAAATAGAGGTTTAGACTAGAAGTACCAATATATACCCTTAAAACTTCAGTGTAATATAAAAGAGATTCTAATCACAACAGATCATTACAAGGAAGAGTAAACCATTAAAAAAAAATTAAATGTCTTAAATATAATAAAAAGGAATAATTAAGAATCAAACAGGAAGCTGCTATTCTGACAATTTAATGATGCTGAATTGGACTGAAAGAATTGGCTTTGCCATTAAAAGGCAATGAAAATCTGATAATTTCAAAATGGCACTGAAATCAGATCAAGTGGGGTTTTTTGAAATCAAATACTGCAGAACCAGAAAGATATGGTAGAATTCGCCTTAGAAGAACCATGGAGTGTTTTGGATTCCTACTACTGCCTAGGGCTGAAGATCTTACTTTATCAGACCTGTTTAATATCTTTAGACCGAGGTCTTCCTGGGAATATATTACCTCGTGGAATCTGTGGAAAGTAACGTGGCAGTCCTAACTGCCAAATTGAACAATAAAATATGGATGTTCTGTCCTTCTTAATTCTTAAAAAAAAAAGCCAAACCAAACCTTGGGATTTACGTAACAGTATCTGGGTCATTATAGCCGATTACAGGAGGAGTTTTCCACTGTATGGAACATGTAAATGAAAGTCAAGTAGTCGATCTGCTTTGGGTCTCTGTATATAAGAACAGAGATATGCATCTAAACATTTAAAAGCAGCAACCTAATCTTACAAAATGCTCACAACTGTACACCTAATTTGTACATGCACTTACTGTGACTGTGTGTGAATTATGCCCATTTATTTACTGATACTAATTTTCTGAGCAAAACTAGGTGCACAATTGCAAGCATTTAATAGATTTCATTGTTAGATTTTTAATTACTCAGGGGCAGGTTGGTATTTTCTACCTGAGAACCTTAGGAAGCAAATTTGGTGAATTGCTATGATTTGTACTGCCAAGGAGAAAGATGTTGTTAATAGCAATCAATTAGTATGTATTTGAAATAATTTTATTGTTATCGTCTCTAAAGTAAGCAAATACCTATTTTGGGCATCATCAGCATCTAACTGGAATATAAAGGCAGAGCTTTAAAATACATAAGGAACTAGAAATAACACAGAGTAGTTAACAGTTCTATATTCCATCATTGCACATGTTCTCCTGAAGCACCTGTGAAATCTTCTGTGTTGCTTTCCTCTGTGCTGTGTTTGTGAGTGCTGAATGTCATATATGCCACAGAAAGCAGTGTTCTGATCCTTTTCTCTCGCAGTTCTTTGAACTAAGTATGTGATCACTATATGCTCAAACATTATGTACTAAAATATCAGCTCTTACAATGTGCAACGGGTCCTTTTAAATCGGTCGCCCATAGCTCAGAATATATCCAAGTGTGGAGAACTCATAAATGCCCTGTCACCTATGAAAACCGTGTGTCAAGCAAACAAAAAGCCCAAAGCCCACCCCGAACCCCCAGCCCAGGCTGAAGCTGCGGTCCGTGGCAGCCTTGCGGGGAGCACAGCCCGCATCCCGACTCCTGGGGTTCTGCTGCCATCCTGTGGCAGCCGCGCTGCCGGCGCCCGCCTCTTCTGGGAGGCTGCCGGGGGGGACCAAAATTGGGCTCGTTCTTCCCCTGCCTTCCTGCAAGGTACGCTGTCACCTGCTGCCTCCTCTGCTGTTACCAGTCTTGGGTTGATTTCTGCTTGATGAAGCGCAGAGATAAATAGTATAAAAGCAGGAAGCTGCAAATGATACCAATGAGGACGAGGTAGCTCACGTAGAGAGGATGGGAGTCCAAGTCCAGAGACTGAATGATCTGTAATGACCAATAACACAAAATTGGGAAAAGGCACAAAATTTTCATGCTGGATCTGTGAAGTGTATTTTACATGTGAGTTCCTTGGCCCATGCCATCTTTCCCCTTGGTTTCCAGCTGGATGTATCTTTCAGAGTTGTTTGATAGCAGGTTGCAGCTACGCTATTCCTATTTCAGAGGAACACAGTTCAGCTTCTGAACAGTTTCAGCAAGTGCATATTTGGGGTTTGTGTAGAAAATAGTGGCCCATGATTATTTTCTTTTTTTTTTTTTTTTTTTTTTTCTCTTCCACTAAAAGAAAGGCATATGAGTGACTGCTATAGGGACATCTTTAAGGACAAATTTACAATATACTAAGTGTAACGTGACTTCACGCGTTGATTTGGCACTTGCCAAATTTGAGACCTACAACATCCATTTAAATATGACAGGCTTTCCAGCTGTTGTGGAAACAATTAAATGTTTATAACAATTCTTGTTACTGACTTACAAATTTCCCTGGTATTTGAAAAGTAGTGTTTCCAACAGTCATTTCGTATGTCCGGTCAGTGAACTGAATTTGCATCATTCCTTGAAAATTCCATCTGAGGAAAGAGATTTTAGAAACCCAAAAAGGAACTGAAAAAGAAAAAACAGAACGAAAGAAATTGATATACATACACAAAACTTGAGACCTCAAAAACTGCTGTGCTACTGCCAAATACAGCAGCTTTGTCTCGTTTCTTGACAGCCAGAGGCTGTAAACATGTAGGAGTTTATTATTGGACAAAATAGCAGATATACTTTACGTTGTTACATGGAGATGGGAAGTGAGGAGTAAGCTAATATCCATATCCATCAAACTCCTACTGTCAACTAAGTCTTCCTGGAGCTCCATCTTCATCTTTTGAATACAATTCTTTTTACTGAAAAGTTTGGCAACCACATAAGAATCGAGCCTTTTGCTAGTGCTTTTTTGACCAAACTTCCTTTTCCCTCATTTTCAGATGGAGAAACTTATATAAAATGAATGACTCCACTGTCACCATCCAAGAAGATAATTGCAAAGGTAGGAGTAAGGCTGAGTTTTCCTGCAGCATCACAACAACTAGTCAGTGATGAAAGCCACTGATGTTTCCAAGCCAGTTTGGAGGGATGGTGGGAGCTTTGTCTCACCTGTCCAGAGACCTTCCAGGCTTATCACAAAACCACCACTCAGGTAGAACGATGTGAAAAGGACGTTGCCGAGGAAGGCCGAGAGCTGCAAGGTCGGCAGCAGCGCTGCCACCCAGAGTGCCATGGCACGGGCACTGTACACAGCCAGCCACACCGAGAGGAAGTTCAACAGGAAATGCTCTGGTTCAGGAATGAGGTTTGCCAGCCAGTAGGTGGGAACTCCATAAATTATAACAAAAGCACAGTGTTCTGGAAGCTCCCCCAAAATCTGTTCAGGGAGAAGAAAAATTAAATAAAAAAAAGAGAATTTGTTGAATGATAATTACAAAACCACATGAGATGTGCCCTAATGTACTTATGGACTTACAGGAAATACTCCCCTAGAACACAATCCTCTCCCTGTTAGGGGTTGTCAATGACATGCAAAAACAATCCGCAGCAGAAACTGAAATCCACGCTAGTTTTTTCTCCAGTTGTGACATTGCCTGTAACTAATTGTTAAATGGAGAGGACTCCTGTTATAGATTAGAGGTCTTGTTTTGTTACAATTTGGGCAGTTTCTAAGAATTTATGACACTTTCCCTGAGAACTGGAGTGCTTGATAACAGCAATACTGTGCCTGACTCATGGCTACTGTATTTGCCCCAATTTGGTTGAACCTAGTGTTAGATCAAATTTGAGACAAATTTGGCTGTTGGTCCATTCCCCACCTTGTCCCAAAGGCAGTCCAGTTAGCAGCTTAGTTTGTTGTAAAACAAAAGCATAAATAGGCTTTTCTCAAATATCCGAAGAGGTCTATAGAGAGCATTAGTTGTTCCTAAGAGGGTTGCTACTATCCTGTAATACTAAGGTTGTAACAAATTACATCGATTTCTCTGTGAATAATGTGCAATCTTTGTGACACAATGCAGAGAATATTTTTCTCTGGCAACCACTAATAAGCATTTAAAATCTTGTGCAGAAATGGAAACCTAAATTACAGATGCCATGGCAGGCAGAACTCATCTAACAGCGGCAACATCACAAAGAAGGGATTATTCTAAACCCTTGTGAGAAAGAGAATGTAATTTTTAAAAAAAGTTCTAAATTTAATTCCAGGAACTCTGGCTCTTTATGCACTTAATACAGCTTTTTTTATCTCTGACCACCACAGGCCCAAACTACTACTGGAAACATCACAGTTTGTAATTTCTGTTTTACCTTTTCTGTAGCTTTTGATGCAAATATTTTGTTTTACAGATCAAGACATGTAAGCAAACTTTCAGAGATGCTTCAGTGAATTATGCAGCTATGTAAAATTGCCTAAGCCTTCAACTTTGAGTTTGAGATTTCTTAAATTTTGGCCAAACAGCCTAGTGAAAGATTCTTCTTTGGTTTCTCTGGTGTGGGATCTCAACCATGACTTATGGCAACAGATCTAAAGTAGTGTGAGGTTTAATCTATTAATGTCAAGGAAGCAAGAACGATAGCCTTAGCTGGCAGACACAAAATAACAAAATCTGATATGAATGTGATTGTTTATACAAGTCTTTGATTTGCTTGTGTTTTTTTAATGTTCAAGACAGCTGTTTGTATTTCCTGGCAACAAAAGCAGTTACCTTAGCAAAGAAGTATGGGCTAACAGAGTACATTCCACCTTCCAAGTCATGGTAGAGCATTGCTCTTTCTGAATGGCCTGCAGAGTAGGAAAAAACAGATTGTTTTAGGCCTTGGGTTGTATTAATAAGTTTAATTTTTTTCATTAATTTAGGAATCTTTTGATTTTGATTGCTTATAATGTTTACAAGAAAACTGACACTTACATTTGGCAATAACATCCAGAATTATTGTGAATGGGATTAGGGCACCTATCATGTACAGCAGTGCTGTTGTGTCACGAATAGAGAGTCCATCTTTGTCATGGCCATAGTACAAAAATCCAATTAATAATGACATAAGAAGGGCCTCAAGTCCATGGATTAGTAACGTTGAAAGATCTCGGAAGTCATTGGAGACTTGACGACTAGGAAAACAGCAACATTGACTGTAAGATACAGTACTTAATAATGCCAGTCACGTTCAGAGACATTGCCCCAAACACCGTTAAAATCAGTTCATAGAACTTGCTGACTTTGACTGTGGTGGGAGTTGGGCTGCCTCTTTCTGTAAAGGCTTTTATCTAATCAAAGCTATGAAGCATTTGTAGCCCCTGAGTATTTCAGGCCTGAAATGCTGAAAGCTTGAAGGAAGGCAATGGATATGGGACATTTTGTGCTTCTTTCTTATGATTTAAAATGCAAATGGGCATGATACGTAACTGTTTATGCTGAAGAGAAGTTTACCTTAATAATACAGTGAACTGCTTTAAGGCTCCTGGTAACTGATCACTTGAATGGTGAGGCATGTTGATAGCCTCTTCTGAATTTAAATGGGACCTGTCCAAAAGAAAAAGAGAAAAAGAAATTGAAATTAGCACAGGCTGTAGCTATTGTTTCAGATCCTCCGTATGACACTCTTTTCTTTACCTTTGGTTGCTGACTGTGGTCACAACATTGTCTCCTTCAGTAACTTTCCATAAGAAGTCATCGAAATGTTTGACTTTTTCTAGGAACAAGTTGGCAAGAGTATTTGCTCTTTTTCGGCTTTCCATTTCCTTTTCTGCAGTTTGTTTATCGATACTGGTCAAATCAACTGCAAGACATTACCTGATGTAAGTCCATATGCTATAGAAGTGATAACTTTATGATGTGCTTAGAATCAGGGATTTCATTGTGAACAGATAGTACAACCTGTGTACATGCATTGACTTACAAGAGTTAGAACTTTATCAGTTACCTTAGGCAGTTAGAGATGAACCGATTGTTCATGTGTGTGTTTCTTACCTAGTGATTCAATGAATCACTGAGAGATTACACAATTGCTTATTATAATATTATAAACTACTATTTCAGATTTGTCGCAATTTCATAGTGCCTTGAGAGGAGTGCTGAGAAAAAAAGCTATTTGAATTTCCTTCCTGGTGTGTAGGCATTTACAATCTTTTATGTGACTTTGACTTAAATCACATGTTTCTTTCTTCATCTGAAAAATTACAGTTATCATCTTATTTGTATCTTATGGAGGTGCCATAAACTTTACCAGATATTGAGAAAGTCCAAAAGGGGTATTATTTAAGGACAACATAGAGAGACAGTAGTTGACTTAGCATTGTTTTTTTACTTAACAAAATGATTTTTTTAAAAATCTAAACTTATAGTAGTATTTTCCCATGTTGACCTTCAATGTAGACTGACAATACCTGATGTTTTGCAGATACTTTCTGAGAGAACTATCGCTGCACACTTCCTGATTCCTTGCATTGGGCTGATCATCTCTGTTCAGCCACTCCTTAGCAGGAGTCCACCAGAAATTAGTTCAATCTGCCCCGTCTTCCCTTCTAGCATGGTCTCCTGTTTTTCTATCAGACACACAGCCAGCACTTGCGTGTTTCCATCATGTGCTCCTTCTTGCTGTGGATCCTCTGCCATCCTGTCCTATTTCCACCTTCCTGCTGCCCATATTTCTTTTCCTATGGGTGCTGACTCTACATATTGCTAAAAGATCTTCCACCTCCCTCTCTCATCCCTCCCTACCTCTGTGTCGTAGGGGTTTGTAACCGCAGGCAGCAGCTACAAGTTTGTCCAGGACTGTCTCTCCATTCCCCTACAGGGGTGGTCAAGCCTTCCTCGAGGCTGTCCTTGGCTGAGGACTGCTCTGAACCCTGATGGTGACAAAGGTCTTTTTGTAGGGCTTGACACCGAGTTTAACTTCTGTTTATCTCTGCACAGCTGACGTTGCCTGCCACATAGGCACAGCTGAAGAGGTTACTCCAGAGCACTCACTGGTGTCTGTGTGAGGTTTCCTGGCCAACTTGAGTGCAAAGACCTAAGGGCTGCAACTGAACCAGCCTCTGTTAAGAGATTCCCGCCCATTAGATTAAGAGGGTCAGATTCCCTTTCCACGTTGCAAAAAACAGAAGAAGAATGGATTTGAAACCATGTAAACTTTCTTTGAGGAGTAAAAGGATTGCTTTTTTGGGTTAGCTTTTTCTCCCTTCTGGTGTGCTCTGTTGGGCAGACTTCTCTTTCCCATTTACTGTTCCAGGTACATATTATTGCTCACTCTGGGGAAACTAGCTTCTGCATTTCTTGATTGAGAAGTCAGAGAACTGGCTACAGAAAGCAATTCATCAGTCTATCTGTGTCTTTCCCAGTCAAAGTTTCAACCAGCTAAAACATGGGGTTAAGTGTGCTAAATATGCGGAGGAGTTGCTATACCTGTCAGGGTTAGAAGGAGGATTTTTTTTGAAAATTGATTTTGTCCATACATCTTGTTTTTCTTACATTTTCTGTACTGAGAAATAGGGATCTCGTTAAAAATGGAACTTGCTGCAATATTGATTTGAGTCAGTTATAAGACATTTCTAAGACAGTTATTGTCTACAAAAATCAATGTTAGTTAGACAATTATGAAAGCAAATAATTTCCAGTAACCTTTTTTTTTGGCAGTGCTTGATACTGACCATAGAAATCCGCAGGATTGCTGTACCTTGGGCAGGGGTAGCCTAGTTCTGTGAAATACTGGACCATGTCTTTAGCTGTTCCACAATAGGCAGTGAGTCCAGAAGTCATCAGAAGAACTAAATCAAACAGTTGGAAGATATCTGACCGAGGCTGATGAAGTGAAAGAAGAACCAATCTGTTTCCCCTGGCCAGTCTGGATAATGTTATCACGAGGTTATGTGCAGTAAAACTGTCCAGTCCAGATGTGGGTTCATCAAGTATGAGTATTCCTGCCAAATACAATAAGTTTAGCTGTGGAAAGCAGCATGTTTGGTTTGGAAAATATGTTCTAAATGAAATGGTGCTAGTGCATGAAATATCACTGATTATTTTTAAATTTAAAGGAAAAAAATATATTCTTTTACTTCAGTACCAGTGCATTTATTCCTGAGCATCACTTCTTACAAAATAATCTTTTGCTTTCTCCATAATTACAAAAATATAACCCTATACAAGCAAAAAATGTTCAAATCCATTTCCCAGTGAAAAAACTGATGTCAAATCTTGCTTAACAAGAGGCTCAGTCAGGTTAGTAGTGCTTTTGATATATATAAGATCAGATAAGGGATTCAATCCAGCAAAATCAGCTGTGGATTTAGCCTCTTATTTTGCTTCTACTGAAGACAATGGAAGTTTCTAGTTCACCTGCTGCATGAGCCAGCCATGTCAGTGAGTTGCACAACACTGCAAGGACTGACTATACAGCCAAGAAAATTACCTTCCCTGTGAATACTGTACATGTAAATGGGGGCTGGGTCAGAGGAAAGGAAAACAATCTCCATGTTACAATAGGCCAGCAGCCTTCCAAAATAACTTGTGGTATGTGGTCAGATAAACAAAAATGTTACACTGGTATGCACAGACCAGAACACTGCTTGAGGGTAACTTCAGGCAACTTTAGTAGTCTTTGTGATGGTGGGTGAGAGCAGTGGGTGAAGTATCCCAGGGGGGCTCTGCCTTGATCTGCTTCCGCTTTTCCATTGGCCAAGGTGACAGAAACACTAGTGGGCCAGCTGCTAAAAAACACTCTGTTTACAGAATTATTACTGTAATAATTACAGTTTTATCTGTGATCAGCAATGATTTCAATTTAAGCAAATGGACCAGCATTCGGTCACTGTGTCTAACTGTGCTGTGGAGAGGTAACCTCCGGCAGAGGGTGGTGCCAGGTTAAGTGTTCTGAGTATGAACTCCTTAAGCTGCCCCTGGGGCAGTGTGTCTGACTGTTCCCTTGAAAGCTCCTGTCTTCATTTACTGCCCCATTATCCCCGGGGTGGTCTGTGGTAGGCACGAGGAAGGTGTCAGGGTTTTGCTCACCCGGGTTCCAGAGCAGCTGCACACCGATGCTCACTCTCCGCCTCTCGCCTCCTGAAACGCCACGGAGGAACTCGTTCCCTACCCTGGTGTTTGCACACTGGCGCAAGCGCAGCTCTGCTATGACATCTTCTACCTGGGGGATCCGAAGGGCAACAGAGAGAAAGCAAGTGTTCATTTGGACACTCGTGCATAGATAAAACTGAAAATAAGATGAACGTGGTTAAAATTCGTCTGGATATTTCAGAGCTATCTGATCAAGAGACACTCTTGATTTTAGAGATAACATTAAAAAAGACTCAGCGATCAAAAATTTAGTTCATCTTTCAGCCTCTGTAATGCTTTCTCTAGATTGTCATTTTTTATGAGCTTTGGAACAATTGCTGGTTTCTATCTTGAAAGATGAAAAAGGTGTATAATTCATAATCTACATGAAAAAATATCAGATTAGCTGTTCTGACTCCAAACACACAGGATCTCTTGGATAATTCCTGTCAGACACATTTTTGACAACTTTACTTTTTTCCAACAGCTTAATTACCCTTTTTTTCCTTTGTGAGTCTGAAAAAAACTTCGGAAGGCGCAGTTTGGCAACGAACAATAGTGTTTCTCTGACAGTCAGGTGGGGGAGCAGTCGGTCATCCTGCCGCACGTGTGCTATGCATTTCCTAACAAGCTGGGGAGTGCTGGGTTCGTTGTTGATCAGGATTTGACCAGACTTGATTTTGCCTCCATGATCCCGGCAGGTTATCACGTCAAGCAAGGATGTCTTTCCACCAGCTAGAAAAGTCAAAATTGAAAATTAAATTAATTCCCAAGGGATCATTTTGAAAAATGGTCTCGTCACAGACAGCGGATAGAAATTTTTGTTTCTTAGCGTCTCTTACACAACACTTCCTGCAGTTTTTCCAAAGGCACAGGGACGGAATGGTCTTCAAAGAAAATAATGACTATAAATTCATGTTCAGGAAATCTCTCCCCTCTGGAATGGAGTATGGGGCTTTAACCCTTGTCATTTCTCAGCAGAATTGGGAGGTTGGGCGCTGGAGGTAGTTCCATGAGCACAAGAAGAAAGATCTCTTTGGTCACCTCTCTTTCACTTTTGAAACATAGGTGACAGGTGGTGTCTTGCCCCGGCTGCAAGGCTGACACCCAAATGCTAAGCAAGAGCTTTCTCTGTGGAGGGATTTGTGAATTCAGATGCAGCAGCTGGATCAGCTGAACGAACTAAGGTGCTGAGTGATTATACAGACAATAAGAACCTTAATCATGATTGAAATAAAAATTATTATGACTTAAATAAGACAAAAAGACAGTTAAATAATTAAGAAAAGCTGGCTCATAACCAGAGGTAGGAAAAGTAAAACAATGAAAACAAAACCTGATTTGGAGTTAAATAGCAAATGAATTTTTCCTTTTTGCTGTGTGATACTGTATGTAAACACAGAGAGCTCTCTTATTATGATTAAATGTCATTTATTTCTAGTCTCCCTGTTGAAAGATTAACTCCACACTTGTTTCTTAATACATACATTTTAAAAAAAAGAAACCCATCCATCTGTAAACCACATATTGCTCTGTTTAAGAGTGACATATTGATTGCCATTGACAATGTGAAACCCATCAGCAGTTTAATCCATTTTATTAAGGCATTTGATGAAATAAATGATAAACAGCTTTTGAAAATAGTTTGACTAGTTTGCTGAAAGGGGTTTGTGCTCAGTGTATGTTATCTTACAAAGGTGCTATATCTATAACTTTATATGTTTTTTCATCACAAGCTTTTCCTTTTATTTTGGGGAGAATCTCTAAGGTACAGCTTCTATTACATTAAGGATATGTAGTAAGAAAAAATTCCCATGGCAATAGGGAAGAAACACCTCTTTTTGTAGAAATAAAGTTCAAACTTTTTGGCAAATATGCCTTGTCTTTGATAGAGAGCATCCTCACTGAATCACTAAGATACATAAGAGTCTAGTGGAGACACAGCATGGAGGTTTTTCCCTCTAAAGTAAAGTACTTTTTACTTCAGTTTAGCACATCATGTGTCTACTTCTTATCTCCCTAGATGAGTTTAGACTCAATTGAACGTATGGAGAAAAGGCCACCTCTCCATTAGACAACCTCACCTCGGAGAAGATTAGACCAGTCCCACCAGAAAATGAAGGAGAAAAAGAAGAAGACGTTGTAAAGCAGAGACCCCAAACAAAAGTGGAACTGTCTTTTCTTCTCTGTAAGTTTCTCTTAATTAACCCAAATGCAATATTTTGTCCTGTTAGAATTGTTTCAATCCAAAGGGAATTCCTACTTATGGCTATGCAAGTTGGCATTGATCTTTCTTATGGGGTCTGTCCTCATTTGTCTGCTATGTTTTCTGGGTAAGAACTGCAATTGGCCTGTTTTGAATCTGAGCCATGAAGCTGATTCATGTCCAGCAGATCTGGGGCTTCAAGGCCACAATTATGACAATACCCCACTACACCTCAGGAAACAATTAGCAAACGTGTACAAGGCATAACAGAATTGGGTTTGAAAATCAATCTTAAACCCAACTCCCCTCCTCCCTGTGGTATCATTCTTTATTTCCTCATAGATCATGTCACTTAAAGAATGTATTTAAGTGACACATTGCCAATATTTTTTTCCTCAACTAGATTTTGACATTAAAAAACCTGCTCTTGGCTGTGTACATTTTATCTGAGAGTTGGTCATATCCTGAAATTTGTTTGCTCTTACCAGTGCTTCCTATAATAGCCAGCATCTGACCACTTCGAACTTTTAAATTCAGATTCTGGATTATTGGCACATGAGAATGGGGATCCGATTTCCAGGTCCAGGGCATTTTCATCTGTGCAAGGTTTTCATACCAGGGAATCTGGGAGGCTGTGTTAACCTAATAAAGAAATAAACAAGTCCCTTCAAGCAATACACTATTTAGCAACAAATATCTTACGATGTTACAAGCAAAGAATATCATTGTTAATCTTCAGAAATACATGGAAAGAAGTTCTTTTTCAGCCATCTATGGGTTTTGTGTTTTGCTTCTCATTCCGTTAATCACTAAATCTATCTCTGTTCTCTGTTACTTTGGAAATTTATTGCTATTGTAAATTTTAAATATTTAAAAATTTTAATGTAATTTGAAATTCTATTAAACTGAAAATTGTGAAATCTACTTCAGATGCCACGGTGGCACAAAGGAGATGAAAAATTTCACTGGTTCCTTGAAATCCTCCTTATTAGTCATCCTCTCTTCATCTCCTTCCACATACTCATTTTTGCCAGCAAGGGCTCCCAACATTGCTAGCCTGACAGAAAGTCCCTCTGCCCCAACCCTCAGAGGAATAATTTTGCTCAAGACTGAAAAAAAGCAGAGCTTAGAAACAGATCTTTCTTTCTGTCTTACTCCCTTGTTTTACTAAATAAATTTACAATGGAGGGGTTAGTCTGCTGTCAGTATTGCAGCCAAGAGTATGATTCTACTCACAAAACCATGTATTTGACTGCGCAACAGTTGTGTGAACTTTTTCGACTTTGTTTGGCTTTTAAAATGGCTTGTGTACAGAAACAGGCATTGCTGGATATGCTTCCTGCTGAAGGGAGGTATTTAAATGACAATTCTTACCTGGTAATTGAGTTCTTTGACCTCGAGAACATTTGATTTTCCACTGTATGTGAAATACAGACTGTTATCTTCTTCAGAGGAAAAAATAGCATCCTGGGTCTTGGTCTGGAAAAGTTGTTAGGTTAATTACAACAGTTAATTACAACAACTAAAGTACTGTTAAAATCTGAGTTCAGAGAAGACAAAGCACAAAGGTAAATATATTTATGGAATATAACAATATTATTGATGAGTTACTGTAGTGCAAAAGTCTGAGGGATTGAAATAGGTTATCTATTATCTGTTAATCAGTGTGAAATGTACTTTGTTCTAGTGACATGTATGAGGGCCAAAAATGCTGTGCTGTGCTTTTCTAGTTGCTAGTTTAAAAGTGGTCATTCAAAATGGAGATAAATGTCATGTCAGTATAAAGAGATTAGACTCTTTCTTTTTTTCCTTTTTTTGAGGAAAAAAGATATAGTGCTTCAGCAGTGTCAGTCTACTTGACCAAAATGGTGCATATAGTTATGCCATACATAAAAAACTTATGCCATACATAAGTTATGGCAGCTAAAAATTAGTGTTCACTGGAAGTATATCTGTTGTTGAATTCCACATGGACTCAAACTTGGAGAATTTGTGAACAAGTGGGTATACAACCACAAGTACAGTCTCTTTCTCCTCTTTTGTTTTTTAAATTTACAGTTTATCAACTGTGGAACTTAGTGTTCTGAGGTATCAGTTAAAATAACAAGAGTCTCTGCCTGGCTTGGTTAACTTTTTGCATACATCTGCAATTATGAAGTCATTGCTGAGGCAGCTTTCTGGATTTGGGTGTAACTCTGTGTGCATGCCTGCAGTTTTTACTCCAGACAGCCATATCTTTCCCGAAGCCCTGTGCTTTTCCTACGAGTCAGACTCATTTCTAGCCAAGGCAAACATACCTGTTCTCTGTGTAGCAGACCCTATCCATGCCTGTAGTATCTCTGGCAGCTGGTGACCACGATCCTAGTGTGCACCACATACCCTCACAGCAAACAAGGCCGATTAATCTTTTCAATCTAGATACAGTCTAGATAGCAGAAAGCAATGTCACACCAAGCAGCCTGAAAAGCCGCATGAAAGCCCTCCAAGCTCCTGCTACTGCCAAAGCACTCTGTGCTCTTGCTTATGTTGAACCTAATTTTTGAAAACAGGTGCTCCCCAGCAAATGTGGGTATCAGTCCGAAGGCATATCCTGGGAAAGCCAGTCCAGGCCATGCTGAGGGGCTTTCTCCTCCATCCACATATTTGGAGATCGCCCCTCTCAGTTCCACCACTGTGGCATCTGAGCACTGGCCTCATCCTCAGTATGCTCTGGTGGGGGGTGTGGACACTTTCTGCTCCCCATTTCAGAGCTGGATGAGCTGAGGGCTCACCAGCTGCAAAAGCCCTGTGGGAAGGCTGCCTGCCTGCCTCTCCCAGTTCTCAGCAAGCACTGTAGCTGCAGAAAGCTGAGCCCATCAGGTCCCTCCCGACTCCCTGCAGGTCTCACTCACTGGCAAGCCCTTGAATGTCACCTGGCTCCAGCCGGCATCATCCAGAGAGACATTTTCAGTGGTTTCCTTCATCATGGTGGTGGAAGGTCTCACTCCTTGCAGTGGTTTGACTTGTCTCTTTGAAAGAAATCCTTCTCCTCTTGGTTTGGAACTCAGTCCTTTCCGGGCACCTTCACCGCAGCACCATATCTCCTGGCATGCTGTGTCTCTGCAGCTGGCATGACCCCGTGGACAGGGAAATATTCCCCTCCTCTGGGACAGTAACAGTTCGGGCTAAAGGTACATCAGATAGCGGCTTCAGCTAATCGCTGATCAGTTGTTCTCAGGAAAAAGAAAGGACCAGGAGCCCCTCTGTTTTCTTTGAGGTGGCAAGTGCTGGGGGCAGCGACCTGCTCTGACCCTGGGACAGCGGGGAGCTGCCCCTGCCTGGCGCTGGTGGAGGCATGGTGGTGGCAGCGCCAGGCACCTGGCCAGAGGCTTGAGGAAGGGAGGCTATGGAGCCCCAGCACCTGAGGATGTCGGGCAGAGCGTCTCCTGCCCTGGAAAAGAGCAGCAGCATTGGGCAGACAGGCGAGACGAAAGCTGGGGCACAGCCATCCGACAGCGTCAGTGTCCAGGGTGTCTCCTACACCATCAGGTAGGGCTGGGGAGGGCAGTAAGGGGGGCCCCTGCCTGCCAAGAGCTGCTCCAACCCCAGGGACTGTGGGAAGCGGGGCTGGCACTGGCGGTCTGTGGGTTTGGCTTCAGCCCAGTCCAGGAGGAGGGATGTTTCCAGGCTGCCCACCTCACGGCACTGGGCTGTCTGCCACAGGGGCAGAGCGTGCGGCCCGAGGGAGGCACAGCCAGCCTGTCCTCTGGAGGGCTCACCCGTTCTCCTTCAGATGTATCTGAAGGACATGTGTTAGAGGAGATTTCCAAAGATTGTGCTCTTTCCCACTGCCTGTCTTACTGCTACCAGAAGGATAACATAGGCTCTGAGAAAAGGGCCAGGTGGATTAGTGGCTGGCAGACACCATCAGCAAATAAAGCCACAGTTCATATTTGCCTCTTTGGTTGTAGTCCAAAAGCCTCTTAGCAATTATTCTGAGAAATCTGTTCAGATCTCACTTTTTCTTCCAAATAATGCTGAAATGGTTTGTAGCAGGTAGCTATAAACCATTCACTTGCTTTATGCTAGATTTTAAAATATTCTCTATTTAATATTTATTGATGTTTGTTTTCCAAGAGAGCGTGTTGGCCCATGGTGGAACTTTTCTTTATATTGTAAAAAATGGACCCGGCAAATACTTAAGGATGTTTCATTTCACATAGAGAGTGGCCAGATTATGGGGATTTTAGGAAATTCTGGTAAGTTGTTCCAGAACCTTGAAAGAAATAATATTGGAGTTAATACTGGTTACTTTCATAGTGATATGAATGTGACTGAGATCTGTGTTTTAAATAATGAAATTGCAGCTGATTTTAACTTCTGCTTTGTAAAACTGTGGTGCTTGGTTTTCAGAGTTCAATCTTCTGTCATCTAACTAACAATTATAACTTCAGTAACAGATAAGGTTACTTCTAAAGTCAAACGTTCCATGCAAAGTGTGAATTTGTGTGAATTAAATGCTAACTTACATTTCCAGTTTCCTATTTTTCCTCTTAACTAGCTGCATATTCAGGACTATTATTTTAATGTTATTGAGAAAAAAAGCCTTACTTCTTTTCATATGTCTCCATTCAAATCAAGCTACCACTCTTGGAATCATAACATTCATCTCATCACATGATTAATTTCTTCTGTTTGAAAGGATCTGGGAAAACAACACTTCTGGATGCAATATCAGGAAGACTGACATATAAAGACAGCTTCTTTGGTGAAGTGTATGTGAATGGACGTCAGCTGAAGAAGGAACAGTTTAGAGATTGCTTCTCTTATGTACCACAGGTTGATTTCTACATTTATTTTTTGTGTACTGTGCTTCCTTTCATGTAAAGAAAGTTCCTCGTGTAATGGAGTAATATAGTCTGACTGTGATTATATTAGTAAATTTGGGACAAATCAGTTTGTATTAATTAAACTTGCATGAGGAGGGACAAGATATTAAATTACTACAGAACTAACTGCTTCTTTCTCTTCACTTTTTTTTCCAGAGTGACACTTTGTTAAGCTTTCTCACCGTACAAGAGTCTTTGACATACACGGCTTTGCTAACTCTTAAGAAATGCTCCAACAACTTCATCAAAAAGAAGGTCTGTATTTTATCGTCTTCCTCCAGAAAGGTAGACATGATGTCATGTAATGCTTTCACCAGCAGCACTTTCCATCCATGGCTGTATTTTATGTTTATGGGGTTTTGTAATCCTCATTCTGCAAATGGGGAGAAATCCTCCTGCTGAGGAGCAGGACCCAAGATCTCTGGTGCTCCCCACCGCTGCAGGGGGCTTGTGCTGACACCCCAGGGAATCACCATTATGCTGGGACAAAACCCTCCACCCAAAGCTGCAGCAGTTGCTGCTGCAGGAGATGCTGATGTTGGTATTGAGGTCAGTTCCCCTTTCCCAGCTGATAAACCCAGTTCTCTGGGGTGTTTAGGGCCATGTGTGCTGGCAAGACTCATGAACAGCAGAAGTGATTTTGACACTATTCTGGCTCCTGTAGGACATCTCTCATCAACCACAACAGCTCCAAAAAGCACTGGTCTACTAAGCCCCCTACAAGCTATTTTCTTGATAAAATAGGTTTGTTTCAGATTTATTTAAAGAACTCTTTTGAAAGTAAAGATTGGATATTCCTGACCAAAGGCTCTTGTTCTGTCTCTTCTCTTCACTGATCTTCTACTCAGTATTTTATACTTCCCCAGGATGGATATGCCTTCATGCTCCCCAATTTTGGAAGCCAGACTAGCACATTATGCTTCATACCTTGACTTCTAGTCCCACCTCTGAACTCTTCATCTCTTAATGTCAACTGAAGCAAAAATTTACTCATTTCAGAATGCATGAAACTAAAATTTTAAAAGATAATTTAAATAATATATTAAAATTAATCAAATAGAAATGAGGCCATATACCTTCCAACTAGAATGGAGCAAGCAGGATATTGGGAAAGCTATATTTTAAAATTATGTCTTTTTCTTCCCCACTTTTTACCATTGCACACAGGTATCTGAGTTGGTCTGTGTTTAGTCTATTAAAATTGTAATTATTTTTCAGGTAGATGCAGTCATGACTGAGCTGAGTCTCAGCCACATGGCTGACAAAATTATTGGAAGCCATAATATTGGAGGAATTTCTGGGGGTGAGAGGCGTCGGGTATCGGTTGCAGCCCAGCTATTACAAGATCCCAGTAAGTACCACTGCATGGATTTTTAAAATAAAGCTGGGTAACTTTGTGCTCCTACCATAGGTTTCCATAAACCACTTTAAAATACAAAAGCATTTACATTCTGTAATTCAGCAAAAACTACTGTTGTAATAACAGAAAAGGATAGAATAGTAACTGAGTCTACCATTAATCTGTTAGCTGATCTTGGAAAGCAGACAATGAAAAAATCTTAGGGATTGAGACTTGCACTTATCCATTTTAAGTCTTTCTCAGCTCTCTCTTCCCAAATGTTGGTTGTGGCCCATTAATTTATAGGTTTTGAGCACATTAGAGCCATATATATACAAACACTGAGCCTTGCAGTGGAGTCCCTGCCACTGAGCTATGTATGCACGAGCAACACGTATGTTCCAGAGCGAAAAAATTCCACTGAGTGAAAATGAAAGCAGAATGACTATAGAAGGATTATCCATGGGGAAAAATCACTGTAAATTTAGTCAATTTTGAGATAGTTTCTTGAATTTGCCAGAATCTTATGGAGCAAATGTACAGCAGGCATTTGTTGGATGCTGGAATTATTGTAGCAATGCAGCTATGCTAGAACTGCATATCAGGCAGCAAGGAGCACTTAAATAGTAAAGTAAGATGTATCACTGTTTCTTATGACCCCTGGGGAGTTCATTGGGTGTAGTTATTGCTCAGTAAGTCACTAAACTCTATACTAAACACCATAGTAATTCTGTGTAGATAAACCTATAGTGAAAGCTTTTCTCCCTTCTTACCCTGATCAAGGTTGGACTGCCCTCTTCTGTGCTATGTCTCATCTATATAAAAATAATGGATTTGACTATAAGTTTTTCCCTTCCATGTGCAATAAAATAATGAAGAAAATGCAGTAATCCCCTCTAGCTACCATCTAGGGAATTACAAATGCTGTATTTTAACAACTCTTGGTTTGTTCATGATCAATTCTGTGTGTATATATAGATTTAATTCAGATTATAACTTCTCGCTAATTTTTCAGTTATATTTACATTTACATACATGCTGAAATTTATCATTACTGTTCTTAGAAGCAGATGCATACATCAATTCTATTCTGGTAATTTTCAGATTTTACCTGAATTTAGAAAAAAAATATTATGCTTTGATCCTGCAGTAGTTTTTTATGTCCTTATTCCTGGTCATTGTAACTGAACCACTGGAACTAACTTAAACTGAAAGATCACATCATGGTGATCTGCTTTACATGTGGAACTTCACATGTAAAGTAATTTCTATATTATTTGCTTCTTTTAAAGGGAGAAGCTGTAGGCCTTTCTCCTCATTTACCTGAATTTTAAAGCTACTCCTTGTCATTTGACAGAGGTTATGCTACTTGATGAGCCAACGACAGGGCTGGACTGCCTGACTGCAAACCAGCTGGTCTTGCTTCTCTCAGAGCTTGCACACAGAGACAGGATTGTGATTCTTACGATTCATCAGCCTCGCTCAGAACTCTTCAGGGTAAATGATATCTACTCACTATTGGCTTTTTTTTTTAATATCTAGGTTCTTTTCAGGACAGAAGTACAAGATCCAGTATAGTTGCCTCCATAGGGTCTCCTCCTTCCCCTTGCATAAATACAGGCTTGTCTTGAACTTTACAGCTCTGGCCTTCGACCAGTCACAGGGCACTTTGGGACACATATCGCCCTGTGAAAACAGTATGCACACTAACTGTGTGCCTAACCTTTGTGTTATACAACTACCCAAATCAAAACCACTGGGAGAAGCCATGTCAAGGGATGTGGGTAAACATTGGTCATGTGGTGGGGCTGGCCTGCCTTGCAGGGCTTGTGCTGTGGAGAGTGTTTCTCCCTTCCCATTACTGTTTCTTGCTTTGCTCTTCTGACATATCCACCACCTCCATGTGAATGCAAGAAACCTCTTCCCTGGCTGACTGAATGGAAGTGGTTGTGGAGCCAGAGGGGAGCAACCGTGCTTTTCTGGACTGAAAGCAGTCCTGGTGCCTTGAGAACGTGGATTGATCATAGCTGGTGGGAGCCTTGTCCTGGCAAATGTTCATCCAAAGAGCAGTGCTGCTGAAGTCCTGAAGCACTTCAGGATAATCTTGCCAACAATTTGGGGATTTTACAGACTGGGGCTATTAAGCGCCAAAGGAGGTCATCAGTAAGTGAAAGTGCATTAAAAGTGGAGTCATAAAGCCCCAGCACCTATTTCTGTTTGTGGATTACCTCTGTGTGCTGCTCTCGCTGACAGATTTGAGAAGCACTAGTTTTACAAGCTTAAAGATGTGTCATTTTACATAACTGCCGAAAGGAGTGAAAGAAAGGACAAACTTCCTTTGAGGGAAATACACTAAGGAAGTTTGAATGTGTCAAAATTATTTTTCCTGTCAAAGCATTTCTATTACCAAGACAGTAGCTGTACTCAAGAATTAATGCATTTCTCAGTACTTATTGCTAATATATTAATTTGTCTCTGACAGTTATTTGACAAAATAGCCATCATGAGCTTTGGAGAAATGGTTTTCTGTGGGAACCCTATGGAAATGATCACATTTTTTAGTGACTGTGGCTATTCTTGTCCTGAACAATCAAATCCTTTTGACTACTATGGTAAGTTTGTCTGAGTTGTTTTAGTAAAACAATTTGTTTTATTCACCAAATTAAAGTTTTTCCAGAGGTAGAAATGTGTTTGAATTCTTCCCCAACTCTGTAATTATATTCAGCTCAGAGAGAGGGCTAGGCTGACTCCATAAAATGGCCAAGTTTGCAGTAGGCCTGAAATACAGCAGAAAGGAGTAAACTACCAATAGAAAAGGAATCTTAACTTCTGAAACCTGTGGATTCCTGATGGCATTTCTCTATGGCTGCTCACTGGATGTTGGAAAAAGAGTTTGATCCCAAAACTGTGGGAAGTCCCATGCTCTTATGGACTCTGTGATGCCAAGCAATAGGAAACAGTTGTTGCCTGGAGGAAAGGATGTAGAATAAATATGGGATGACTTGAGGCATCAGTTTCCAGGGATTCTGAGTTTGAGGTTTCCCAAAGTTTGGGGAGTTGCTAATACCAGGGTGAACTACTGGAACAGAGCATACGGATGCGTCAGGAGTTGATGATAGCAAGCTGCTGGCACAAGCTGAAGAGTACTGTTTTACCAATTCAGGATGAAAAAAAGGGTCAGTATGAGACTTTGGAAATGAGGCTTGGTTTTGCTGCAGGACATCCATGTGCTTGCTCCACACAGGTACACATTTGAAGAGAATGTGTCCGTGTTCGTGTTGTGTGCATTTATGTGTACACATATACATACATGTATATAACTCTCTTGCTAAAGCTAATTTCTGACAGTACCAGCTGAGCACTAACCAGGGAATTTGACCAATCCAAAAAGCTGCATTCAGAGGAGGCAGTGTTTTCCTGTTGTCTAGATGGCATCCTAAACTCAGTGAGAAGAGAGGATGGTTGTTGACATAAAGCTAAATGGGATGAAGCTGAAAATACTGATATGACAGTGAGGATAATTTTGCCTTCATGAATTTGAATAGTCTTGAAAAGCATAGATGATTTGAGATTTAGACCCACTTTTAAAAAAGCTTGGTGAAGAGAGTACTGCATTCTTCGAATGTCAACCTTTGAATTTGACAAGAAAGGGAAAAAATACAGTTTAGAGCAAAGAATCATCAGAATATTTAGTCTTTGGAAAATTGGTAGTTTATATTTTTTGTGCAATTTGATGTGAATGAAGGGACAGATTCTGATATAATTTACACCAGCAGAGAAAAATATATCCTATGTATTGAGTGTGGATTATATTATTGAACTATCACATGTATTTATAAAAAAAAATACTAATGCGTGGTAGACAATAGCTATTTGGTCTAGTTAGTTGTCGGTGCTATAATTCTTTTAAAGCACATTTATTTCCTGTGTCACTTCCAGCAAGTCACACTGGCCAAATTTTAGAAAGTGTTTGTGCTTTAAAAGAATTATAGCACTGTGTTTCAAATGTTCGTATTTGCAAAAGTGAAGACTTCATTTTGGATATGTTTACCATTAAAGACAATTCTGATAAATTCCAGCTTTCAGAACACCAGGGAACTGTTAATAAGCTTAGTTCAGGTTTTGAGAACAGGTCAAGAATCTTGGACAAGGTCTCCTTTTCTCTTGTTGAATTTGTATTTTCAAGTTGAACAAACATTGCAACACTGAAATCTGAGGATGAGAGAAACCTGAGGAATAAATAAACAATGAAGATATCTTACCAGATGTAGAAGAGTAATTTAAAATTCCATAAGAACAAATATTCCTGAGAACAACAATCCAGTTTCTGTAACCTTAGCTAATTCATTGCTATTAGGGAAAAGGGAAATTTCTAAGGCATTTTAGCACAATTGCTGAATCTGCATTTGTGAACATAGAACACACAAAGTTCCCATCTGCCAATGAAAGAATTACTGGTATTAGGAATATGTTTAGGTGGATTTCTTAGAAAGGAATATTAACTCTGTGAAGTATCTACCTTTCCTAAGTTCCGTGGTAGTCAGTAATATTTCCTTCAGCTTGGGCTGAGCCTGCCTGGGGACTTTTGCCTGCTGAACATCCTCTAACTTCATATTAAAAGACAAGCATGTCTGCAAAGGAGGTAGGTGAAGCCCAACAATGCAGTTACAGCTTTGTGCTCTGCAGGGAGAAGGCTAAAGGTCTGACCAGCACACCACTCAGGCCTTGCATTTCCAGATCAAGACCTTGAACTGCAGGGTCCTACAGAGGCCACGGAACACAGATTTGTTGTGGCTGCACAGTAATTCATTCGTGCTGCACCTAACAGAAGGGAGGAGGAAAAGAAACCTTGAATACTTTCAATGGATCTTTTAGGATGGAGGCAAAGATAAATTGGTTGCAAGGGGAGAGAGATAGGAAGGGAAAGTGATGTGTATATGTAGTAAAAGCTTTGTGAATTTACAGTGGATCTGACATCTGTGGACACCCGAAGCAAGGAACGTGAACTCGAAACCTACAGTAGGGTTCAGGAAATTGTATCATCCTACAAAAACTCGGAGATTTTCAGCAAAGTACTGACAGCCATTGAAAAAACAAAGTATATGAAAGACCTGCCACCAATACCACTTAAAAATAAAGACTCACCCAGTACCTTTTACAAAATATGGGTTCTTTTACGGTAAGATTTTTTCCCCTTTTTTTGAAGAATTTTTTTTTTCTTTTCTACTAATCTTTCAGGTCCCATCCACACTTCCCCACTGCCCCATATATAAATGCACTTTCTTGGTTGTTTTCGTCTCCCACTATACTTGTCCCTGTCTTTTTTAGTATATTAACTTTTTGTGGGCACTGTCTGTATAACACTTTTTCAAAGCTAAATACCCTACCAACATGTGGTCAGTCGTAGCTAACAAGTATATTGCTGCTGTTTTGTTTCATTGTCAGGAGGACAACAAGAAACTTCTCCAGAGACAAGACAGGCATCATCATGCGTCTCCTCCAGAATCTGTTGTTCAGCTTGTTTATAGCCTTTTTCCTTCTTAGACTAAAGAATGACCTGGTAAAAGGAGCTGTGCAGGACCGCGTGGGGCTTGTCTACCAGTGCGTGAGTGCCCCGCCCTACACAGGGATGCTCAATGCTGTTGCCCTTTGTGAGTTTCTGTCCTGTGTTATGTGCAGCAGCAGGTATTGCTGCCCACCATCTCACAAATAGGAAAACATTTTTTTTTTTGAAGATGGTAGTTTAAAGGATCTTTACGGTTTTAGGCAATGTCAGAGCTGATAGAGAAGCACAAAATTCAGTGGAATTCAAAGGAATATGCCTTGGTCCCTGCCTCTCCCTTTTACAGCTGGCCAGTGCATGGAAGGTTTATTCTAAATTGTGCAAAAGACCTTAATTTGCCTGTGTGTAGCATTATAAAGGCAGGACAAAGTCTTCGTCTAGTTATCTTCGTCTAGTTAACATCCTAAGTGAGATCAAAACCAAACACATGGAAAGGATTCAAGTACAAAACTGCTTTGACAACAATTAACCATAATAGGGTTTATGAGCATTATGTGATGATTACACTTTCTTAGAGGGTGTTTCTCTTACAACTGCCATACTGAGAGCAACAGTAGTTTCAATTTACAGCCCTAAAAATTGCTCTACTCACATAGGGAACATACACTGCTGATTTCATCACCTTGAAATGAGAGTACCTCAATGAACTATCCAGTGACAATGGAATTTTTCATGTCTTGAATTTGTATGTGGAGAAAAGATAAGGCTGTCCTGCACGCTGCAAAGTTAGGCCTCTTTCAGTAGGCTTACCAATCATTAGGCTTTAAAATGTGAAGGGAGGACACTGACATTTATAGTGGGGTAAAAGTGATCAAAGTGGTTGAGGCTGAATGTTTCTGATATATTCTCAAGCTTGTCTCTGTGCTTCGGGTCATTTTTGCAAGCAACAAGTCTTGCTCTTTCTATTTAATGGTAATTTAATTTATTTCTTGTATATTTAATCCAGTCACACCTTTACGTGCTATCAGCGACCAAGAAAGCAAAGATGGCTTGTATAAGAAGTGGCAAATGCTTTTAGCTTATATAGTACATTTCCTGCCCTTCAGTGTTATCAGCGTGGCAATTTTCAGCGTCTTTATATACTGGTAAGCACCTCTACCGTCTGCTGGATTGTCATTTTCTTTTTGTTACCAGTTTCAATTACCACGTCAGCAACAGGCCTCCTGGCATGGCTTCCTGCTATTGTCTCTCAGAATGATTACAGAGAAAACTTAAGGAAAAGTGACACAAATTTAGCTCTGCTCTTTCAGGCAGAGTTAAAAACACTTTCAGAGTAAGTAAATTACCAGTTCTCTAGGTAACTTGGAAAGTTTTAATGGACCTGGGACAGTTATCATTCTTGTGTCATAGTCAAAGCAGGACGTGTCATTTTACATCACATTTAGAAAAATAGGAAATAAAAGGAAAAAAAAAAGAAGTGAGAAAGTCAACCATAGGTATGTGACAGTAACAAAACTTCATATTTCCTGGGATATATGCGCTTTAGCTACAGCGTATGAAAGTGATAAAATCTGGATCCTTCTCTTACATCCTTCAGAAAAAGGCACCCTAGTGGATTTCTGATAAGTGGAAGCAAGTGTTTGATTATAAAGCTTCCCTTTTTCCCCCCCGGTACGTTAATTTCATTGCATCATTGTGAAGTAGTATCACCCTCAGAATGGGGTGATGAGATGGTTCATCTGCTTGTTGCCTTTTCTGTCATATAGGTCTGCTCTTCTTCACTTCTGTTCCATCGATTTCTCACCTGTAACCGAATAGCGAAGTACTAAAGACCAATTTCTGCCCTCCAATATTTTTCTTTTCTAATTATGAAAGGGGAGATGTCTAGTGCACTAAAGTTTGTTTTCCTGGGACAGTTGCAATCACATGGCAGTCTATAGTAAAATATATAAACATGTTGAGCAGTCCTTGTTTGAAAACATGGATGCATGTTCTCTGGTTAGCTGTTGGAAAATGGTAAGTGGATAGACCCCTGTAAAGGAACTGAAGTGCAGGAGCTGTTGTGCTGTAGCTGTGCATGTTAGTGCTCTTCCTCTGCTATAAGACACCCTTAGGCAATTTGAAAATGGATGGAGTACAACTGCACCAAATCACTTGGACTACTGAATCAGAACTTCTGCACAGGGACCTAGTCTGCCATGGGAATTTTGCAATAGCTTTTCCCCCCCATATATTAAAACTCAGGGGAAAAAAAAAGACTATTCTTGTCTTCCTTCTGATCTGTAGTAGGTAATGAGGGAAAGTGCTCACTCAGCATTTACCTAATCCTTTCCATTTGGGATCTCAATAACTGTCAGCTCCTAGAGGGAAAGACAAAAGCCCTGAGAGGAAGATTTGTGCTCCTCCAGATGTGAGAACTTGCATGTATGGGTAGGGTTTTTTCATCGTTCGGTATTAATATTAAAGTTAGCCACCTTTCCTTTTGTCCCCTTTGCTACCTGGGCTTTTATTTCTGCAAGCTGTCAGTGCTGCCTGCTTCAGGCAGGGCTCCCTGAGAAGTCTTTTTTTCACAAACAAGCAGAAATTACTCTTCCTCCTGCTAAGTGCTGTGCTAACCTTCTGTTTGTGACTGCTAGTGAGCTGGTGGCTGAGAAAACAGCCATTTAGGAAGCACCTTTTCAGGCTCAGTGACATGCTCACTCCTTAACAAACAGGAAATTCTTATGGGCAGAGACTTTGCCCTTGTGCTTTGGCAGCCTCAAACACAACCAACAATAAATAGTGGGGTTCCAGTTAATGGATAATATTTGCCAATATTAGCCTTTCCACATGTTTCACATATTGTGGTTATTTGGAAGCCATTGGTGATGTGTCAAAGGGATTTCACAGTGCTCTTAGACCTCTTAGGGCAAGCAGTTTCTCTGTGAAATTTTGACAGTTGTATCTGTGCAGGACTAAACTTTCCTGGATGGACTAACTTTTTGAGAGGCTTTAACAGCCTGTGTTCCTACGAGTCATTTCTCACAGAGTTTGTTTTTGTAGGGTCACGCAGTTGGGTCAGGCAGACCCAAACTCTTACCTGATCAGACACAAGGCAGGTCTGGCCAAGATCAGATAGAGCCTCTTCTACAATCAAGTGAATGTACTGTGTGTATGCAGATTTTCCTAGCTAACGATACTTCTGGGAAATGTTCTGACAGTTCACATCATGCTACTATTCTATTACTGTAATATTCTGTCTTTGAGCTGGGTTTTTTTATTCTCTCTTAGGCTTTCTTCTGTTCTATCCATACCCCAGATTTACTAGTCTGTGTCTACATAGCTCTGTGTAAAGTATTAAAGCATCTCAGAGAAGGTGATACTTTTACGCTGGGACTTGGAAAGCTGTTTCTTCTGCGTAAATCTGTGCTTAAAGGTTGTTAAATACCTGCTAGCTCGTTCAGTGTTTAATACTTGAAGTCTTAATGTTCATCTATCTGTTTATAAGTTATTCTGGTGTTACGACAAACACTACAGGAAAGCCTGGGAGAAAATTAATGCTTCTATTTTAAGACCGTATTCAAACATGGTGGATAAAAAAAAAGTTACAGGGCCTTGCACTGAGCAACAGGAAAAGAAAATTAAATGTGGAATTGCTGCTTGTTAGCTAAGCAAAGCATGCAGTCTGCACCTTGTGTAAGGCAATTTTGGTATGACATATTTTGGAAAAAGAGTATTATGTTACCGTGTAATAAAAGGTTTTCTCATCTGTCATATACACTATAAGGCTGAATTGAGCTTACCAAGCAATTACTGGCCTTTTTTAACTTTTTATTCTTTAGTACAGATTGAGAGGACTCTTTCCCTTTGCTTAGACAGGGAAAAACTGGAAACAGCGTGTTCTATTAAAGAGTGCAGAAGTATGGAGGAAATTGCAATTATATGAATTACATGGGTAGCAAATTAATTAGCCTTCCTTTTAATTGACTATATCTGTATTTACATTTGCGTGCACAGTATCAGAAGTGCAAAACCCCATCTGTTAATTATCTGCATAAAAATGCTCTTTAACTATGTGACTTACATGAATAACTCATTGCAAAGACTCTAAAAGGAGAAGGATGTTAATTTAAGGAATTGTAAAAGCCATGGTGGTTGTCTTGAAAGAACATGGGTTTCTACAACATTTAAGTCTTTTCATAACCCTCTTTAATCTAGTTGGAGGAAACCTAATATATCTGCACTTACATCACAATATTAAGTACATGTCTTTTATGTTAAGATTCCAAACAACACATTAAGGGTTAAGGCATAAACTGTTCACTTAAGGAGCTGTAACTGCAAAAAAAACCAAAACAGAGACAAAAATACTAAATTTTCGAAGTTTAGTACACAAACCTTGTTTTTTAAATGTTCTTTTGCTCATTTTTGTACAGGACTATAGGGTTGTATCCTGATGCTTCCAGATTTGGAATTTTCTTTGCTGCTGTTCTAGCGTCTCATATAATTGGTGAGCTACTAACACTAGTTATACTTGGCGTGGTTCAAAACCCAAATATAGTCCAAAGTGGAGTGGTGCTACTTAATTCAGCTGGTGTGATAGTGGGAACAGGACTAGTAAGGTAAGAAAAAACTTATTTTGTTATAGTGTTAGTGTTAAAATGAACTACCTAAAGAAGAGTTTTCTGAACATTCTGTATTGCAGAAGTCCAATAATGCACAGGTAGTAATGGAAAGCAAGTGCAACTGTGCTCCTTCAGAGGTAGAACTACCTAATCTTGTTAGACCTTGTACTAAATACAGAAACCAGACACTTAATATCTCTAGATATCAACGAAGATATTGAAGATTTCCCCCACTTTTTGCAAATAAATTGAAGATAAAATGGAACAATTAATATCTATAAGCTCACCTGAATTCTTTCACTGAAGCTGACATTATGATGTGAAATGCTGTCCTCATTAAAGCAGCCTACCAAAAAAAACCATTCATAGAGCTTTTAGTAAGTGCTGAAACTTATCAGACACTAAACATTGATAATTAAATTTGATAATTAAAAAAGCAGTTGTTCTCAACTATCTTACTAGTGTTATTCTCCAGTTTAGCCTGTAATTTTTTCAGTCACTTTTTCTACCTGTGCAGATTGAACTAAATGAAAATAATAAATAAAAAAGTAGTATATTAAATATGTGGGAAATTTGTGATCCACTTGCTCTATTACTGTGCAAATAAATGGTTTTGCACTGTAATTGCATGAAGTTTGAACAGTTTTCCCCTTGTAATTGTCAATAGTGAAATTGCTGGGGTTTTTTTGAGGAACTTAACCAGAGTAAATGTGTAATTGTCAAATGAAGTTTTCTTTATATATGAGCAAGTAGGAGATGCTCACCTGAGTCCCTCCCAGTGAAAATGAAGAAAGCCCAATGATGTCAAGTTGTCCTCAAGAAAACCGTATGAGTCTTCATAATGTTGATAATGCTTTGTCTCTTCAAAGTAGATCCCAGCTAATACTTATCAAATAAAGCTAGGTTAATGTCTATTTTTTTGGTCCCTGCCTAATTTCAGGAAGTTGTATGTTTACAGTGACAAGACAGTTATTCCTGCTACCATAGTCTAATGCCTTAATGATAATTTTTAAAAGCATTAAAATGGTTTTTAACCTTATTTTACAGTAGAGGCAATGCTAATTAATATTTTTGATTAATCTTCATAGGCAGTGAAGTATGTTAAAAATAGCATTGAGACTTGGGTTGCTGGGTTTTATTCTGTTAATTGTTGGGGTTTTTTTTTAATTAAAAAGTCTTTAAGTATTTTAGGTGCTGAAATTGCCCAGTCTTTCTAAATGTTTCTTCTCACTATTTTTGCTTCATTCTTCTTTTGTTATTACTGCTCCAGTGAATTGCTATTCAATGTTTTTTGGTTTTGAAGGTGGAGGGAGAGGGTGGTGGTTTCTTACTTTGGAAGCAACACATTTTGGCAACTAAGGTTTATACTGGGTCTTGTCATTTTCAATTTATCACTGCAGTGTGAACAGCAAACCACCATAGAATTATTTGTGACTGTCCATAAACATGTCAGGGCTGAATGTTATGACACTGTACCAAAGCCAGAGACAGCCTTCACGGTTGTCTTCTCACTTAGCTCTAAAAATGGACTTTATGTTTGAAAAACCTACAGGTACAGACAAGAACTGTTTCTGTCACAGCCTACAACCAATGATGAGAGCTTGTTTTCATTTGGGGGCTCTTGGAATTTAGCAAAAACCAGTTTAACTTCTCTGTTTCTTTAAGGACCATCGAAGAAATGCCAACACCTTTTAAACTACTCAGTTTTCTTACCTTTCAAAAATACACCAGCGAAGTTCTTATAGTCAATGAATTTTATGGCTTAAACTTCACATGTGGTAAGTGTTCAAAAAAAGAAGTCCATTATAAATAATTTTAATGAGGTGTTGATGCTTATTTTCCTTCTACATACGTGTATCTTGATAAAATAAAGATAACTTTCGAGTTGTTAAAAAATGCTTATTAATTACTAAAGACTATAATGCCTCATCAGCAAGCTAGACCAGAGTTTGATTCTTTTGTTTCAACCATTTCTCATTCTTTCACAGTTCTTCATCTTTCTCTTCTTCACCTGTTCTCTTATCCTGTCTTTGGGGGCATTTTGGAAATTAAGTTTGTAACAGGCTGCAAAGTTTTTCGGAGCAGTGTTACGCAAATAGAAGATTAACAGAATTGCACAATATAAGATCAAACATCAGTGCAGGGAATACTGACAGGTAACACCTGATCAGATGTTTCTTTTAATAGTAGTGAGGCTTCAGTTCAAGTACTGAATAATACTAGTAATAGTAGTGAGTCTTCAGTACCATGTTACCATGGTACACATTGAGCAGCTTGGATCTGTCAGGCTGTGCTTTGCTGGTTGTGAGCAAGATAAGCAGCAAAACATTAGAATCAATCAGGTTGTCAGTGTTGGTAGCTAACACCCATTAGTGGGGGTAAAACTTACAGCTTTGGACCTATCCTAAGATATGTGGGGCTTTGTAGCCAGGTGTCTCTGCTCCTCTCCAAGGCTATATATTCTGTACCCATTAATCTCTCTTACCCTCTTTATTACAAGAGCACAAATAGCAACTGCTGGAAAACAAATCCATGACTTTGTTAGTACTAACAAACAGCTCGTTTTTAATGTGCCCTTCAGACAGTCACCATTTCTTGAATTTTGGAACCACTCAACACATCTGAAGCCTCTAAGTCTACCACATGGGGCACCTTGCTTCTTGAGGTCCTTCCAGATAACGTGTCTGAAAAGCCATAAATCTTTGTTTGGCGTAAACAAAAGACAGAGCTCCTAGTGACCCTTTTTTCTTCCCTTCAAAAAGTGTGGCATAGATTAACTGCAGAAACACACGGCTTCTCTGTTGTTATTCCAAAGTGCTGACAAATACTGCTGTGGGTATAGTTAATCATTGAAATTACATCAGGGCTGGGTGTAATAAATGCGTGAGATAGATAATGAGGTCTGAGTTTTAATTTTATTGACTTATCTACTAAAGAAACTATTTGTTTCTTTTGACAGGTGGAGCCAACAGTTCCACTGCAAATAATGCTGCATGTATTTTCTCTCAAGGCATTCAGTTCATTGACAAAAACTTCCCTGGTGCCTTGTCCCGGTTCACAATCGATTTCCTAATACTCTATGCTTTTCTACCGGTACTTGCCATTATAGCAATTCTAAGCTTCAAAATAAGAGAGAGAATTATTGACAGGCAATAAAAAGGTAGGAGTTCCAACAATGTCTAATGCTACACTTGTAACTTTATTATGGCCAAAGGCTTAAATTATTGGATTTTAGATAGTATTTAAGTGATTACACATTCACCTCATGTTTGTTTCCATCTTGAAAAACAATGTTCTCTTAAGAGTGTCACTGGCTTCCAGATATTGGTATTCCCACTCCTGTCCCAGATCAGCCATAATCAACAGTATTTCATGTTTTAAAGGAGTTTTTGAATTTAATTTTGTTAGCTGTTGCTGACAATTTCTAATAACATAGCAGTGGTGCTCTAATTTTTTTCCTCATTATTTTGGTTTTTAACTATTACCAATAAGCAGAGGGGAACAACTGCTAGTAAATCTCATTTCTAGAATTGTATTTTAAGTCCCATGCTTTGTTTTGATACCATTTTAGGGATTTGTAGAAAGGAAACAAACCAAATACGTGTAAAGACAGAATGAAGAGGTCACTCCAATCTTACACACACTATACAACCAACGAGCGCAGATCTTGTAGCAGTATCAAAGTTACCCAACATGTTTTTGCCTTGTGAATGATGGTAAATCAGTGACGACAGTTATTTATATCTATTCCTTCTTTCAAGTTCTAAATCTTGTTTTGAAAGCAGTTTGTTAATTACTAGAAAACAAATTTGTTTAATAAGGTTTTGGTTTTGTTCAATAAAATGTCAATTAACTAGGCAAAAATCATAAAAGTTGTTTGTCAGTTCTTGGAAGCAATGTCATTTTTGTCTTCGGAAATTATTCTTGTGGGCCTCTCAGAATTGAAAGCATAAGAGACACAGAATTCCTACATTTTGTAACTTATTTTCATGTTCAGTGAAGAAATTATTTTTTGCAGAGGGATTGCTAGAGATTTCTTCAAGTATATTTGTATCTTAAAATTCCATAGTTACATAATTAGTTTTATATGATAGTTTTGAGATGAGGCACTTAGTAATGAAGAATTTTAAATCCAATCCTCAAGATAATGCAATATTTTCACTTAAGTGTGAGGCCAAGATTTTTTTCTAATATCTTTATGTATACCATTCTGAGATACAAAAGTTTTATCAGAAAAACACTTGGTGAAAAAAATATGTTAAAAATAACAACTGACATTAAAGAGCTGGAAAGACACCACATTAAAACTAATGTGGTCTCTCCCATTTTTATGTGCACGTAGGGTTGATCCGGTCTGCCAAGTGACTGTTCAGACATCTACTCTCTGACAAGTCTTAGCTCTCAAGAGACTCCTCTGGCTTTATTCTAGATTGTCTTGTGTATTCTCAAAACACTCAGTCCATCTCATACTAGGGAGGGTGTCCACGGACAAAACCCATGCCTAGTTTACGCTGGCATTTCACAAACTTAGGCTGAATGTGAATCAATAACAGTTCCAGCACTAGCCAAATATCTGTCAAATTAATTAGATGACTTCCTAGCATTTGAATATATGAGAGAAATGTCCATCTTCTAAACTCTGTGCAAAGTTATTACAACATTTTACTTTCCAAGACATAATTCCTGTATTAAGCTATATGATTTTGAAACAGAGATCTGGATCCAGGTCAAAGAATGTTTTACACTTTATTCTGCCAGGTTTTTATTTATTTATTCAAATATATCAAACAATGAAGCAGGTATTTCTTAAGGTTTGCTTTTGACTTATACATGCAAAGAACTAGAAAAAGATGCCCACCACACTCTACTACAGTTTCATATTTTGGGTGTGAAAACTTGTTTATATTTAAATACATGTTTAGGGCAGAAGTATTTAAAAATAAACCAAATAATGTGTTATAAAATAGGTAGAACTGACTAATGCCAGTCTTTATGTTCAAACCCATCTGTGAGCAATCTAGAATTCTTGTCTCCCCACTTTTTAAAACTGTGCCAGTGCCGAGATTCACAAATTTGGACTGAATGAACAGCTCTATTTATGAAAAATACCAAAAGGGATGCTTAATAAATACTAATTTTGTAGTTTGGTAATATGCATTTTCAACTGCATCAGATGAAATTGCTAGTGTAATGTTAAAATAATTTTGTAAACATTGTTAAACTGAAGACACCTACAGCAGCTCATCAATCAGAGTCAAAATCCATTTCTTTCCAGGATTTAGAGGCATTTCTTTTGTACTGTTCAAGTTCCTAAAACAGAAACATAAATACGTATTAAACTAATCTTCTCATTACTAAAAACTGCAAAAAATTTAAATTTTTAGTTGGCTAATGTATGTATAAAAACTTTTCAATGTAGAAAAAATGTACTACGTTTATATTTAACAAAATTATACTAGAAGTGCTATAAATTTTGTCACGTTTGCTCTCATATAGGGAGAAAGATTTTATTTATTTATGCCTAGATACTTTACAGGAAAGAGAAAATTTTGTCTCTTATCTAAGACATTCAGATTGAGAAACCAGGCTCCCTATGAACATACAGAAATATAACAATACACGTTTTAAAAAGAGAAACCACAACTACCCATCAGAAACTGCTGTTTCACGCACATTAAGGTGCTGCTGTTTAAGTGGATTCCAAGTTAGCATCTGCACGTAAAAATGCAAGGTGGTTATTAAAATTATCCATCTTTCAGCTAGATTATTAAAAGCAATCAGAGGCTTAAACTGTGGGGGTATACAGCAAGCAAATTAGGTATGAAAGATGAGGCAGGCTATATTTTGAGGTCAGCGGAGTACTAGCAAGGCAGACAAATGACCTCACTTCAGTCAAATGTGCTTCTGGGAACTTTGAAGCCTGTAATAAGAGGTTCTATCAACATTACTAAACAACAGTTTCCTCTGCTGAATTTTATGTAGTGGTGTGTACTGTCAGGAATTATTTCTGAAGTTTTTTTTTAAGAAAAAAAATTCATTTAGGAAGCACTACAATTGCTTTGCGTTTATTTAAAAGTAAGGCTTGCAACCTATTTACAGGAAGATGATGCTCTAAGGTACTGCTAGACCTAGGTGTGTACTGCTTGCAAGACAAGAAAAGACACCATATTTTATTAGATCAGAAAAGAGGTGGACATAAACTAGTGATTAGAATAAATGTAGTGCAGACCCTCAAAAGTGGACATGTATTTTATGATTATTATTTTTATTTTAATAGAATAGATGATATTAATATACAGAATTCTATATTTAATAGAGTATTTTAATATGATAGAGGAAGGGAGGTCTTGCTGTAGCTATGCAGGTACCAGAACTGACAAAAATAACAAAATTCCCACCTGGTGAATTTAATATTAGTATTAACTCTCAATCCAGCACAGAGGGAGGAAGAAGAAAACAAAGTCAGAGCAACAAAGCAATCAATTGTCTTAAGATTGTATGAAAATAATAAATGAAATTTTCTCTCAGGAAGTAACTTTAGCAGCTTTGTCAGCAGTGCAGAGTTTTCAGAAAACAGATGTATGAGCAGTAAGAAGATTTTTAGTTAGTGCACATTCTTCCTGATGCTTGCAGGAATCTAATTTTACAGTTTTTTAACTCAATAGTTACATTAGAACATACTGTATCTAGTCTAAATCTAGTAAGTCACATTATTAGATACAACTCCAGTAGTACTGAGCTGTTCTGTGTCTAAGCTGGTCTTTACTCAGTATTTTCACTCCCTTATTATTAATATAAAGCAATTTTGATCTTGGAACATACAGATCTGTTGGAAACTTGCCAACAGTTAGGAACAGAAAGAATACTGTGATATTTTAAGGAGCACATGTAACCTGCTTTATGCTAACTAAGTAATTTCAATTGTAACAACTTTCTGAAAGGCTTCAGGAAGGGGTAAAATTAGACAATGGAGTTTCTACATGTAACGACAATACTGTCTGGGGGTCATGTCTACAGGTGTTGGCTAAATAATTAGCCTTACAGACTTATCATCTGACTAAACTATTTCAAGAGAGAGGCAGATAATTTAGCAGAATTTATTTTGCTGTAATTTTAGCTAGCCTAGAAAGCAATTCAGTGTAAAGTCAATACAAAAATGCAAATTGTCAAACCACAGCATCTATTAGGACTGTACAGCTTTTCCACTACATACACAAGTACAGAACAAAATTATAAAAATTTGGTTTGGATGTATATCTAGATAAGGCCAACATTTAAACAATGAGCAATGAAAGAAAAAGAAAAATTAATTAAATAGGAGGACATTTACCAAAAAAAAAAATCTTTAACGAATCTCAGTGATTCAGGAGGAAAAATGCTGTCAGGAAAGTACACTTTCTTTGTTTATGTGCAAAACAGAAAGTAAAATACATCCTTGTAAGTCAGAAATGTAATGCAAAAATCTTTCAAATACTAAGATCACTCCAGAGACCCTCTTGGAAAAGGGCACCTTCCTGCTCTTAAAGTTCTATACTACAAACATAAGCAGAATTGTAGAATATGTTGCAATGATGCAATCAGCTAAGAGGTCTTCTCCCCAAAGTGAAAGAAGGTCCTGCAAAAGAATATGTCTTAAAGTACTCCAAAATCTTCATGCTAGCATTATGCTATGTTTGTTTTGTGGGTAGCAAGTGTAGGGGGCAGGGATCAGATTTACGAAGAAATAACAATTGCAATTTAAATGTGCTTTCAGAGTGCTCTGAATGTTTAAACATTATTAGTGCTAGCAACTTATCACAGATATCTCAACACTGGGATAAAGTGGATTTAAATTTTTTTTAAGCCTTAATGCTTCTGTACTTCTGTGCTTCTGTAAATTCTTCATCTGTCAAATGGGGAAGATCACACCTAATCTCATAAAGGGATTGGGAAGAAAGACTTAAATGATGTTTGTGAGGCACTCAGATAAGATAACATTACCACACATTCTCAGAGGAAAAAAAATTAATACTTTTGTGTTCATTGAAGTGTCTGAATGGCAGGTTGAGAAATAAGGTACATAAAGAATAAGGATGATGAAAAGAAATACTGAACAATTGATTTGAGACATCAGCAAAATAGTATATGATCATGTAATTAAAGACAATACCATAATGTCTACAAACAAGAAGGAAAAATTAAGATTGTAGGAAAAGCCTTAATTGTTGCATTTCTTCAGTTCTGAGTGACTGATATGACTTTACTTTTCATGCAGCTTCTTACTAGAAGTGCCCTCAATCTGGAACATGGTGAAAATAACCAACTACTAAAATACTGATTAAAAATCTTCAGCTCCTGGTGCTCTTTAAGTTGGTTTAAAAATTAAATCTTTTTTATCCATTTGGACATGCTTTCATGTGAAAACAAGAAATCTTGTTCTTGGCAGTTGAGTAAACATCCTAAATTACTTTTTCTCCCCATTATGAAGACTAGCACATCTCTTCCTCTGGAGAGAAAGAAAGGTGGTACTGCTTTGTTAGTCAGGTAGGTGCCTGTCACACTTCTCTGCCTGGTAACACTGGTCTGATCAAGGAGGTTCATGGCACAGTATGCAATTTTCTGTTTCATTGAGTAAGACTGAAATTGTCTCCTGAAGTTCAGCAATATGTTCATGATATCAAAATATGTTGAAAAAACCTGGCTCTCATTTTTATGGCCAGTCCAATCCCCATCTCAGACAGATTGCTGCAGATCTGACACAGAGGTGACACTTATCTGAGTGACATGGTTAATTAGGTCCCTCCAAATTTAGGGGAAATAAGACTATTCTTCCTTGTGAGATGGGGTAGAACCTTCTTGAATTCATGCCCTGTTAAAGTTTTAAGAGTTGGAGCCCTGTTCTTTAAGATCTGCTGCCATTACTTCTTGTTAGTTGACACCAAATGGCACCAGGCATCTACTTGTTTTGGAGTGCACTTTAATGGCATGAGGCTCCAGCACTGAAGGCATAACAGGAAACAAAAAAAAACCTCCGAAAAGACCTTAGAAAACTTACATCTGTGACACAGAGCATTGCCAAAGGAAACAGAGCAGACATCCCCATGTGCCATCTCACTGCTACAAACATTTAGAAGGAACTAAGGAACAAGACTTTCATGCCCCCACAGGTGCTTACATATGTAGGTGGTGTATGTGTAGCTCTGATCAATAATATTATTTTAAAAGATCTCACTCTTGTTCAAGTTATGCGTGTATCAAAAATGAAACTAATGTGACCTTAAGGCATCCAAAGCCAAAAAGCTAAGAGGGAATGGAGAGAAATGGATGACAAATTTGCCATGTTGTTTATGGCTGAAGAGTTAAGCAAAAGCTAGACATTAAAGGCCTAGTAACTATGCAAAATGAATGTTTTTCTCAAATCGTGAAAGCCCTGTGCAAAGAGCACAAAATTTCAGTAAATCCTGGAGAGAATCTCCTAGTTAAGAATTACATTAGAAATGTAAATTCCAAAAGGGTCCCTGGTGCTGTATTCTCTCAGAGTTTAACTGTAGAGAATAAAAAGGCAGTAAACAATTGCAACAGCACTATTTGATACAAACCTGCACTGTGTATGTCTGTGGGGCAAGAACTAGGAAAAGAATTCTGAAAAGGCATAGTTGAGAAAGAGGGATGTGCTCTATCTTGAAGAAAGGCCTCAGAGTGCTTTCCAGAGCAAAAACATTTAGAAAGAGAGTGGCATGTCTCATAGTCAAATCTGAAAATATTAAGGAGGCAAAATAATCTGGTCTAAAAGAAAACACTGCTGTGGCTGAATTCTGATAAGCTGGACTTTAAACTCATATGGCCAAAAAGCATCTCAGATAAATACTTGCTGACAACGAGTACCTGGGAGTCAGCTGGATACTTTCTCAATTCTGTACTTTTCTGTAAAAAAACTTTTTTCTAATTTTATCCTCGAGAATTCAACCTTTTACTCTGCTGGAATTCAGGTAAACCCTTCAACCAAGGTTACAAAGTTGGAAATTACTTATTTAAGTTTTGTATTGCCACAGTTATCTATTAATCTATTACAGTATTATTGAGCAATCCTGACCAAATCAGTCAGGTGTGCTGGTTCTACTATCAGGCACAGTGACAGGGCTGCATTTTGTTTCTGTTGCTGGTTTTGTGTTTATTTTTCTTTTAAAGCTTATCTCTGAGATAAACAAGCAAACTGGTTATCACCTAGAGTCCAAAGTAACATTAATTAACCAAATGTAACCAAGAGAAATGATAACATGAAAACATTCACTGTTATCACGTGAAACTTTAATTTTGCATTATATCCCATGATTTCATTAGTAACATGTTGCATATTAAACATCTTAATATACTGTTCCTCCTACAACAAATACCATGGGACTATATAAAAAATGTCAGACTTATGATGCATTTAAAATGTTGCTTTAAATACAGGATTTTTGTGCCACTTTTCATTTAACTGGGAAATAGACACTTCAAAAAACACTGCAACTAGAGAGTTCTTTTCTTTTAGATGTATATTTCTATCTTGGTGCCTTTCAAATTCTTGGAGTATAAAACATTTTAATAATGTGCAAATAATCTTGTAAAAATTGAACTTCATGATAGAGAAACGTAGGAAATAGCTGCAGATAACAAAAGTAATTTTCTCTTTAATGCTCAAAGTACTTGTCTTAGTCCAACTAAAAGAAGCTACACTGGTTTGCAATGCCCTTGAACAGATTAAGATTCTAAAAGCCAGTCTCTTTTGTTTAAAACCAGAAAATTAATAATTTCCTGTATGATTTAATCAATGCATACCAGTATCTTCTTTTGCAAGACATTATTATCTAAAAATAACAAACCTAGTACACCATATAGCTATTTTCAGATATGTAGATTTATACTAAGTATGAGATTGTATTATAAATTCCAAAGGAAGCATGCTTTAGAGATTTTAATGATTTTTAAGACTGCACTTGATGTAATGGAAATTCAGAATTGATGCCTACATTAACAGGATATTACAGGTAATGTGCAAGTTCAAAGGCTGCAGAAGATTCTTGAAATTGCTTTATTCTTTGGATAAAGCTTAGATTGATTTTAACAGACCTGTACCTGTGATATCAGTGAAGACTATTTCACACAGTACTGCTACTCAGGTGTTGTTATATACTGATGGCTACAAGGCAGTGTTTTAACCTTCATCTAGTTTGCCACAGAATTTTTCTATAAAAGTCATTCACTACTAATCTAGAGAAATGCAGAAATACTTCAAAATTAATAAGAAAAAATAAAAGACCCCACTAAAGATCTTCTAGAATTCAGAGATTAAACCATGTGGTTAACAGAGACAAAAAAAAGTAAACAGTCCCCACCCCAGACCTTGATATTGCTTCCTAGACTTTCTGTTAATTAACACCCAAATGAGAGTACAGGGTGCAAAAATGAAGAAATGACTGCCAAGAAAACTTCAAAGTTTTGCTTCAATATTATTTTAGTGAAGTAATTCTGGAAAACAGAGGGAAAATTTGAATTATTAATTTCTAAAGAAACTCAAAGCCAAAACTTTGAGATCTGACAATGCTCTACCAGCTTAATATCTACCAATGGAAAAAAACCCAAACACACAACCTAAGGTGAAATCTAAAGCTGAAGTTATTTAAGGGCAAAAAGGGGAGTACAAATATATTCTACAATTAGTTCAGCAATGCTGGTGGTTCTGGAATACCTGACTGTGAACAGCAGTTGGAGAACTACCACACACCTGGTTTTTCTGAGCTCTCATGACATCAACTTCATACTCAGCGTACTGTATATCCTGTGCAGGGTCCTTGCTATCTTGTAAATCACAGGAACTCTAAAAGAAGAAAAGACAACAACCCAAATGATAGAATTTATCTTCTGTTCTTTTAATAAGAAAATGCCACACTGTAGATCTAATGAAAGTATTTGCTTTTAATACGAATATATTAAAAGCTTGCATTTGTGGACAAATTTTGTGCTATACAACACAGATTAGTTAAAAGAGCTCTTCTATTAGTAAAATGATGAGAAACTAATAGTGCAGCTAGATCTTAAAGGAAAGAAAATATACTTATTTGGTAGTTGTTTATTACTCTTGAACCTCAAAATGAAAATATCTTTTCTGGCCCATGACATTTGGGCATAGTTGAGGTTGCTCTTGCTAAAGTACTTAATATTCATGAACAGAACTTTGTTCTGGTTATCAGAAGCCTTATGTCAATAGCTGAGAAATTGATTACTGTCTTTTTGCCAAATATCTGAATTTTCATTTACTAACCTTGAGGCAACTGTAATACCAAAGAAGCAAATACACTAATAGAAAGAAACAGTATCTAATCTATCAAATAAAGAGGTTTTTTTTTTAAATGTTGTCCTGGACATTTCTCCTTATTTATAACAAATGGAAAATAGCAAGAAGGCAATCATAGCAATGATGGAATAAAATAAAGCAGAATTATACTTCTTAGATGAGGCAATGGACAAAGAAATTTCCAATGCATAAAAACAGCTTTAATGTTTCAAGCATACTTTGGAACCAAAACGGAAGACTGGGAATCTATTTGGTGAACCTTTAAATCTTTAATTAGACTGACACACCCAATGAACACTGATGGAACTTGCAAGGTGAGAAGTGTATTCATTTCTCCAGCTGTTTCAGGAGGAGTTCAGATATTACTGGGGGAGAACAGATGTTTGTTTACTGTGTTTTTAAAGGCTATGAGGAAAAACAACGTGAACAATAACTGTTCTGTATAGTTTCTGAAAAGTAAAGTTTAGTCTTTATCTTATTTGGGCATCTTATACAGAGAATGGCATCTTTCCTAACTACTAAATATAGGGAGCTGATTGAAGATGTAGAAGCTCTTAATCAAAGGATCACTGCATACAAATCTGTATGTTTTAATAATGTATTAATTAAAGGGAACTGCTGAGTGAGACTGAAATTCCAGTCACTGGACTTGAAAGACAAAAAAATCAGGAGGGATATTACTACTGTTCTGTAAAAAAAGCAGCTGTGCATCTGGCATGTAATAAATACCTACCTTGGGAGGAAATGTTTTCTCAAATACTTTTTTCCACAGTTCCAAAGGTGTGTTTGCACGCATCTTTCCAATATCACTATCCGAGGCAGGTGGTGGTCCTAAGGATTCCAGCACAATGTAAGACAAGTATGTTGTCATAACAGCATCAAATATAAAATAATTTTGCATAATGATCCATCTAATTTAGTATTTTATCTTCTACAGTGACAAGATGCAACAAATTTGAAAAAAAACACATTGATCTCCTACCATGAAATGGGCTGAGAAGCACTGTATATTGTATTTTCTTTTAGATCTAAGCTTAGTGGTACTTTAGTATTTGACGTAGTCCTGATACTTTATTAAGCTACCTAAAAAAACTGTACAAATAATTCTCAATAATATACTGAATCATGATTTTAAAATTTATAACCCATTTCCTTCAATAACTGATAATGATGTGCTATGATTAATTTATCTGCTTAAAATGTTTTTCTCATTTTCAAAACAATTAAGCAACAAACACAATGAACAGGGAATATCCTAACCTATTTGGCTCAGCGAATCCAGGCCTGCTGGTATAAACAGAGGTTTGCTGGGATCCACTGATACAGATTTGCTAAACAGAAAAAAAGGAAGTGTATCAAGTGAGCATTTAGCAATCAATGAAAAATTACATTATTCTAGCCAAGACTAGAGTCTTACTGGGCTTTGCATACAAATATGTGTAAATAAAAAAGTACTCAATTCCATTGGTAACCAATTCATCGCTTTGGGGATCGCAAACAAAGGAGTAATCACTGTCCTGTGCAAACATAGGCAGTTGAGTAACAGGACTCCAAGTCCATGGACAAGAACCTTTCAGAGATCATATTTAAGAAAAAAAAAAGTTTTGATGATTAAAACATTTTTATGAAGTAATTTTAGACTCTTGTCAAGACATTGAATAGTTGAACAATAATGTTACCTTTTATCATAGCCAAATGCCAAGTGATTAATAAGAACACGGGCTTTCAGCAGCAGAGCCTCAGATTTACTGGTAAACTAAATGAATCAGAAAACAAAATACACATTATAACCCTCCATCATAGAAATATTAAATTATGCCATCTATGGAGAGGATGGAGCCTTGCTAATTCCTGACCTCAATAAATTTGGTATATGTTCACTGAATTTACTAGAATCTCACCTTCCCTTTCCAAAGTATGAGTGTATTTGTTACTGAATATATTGACCAAGAAAGATTAAATGAACAACAGTATAAAGATTAAAGACTGAATTTTAAATTCCTGATTCAAAATCTTTTGTCCAAGGCTAATGAGCTATTAAGATTTTAAATTAGATTAAAAACTATCCAGAATACCATAAACATTTAGAAAGGTAATGAATAACTATATAATTGTTCTCACATCGTAAAAGCAGCTTCAAAGTGGCAGAATGGCACAGATTTATCAGAAAGCAGTTCTCAGAATATATTCCCAAACAACATGCTTATTCCCATCTAAGGGCTCTTGTATCCTAATAGATTCATGTCTTTGGGAAAGAAGTCAGATCTCTACTGTGGAAAATTAATTTTCTCCCATTCATTTCATGGAGAATCAGGATTTCGCAACCAAAGAGTTTTAGGATTCTAGTTTTTATTTAATTACAGTAATGCTTAAATACTTTAAAAAAAAATAATCAAGACAGTTATATTCTCAGTTAACAACAGACAAATTCATGTGTTTACATGGATGCAAAAGGATGTGCTGTGATTATAAGAATTTAAAGCAAGCATAAGTTGCTTTGCTAATTACTAAGCTACTATTAAATATTATTTATTTCATAAATGACAGTTGATACAATTAGACCCATCTTCTGATGCAGAGTGGGCCCAGGAGGCAGCGTTTTTGGACTGTGAATCTCAGTATGCATGTTTCTGCCTTAACAATCACTTTTGCCCATCCTCCTGTCGTGTACCAAAAATAAATTTGCCAAATACACAGTAAACTCAAGACAGGAACTAAGCTGGCTAACAGATAACTATTAGCTTGTATATGTGTAGTTTGTTTATTCACAAAGCATGTCCATCCATCCCCTGTCAATACCTGTACCTCATTAACAGGTAGCCTTACGAAGAAAGCTACTGTAAAACCAATTAAATCCCATTTGCTCTGGAAGTTTTACATTTGTATTTTTTTAAACATTGTTTTATAACAGAAATACTGTTCATCTTCTCTATGCTTAAATAGAAAGTGAATATACACACCACTAACGATGCTCCATAATAATGTGAAACAAATCGAAGTGTCTTGCTTATTATTTTCCTCATTTCAGAGTCAAACTCCTGAAAAAGTTGATATTGGAACATATATGTAAGAAACAAACCCCAAAATATTACAGTTAGAACTTTTCTTTTTTTTTTTTCGTATAAACTGCAAAGCATTTAGTCTACAATATATGAGGCTTTCAGCTGTCAGCATAATTATATCTTAAGACAGAATCAGTAACAGCCTACTCTGAAAAGAAATGTCACAATTTCCCTTTGTTTCTTTTTTACAGAGGGAGCCTAATTCAGGCAATATGTTAGTCCAGAAAAAGTTTCTTAATTGGGAATGTGTATACAATTTTCAGTTACTTTGATTTTGCTTTAAATTTTTAGAAGTAGAAATGCTGCCTACTGTAAGAATAAGGATTTTTTTCTTTTTGTGAAAATATTTAAGTAAATCTTTGGGTATATGCTCTCTAAAGTCTAATACCTGCCAGACTTGAAAGGTGCATAAAAATATCTTTTTATCAATGTTTCTTTAATATAAGATCATACAGATGGCCTTCTCTGGATAAAGTGGGTGAAAACGTGGTCCAAATGAAGCCTGCAGGAGTCTGTCCATAGACCCCAAAGGAACTAGGTTTTTAAATTGTGCTTATTACATGAGAGTCACTGACTTTTAAAGAGGTCATGGCTCAGCATAAAGCTTTGGTATGAGACAAGGCAAGTCCCTTATTAATAAAGAATTAAGTAACTCCAAGAGTCAGCCGGGTATCAATGCACTATGCATTCATCCAGAGAAGTGCAGGCTGCCAGCATGACTCCTGAAAATCCAACATACTGTCCTAGCTTCTCACAATCAAGTGCTGTGATTATGCATTTGCTTGGATTTTTTACATTCTGGGAGAGAATCCAGCAGTACTGTGACATTTTTTTCCTCTCCCCCATAAAAGATATAATTACTTACTCCCTTGTCTCTAAAAGCTTAAAAAGTACTTTAAAAGAAGTTCCAGACCAAAATGATAGTTTACTGTTTGTGCTGCCACTATGAGCAAAAGATCTGATCAGCTGACTGGAGAGACACCCCTCTTTCACTGCCATATACTTAGAGGTGCTGTGAGAAGGGACACATGGAGCTGGATTTCTCTCATTACAAAAGTAAGTCATCAACATGCTGTTTTCTTGCTTCCCTCTTTGGTCTGCAGCCACTTGTGTCTCAACATTTTCCAAGTACATCTCAAAAATCATCAGTTTGGGGGTGTTTTGTGAAGGAATGACAGTATGCCTTCCTTATGCTCTTGTATGGAAATATTTTTTTTTTTTGTGGTAGAACACTGACTGGCCATACTTTTATTCAAAAGATTACTATTACCTTAGTGAAATTTTAGGGTATAAAATATGTACTGGGAATATTTTAATTATTTAAAATGTATTTAAGTATTACTTACATGAAAAATATCATATTTGCTTCCAATTATCACCAAGGGTATTGGAAAAGGGTCAACTAACTCATAATCCTATTAAAAAGATATAGGACAGTTAAGCAGTGTAAACAAACTGAAGAAGATTACAACTGTTAAAACAACTGAAATGGGTTAAAATTAATTCACAGAAGACAAGGTTTTAAAACCCTAAAGTTGATGAATAAACTTTAATGCAATATCCATACCACATTCTACAATTTTCCCATTTTCTTCATAAATGGTCAGGAAATAATCCTTGTGAGCAGTCAGAACTCTTACTGGCATAAAAGGGCTCTTACACTATATACTCTAGCTCCAGCGTTAGATGGGAAGGGAAGAGAGGAAAAACTTCATGAATTCCAGCCAGACTGGATTACTAGAAATGGCTTTTTGACACATTCCTTGCATAATATATAAAGGAATACAGACAAAATCTCAAGAAAAATAAGTGGAATGATTTGCATGTGTCACACATTTTTCCTTCCTACATCATGTTTTCAAAACTCTTAAAAAACATTTAATGTTTTCCTGTAGTCCATATGAAGTGAGATAATCCCCTCATGTGTTCATCCAATTATTTATTCAAGCTGCTTTGGTTGCAGCAGAGTGGAAAAGAGATGTGTTGTAGCAGAGGTTGGCCTGTTATCTTCTAAAACCAGTTATTTTGCATACAGGTTAAATGACAGTCAGGATGTTGAAAAGAAGCTGAACACACTGAAAATCCTCTTCTTGGAGAGGAAAAAGAATGGCTTCACTCATACACTGTGAAGGCAAGAGCTTTGAGCAAAATTATTGTAACTTAAAACTGAGTATATAGAATACAGAACTGAAAAGAATAGTTTTAGTTTCTTAACTAAATGGAGAAATTGAGATAATGTCAGAAACATTAAAACAAGCATCTTTTGACTGTGGAATTAATTTTTGACTGTGGAGTACTCTAGGTACATCCAGCCTGTTTAAACAAAGTATGCAACTGATATGTTTTATCATCGTAGCCAGTAATTCTTCAGCCAAGCCAATGGAATATATCTAATCCTTAAAAATATAATCTAAGAATTTCATTGATTCCCATTTATCATAAAAATATGTTTAGCTATAAAAAGGCAAATAAAAACCTGCATAAACTGTCATTTAATGTGGCTATAAAACTCAGTATTTACTCCCAGAAAACTGACACAATTTTTCCTTGAACAATGATGAAAGTAAAAAGAGAACCAAGGAGTAACATAAAATTTTATTTGCATTGTTTTTGATAGTGAAAGATAAATAGAAATTCTAGTTTAGAAGGTATAATTGTGTTCCCTACAGGGCAAGAATAACAATTCTCTTCCTAGCAATCAATGGCATTATTTTTACTTTATTTCAATAAGCTTGCTGTTTTCTGAGATGTATACCTCTATATGTAAACTTGACACTGTGGTCATGATTTATTGCCAAATGTGGTTGTAGGTATTTTGTTTTTGTGTATTACCTTCTCTAAAAGTATAAAAAAAAATCATAATCCAGATCTCAAACCTTATACTCTAAATCTGAGTGTTGCAATGTTGCTTTCCCATAAATTTTGAGTTACTTTTAAATTTCTGGGCTTTATATGCATTTGCTGTATTAAAGCATTTTATAGAAGGTACAGTAACTAGATTTACATGCCAAGTCTTTGAATTGTTGAATACTTATTTATGCATTATATACAGACAACATTTGCAGAGGTTTAATGCACAATGACTTTTCAATTCTATTGCGCATAATCTAGTTTAGCTTTTCCAGAGATTTAGTTAGCAATTATGTTTAAAGGACTGATGTTAACATTTCTGAAACTTTATAATTTAATTAGTTGTCAGATTATCAAAAGGCATTGAGTTTGTGATAGACATTTAAATAAATGCAAAGTATATAGTCATGTTGATGGCTGTTATAACTATATTCTTTGCTTAAATTTGTACCTTCAGCTAGTCTCTTGCTAGATGACTTTTGTACATTCTAGTTTTCATCTTCATTTTAAAAAGATGAGGGGAAAAAAAAAGCAAACTGCTACTCTAAAACTATTTCTTTTGATTGGTGTAACATGCCATAACAATCACATTAGATATCTAACAAAAAGATATAAGAAACCTTCTTTCCTTGTTTCTGCTCTTATTGAATTTTTATTAAATTGCTATAATTTTCCAGTGAACAGGTTCATCTACATCAAATGGATTTTCAGTCATGCATAAAAATCTAAAAGAGTTGTTTATGATTTTCAAAAGCATTATCTTTAACTGTATAAAGGCCTGTGACATCTGGAGAAAATATTAGAAGTAACTTACTGGGTGATCCCTCTGCAGATTGTTCCGCATCTTCTGTTTAGGTTCAGCAGCTACTTCAGGATTTGTCTTTTCTAGTTTGGCTAAAATTTTGTTCACGTGGTTCCTGGTGACCTGCAGAAGGTTCTCCATAGTAGTCCAGAGTTCATTAGGTTTGGACAGATCCAATACAAGAACTACAGCAAAGGATCTATTAAAAAGGCATTATTTGGTCACACATTCAGTGCACGAGGCAATCAACATTTTCATATAAAACTGGACTGTACTACACATGTGAACAAACAAATGCCGAGAGAGAATTAAATGTGACAGCAAAGGAAGATGGCTTCAAAGGATATTCTGCACTCTGAAGAAACCTCTCCCTTGTCTCTTTTTCAGAACTACTATTTTGGCAACTTTCCATCATCGTGGGGGGATTGCATGTATCAAACATTCTTTCAAAGCAGTAAAATATGCAAATCTCCTCAGCCCATTTAGCTCCTTCTTCCTGTATGACCAGGCATTTATACTGTCATGTATCCCTGCCATCTCATAAACTCTACAATCCCAGATGAAGCAATGTTAGCAAATAGTTAGGATCTTTCCTAACTATTAATATATTGGAAAGCTCTCTACTTTCATTATTTTTTTGTAATATGAAAGGGAAATGAGAAATGTTTTACATCTAATCTCCTTTCCTTCCAAAACCCTGGTCCCCAAAACACTAACTGCATTAAAGTGCAACTGTAAAGAACATCACAGATGCAGTCACTTGAATGGATGCAATCATTCTGTCACATTCCAGCCTGACTTGAAAAAGGGGATTCCAAACCAGAGTGGTATTAGAAAGGCTACAAAGCAAAGTGAATGTCCAATTTCACTTTAAAATGCTGTGGGTGGAAAAAAATCTGGTGAAAAATCTCTTGATGAAACTAGGTCCAGTTCATGGAACTTTTAAATAAGCAAATTGCTTGACTACAGAGAGATGAGAAAGCCAGTGAAAAGCACTTATACTTAAGTTGAAATGGTAGAATTTTTTTACTAACATGTTAAAGTATTGCCTTATGAACAGAGGTTCGTTGTTCTTACAGAATGTTGCTATCCCACAAAAGAATCTTAAGATTATTCACGTCAGTAAAAAGGGAAGAAAAGACTGATGGAGGTGAAGATCAGTTAATTTAATTTACAAGGGCTGAAAAATGATCGTTAAATTTTTCTCTCCCAAGCTCTCTAGAAACAAAGAGCTTCACATGCCATGTTTTATTTTTATTCTGTCTTAGTCTGTCAGCAAATAATGGCATTATTTCAGTAGTCAAAACAGTAGCAAATGTACTTGATAAAAACGGTATCCCTCCTTTTCTTTTCCCCACAGAAGTTAAAGCTCACTACCAAGAAAATAAAGCAATGCATCATAATACAAAATTTATCTTTTGATCCTTTTCTCCCCTTCCTTTAAACTCCATCTTCCCTAATCAAAAACCCCATAAAACACACTCCCTAACCCTCTCATTTCTTCACGCAACTTTTCATGCATTTCTTCTTCCTATGCTATACTATTACTTTAATGGATTTTTCTCACTCCATTCTCTTAATTTGATCTAAATTCCTGTTTCCTTTAGTTTTCAAATAAGTTCAATAGCTCTAGTCCCTCTTGGAAACATCATCTCTCTATTACTTGATCTTCTCATGAGATGGTCATTTCCAAAACATCCAGAGATTTTTCTGGTCACAATTTTTTGCCTTGTTTTTCACCCTAAAATACTGTCCCTCACGGAAAGAGCATCTATGTTTGCATGCAGAAGTAGGAAGCAAGATTGTATTTTTCACATATCCCCAAGTTGCTTTTTCTGCTCTTTTACCGAGCATAAAGATATTATGTCTTCTCTTTTTCTGTGTGTCTCGTTCCATGTGCTTAAGGCCAACCTACTTCCTCCATGTTACCACTTTTTTTTTGTTGAGATTACTGCAAACTTGGTTTATTAGCAGAAAAGTACGAAAAGGAAGATCAAAGTATCAGTGGTACTACAGTGATTTTTAGAAAAAATCACAAATGTTCTCTCTTACATTTTGAAAGAGATTTTCACAATAAAAGGTCTAGAGATTTACTTATGTTTGAAGGAAAGCTGAAATTAACTCTGGAATTGTAATATTTACACTCACCTTATGTTGTGGCTAGTGATTGGTATTCGAATGAGTTCCAGTAATGAGGTTCCACCACCTAGTTCCCAAAAATGAGCTATATCTTTAGGCTGTAAAAGAGTCTCTTTCTGTTAGAAATGTGTGCTTCCATGCAATACCAAGGAAAAATCTTTAGCTGGTAAACAGGCTTTTCATGCAAGTGACTCAGAACAAGAACACACTTCATTAGTATTTTCTAAAACCAAAACCAAATACAAAATTCCCCATGTTCAAGTAATCCCATATAATGCTTAGAAAAACTCCTGGCATGCCTATGACTGTCTTGATAAATGGCTATTGTAAAGTAAAAAAATAAGGAAGCAGCATGATTACTGATAAATGTTTAAAAAAAATAAATCAGGTTCTCTTCACTTTCTTTTTGTTTATTGCAGCTCAAGACTAATGCTTTTTGAGAAGTTTGCAACTGGAAAAGTAATGAACCTGTACCTTTGGATTCAGTTTCTGGGAAAAGCTTTAAGTGATTTTTATCTTTCAGAGTCAGGTTTTCCACTCCCCGCTTCAGCAACTGAAACAGCAATTCCCTGCAGCAACAGTTACTGCTGCTCAGCAGTGTTGTGCTGTGGTGGGAATGGGCTCACTATTTCCATTAACATAATCTGCAGTGCAAAGTTTAGTGATGTGGACACATAACCCAAAAATTTAATTATTATTTAACATCCTCTAAGATGACTGTTTCTCTCACATCATTGGTTTGTACTCATTTTGCATATTAAAGACAAAGTTAAAGGCATGCATACTATGTTGCAATGGGAAAATAAAAGCACTCAAACACAAGTTTTTATAGATGAATTTGATTGCTTTGTGTTATAATTTGGTCTCTGATCTACTGTGTTTTAGTGAGGGGGAAAAAACATATTACTGATTAAAATACAGAATTAAACTAGCTAAATAAAAACATATTAAATTCCTTTTTGTTTCACAGACAATAAGCTAAAACCTCTAAGATACTTTTATATAAAAATAAAACATACTATTTTTATGCCTATGTATATACATATGTATGTATATATGGTAAATTATACTTTCTGAATACTCACTGTATTGTGTCTCCTTGCCCTTCTTCCAAAGGTATATTCCAAGGCTAATGTTGGCTTTGGAGTCTCTTCCCTATGCAAGGAAAAATAACTTCATTTTGTCAAGATCCTCTAAATAAAGGAAGTTAATTCTACAGTTACCAAATTACATTTCTCAGTTAGTTTAGGCTTAGAGACAGCAGTACAGCGAGGACACTTCAGGACACAAGCTCTCAGGTACTGAAGACAGGAGAAGCAGCAGCACCAATCTGAAGAGATGGGCCATTTCAGCTCTTTAATACTGGAAGAGAAGGACTGAAAGGGTCAATGACAGGTAGTAAAGAAGGGAAAAAAACTCATTCATAAGTGACCAACCAGCTACATTATGAATTATGCATACATTAGGAATTATCACACAATATAACTGCTATGTAAAATTCTAATCTACAGGTGAAAACTGCTTTTAAATATTTGACACATACCTCTCAAGACACCTCAATATAATAGTGGTCTTTCCCTGGAAATTAAAAGCAAAGAAGAACGCTACTGTACTATCAGTAAAGCATAAAAGTTGTATCACTAAATCAAGTTATTTAACATTCCAGTAATAAAGTACCGGAAAATTGCAAATGCATGTAATTGTCTGTAGCCTTATAGTGGAAACTTAACTCCAACTTTCAGTCAGAATCAAATTATACTACCATTATTATAATTATAAACTAACAGAGATGACAAATACAGTAATAGGAACAGTGTACTTAAAATTAGACACTGGTGATCAGTTTGACCAACTCTTTTAAACTGTTTAACAGTTTTTAATTATAAATAACGCATTTATGTAATGTGTGATTGCCACTGGAATTAATGATTACTGATGAGATGGAAACAAAAAGACTGCTTAAAATACAAATAAAGAACAGAAAAATACCTCTTTACTTTGTTAAAATTCAGACACTGACTACCACGCCACACTGAAGGGGCTAGCACTTCTACAGTTAACTCCTGTGTCACCTTCCATCTCAAAAATCAGTGAATTTTGGGTAAATATGAAAAATCATTGTATTTTCTCTGAAAAAGGTACTTTAAAAATTGCTGACTAAGAGATTGCACATATACCAGGCCTTCTTAAAAAATATGACTCAGTTCATCAAAAAGGCAGATATTTCTTGGCTAACTTTACAAACAAATGCCAACAGAAGAAAAATATGAAATTACCAGTGATCAACTTACTGGACACTTACAGGACAATGAGTTAAAACAACCTCAGGTATATGGAATCCTGAGTTTGCAATCAGTGATACAGCATGTTCAAATAGGTCTGACATAATACAGACACAATTCATTGTGGCATATCAAGGCCTTGATCTACAACGAATCTGGTATCAATGCACTTAAATTGGATTGTTACCAGTTAAACCTTTACAAGGGAAAACAATTAAAGAGGGTAGCATTATTTTTGGCAGTTACTTTAAAAAAATAATGAAGCCAAACCTCAAAGAATCAGCACATCATTGATAATCCTAACCATAAACTTGAATTCACACTGTGTGGAATGCCCACTCTTTGCAGAATGAGACCATGACATATTCTGTCTTTAAAGTTAAGTCAACCTTAACATCTGAAAATACCAGATATTTTCCCTGACACAAACTATGTTTGAAAGGTGTATGATTGTACAGTATTTAGCATTACCCCATTTTTGTTTCCCATAAATAATATTGATTTTTCCCAAACTTCCCCCTGCTTGACATCATCATCACGGTTTTCTCTCTTCTCCACTTCAGCTATAGCAAGATCCCACAGAGTATCACTAGTTGGAAAAAAAATAAGAGGAGAATAATTAGAGAAAAACCATGGACCATAATTCCTGAAAATATCCAAATGAAGGTTATTGTGGTGTATATTATTATTGTGATTATTTCACATCACGTACCCTCTGATTGTCGCAGCACTTTTAACCAAACAGGGTTAAGTAACATTCCTCAGGTAACCCCAGCTGCCATTTGTGGCACACACAGAGCAAACACCAGCTCTGCGGCGGGAGGCTTTGAGTACTTTTAATCACAGAATCAATTAGCTTGAAATAGAACTCCGAGATTGAGTCCAACCTGTGTTCGAACACCACCCTGTCAACCAGACTATGGCAACAAGTGCCGCCTCCAGTCTTTCTTTAAACACCTCCAGGGACGGTCACTCCACCACCTTCCTGGGCGGCCCATTCCGGTATCTGACACCTTTAAAAGGTTTTCTATCGACTCAGGCTTTCCGCAGGACCTGCAGGAGGCTGGCAGCCCCTGGAGGCGGCAGCTCCCCGACGCCGGCCCCGGAGGAGCCGGGCACAGCTCGGTGGGCTCGGGAGGGCTCCGGACCCGGGCTCGGTGTCCCGGGAAGCTGCTGCTCGGGGCCACGAAGGCTCCCCGTTCTCAGGCTCACCCGTGGTCACCTGCGGATCCCTTCCATGTGGGGTCCCTTACAGCGGCAACCGGCCCAGGGCCGGGCGTGCCGTCTCCTGCCCCGAGCCCCGCTCGCTTTCAGGGCAGAGGCCGGAACGGCCCGTTTTAAGCCCGCCTCCCTCCTTCCCTCTCTCCGTCCCTCCCTCTCTCTCTCTATTCCAGGCTGTGCTCCCCGGCCTCTGGCTCCTTCTCCCCACGGCAGCGGGAGCGACCCCCCGGCACCGAGCCCGGGCAGAGCTCCCCAGTACCTGGGCTTGGGCATCGCTCGGCGGGGCGCGGGCCCGGCTCCCCGTGTCCATGGGAACCGCGCCGGGAGCGCCGGGAGCGCCGGGAGCTGTAGTTCCGCGGGGACGGGGCAGCTCCCGCTCCGCCTCCGGCCCGGCCCCGGGGCTGTGCTCGTCCCGGCTGCTTCTGTCTGCAGGGTTCCCTCGCCTCTCTGCCGGACCCGGGGTGACGCCGAGTCCTCAGGAAACTTAGACTGTAGCCTTTATTGTGAAGGGGCAAAATACTCCAGCTATGGAGGAAACCAGGGATGAGTAAACAATAAATGAGTCTCATGTGACCTCAGAGTTAAGCACTGGCTCCTGATAAACTATTCATGGTCCCTAAGTGAGATTTGTTACCAGTGGAGGGAATGAAACGAGACCTGAGTAGTTCCCTTATACAGAACTGCTGTATAAGAAAGTACATTTATGTTAGAATAATTATTGTGTAATTATTTTATTGTCCAGCGGAGGGCAGCGAGGGTGACTGGGAGACTGGAGCATCTCACTTCCGAGGAAAGGCTGAGGGAGCTGGGCCTGTTCATCCTCCAGAAGAGATGATTGAGATGGGACCCCATCAATGTCTGTAAGTATATGAAGTGGGAGTGCCAAAGGATGGAACCAAGCCCTTCTCGGTGCTGCTGAACAGTAGGACGTGAGGCAATGGGCAGAAACAGATGCATAGGAGTATAGGGAAGATCCACCGGAGTATGAGGAAGAACTTCTTTACTGTGCAGCTCACCATGCACTGGAACAGATTGCCCACAGAGATTGTGGAGTCTCCCTCACTGGGGATATTCAACAACTGTCTGGATGCAATCCTGTGCCATATGCTCCAGGATGACCCTGCTTGAGCAGGAAGGTTGGACCAGATGACCCACTGTGGTCCCTTCCAACCCTAGCCATTCTGGGATTCTTTGATTTTGTAGTTACTGGGGCATACAAAGTAAGATGCTGTAACAAACAGGGACTAGATTATTTCAAGCAAGATCTATCAAAAATCAAGTCCATAAATCATGTTAGGCTTGGGTCAGAAAGCAGCATTTAAAGGGTGCAGTAAAACAGCAGGATGACTCTGAATATGAAAGAGGTATAGGATGTCCTACATCAGGGAAGTGACCCCAAAATCCAGGACAACAATTACAGCTACCTTCTGTAGCTGAGTAGCTGCTTTGTGTCTTGAGAGAGTGGAGACAGAAAAACGTAAATGAAATAATTTGATCTGTTTGATCAATGCAAGGAAAGTGGACTCATTCATACTGATTAACACAGATTTAATTTTAACTGTTCCTTCTTCCCTACCCAAAGAAGGCCGATATAGCCTTCTACTGACCTAAGTAAAGCCCATTCTTTACATAAGATTTTTTTTTTCTAAATTTAGCTTGCATAATCACTCAGTTTCAGTTCCAGAAGCATTTGTATGGCTGCTTTTGTCTGGTTTTATTTACTTCCAGGTTTTTACATGCATCTTCTAAAGAATTTGCTAGCCTCCTATGGAAATCACCGTCTTGCTAATTAAAATCCAGAAACTTCATTGGTCAACGTTGTACAGTGCAGGTCATGCTGATGCCTTTCTAAGTGCATTTCTTACATCACTTTCAGTTCAACAGAACACTTCTGGTATCTTGGTATATATATGAAGCCAATGCTGATCTATAATCAGCAGCTAGATGTAGGAAAAACCCTGGACAAAGCTGGTCTTGCTCTGCCAAAGATAGCAAAACTATGGTAGGAATCACTCCTGGCACTATAACCTAGGCAGGTGTTACTGCAATAGCAAGAGTATAAGATTAAAAAGCAAAGTATTTTTGCAGTGATTTACTCAGTGATAGAGATGGCAAATCTGGAAGATGCTGCAGTACAGATTTGAGCTGGGAAGCACAGTGCAAGGGTGTACAATTATTAAGTGTACTGAAGCCCAAATTAAATTAGAAACTGTAAAAAAACAGAACAAAACCTAAAAAACTTCTTCTTCGTAATTCATTATTACTGAGTTACTAATCACCTTAGTTAAAGTTAACTCAAACTAATGGATTGCACTACACTGTATGGACTATTAAAGCTCTACCTAAAGCTTTAAGGGCTGAATTCCTTTATGCAAGAATGACTTCTTTCCTTCAGGAAAAATTAAAACCTATAAAAACTGTGGTAGTCTGACAAGGGATTCCAACAGCAACACCAGCCTTCTGTTATAGGGAAATATAGGCTTCTATTTGAAAAAAAACCTTAAATCCAAAATAACAAAGAACAATAATGTTGTGGATTGTATTAAAAACTCGAAGTTTTATCATTTGCCTGCTGTACTACAGGCGTTTTAGAAATGAGCAGTTCTCTTACACTGCTGCTCAAAATTGAGAAGGCAAAGTGAAGTTCAAGTAATATATTAATTTACACTGAATTCTAAATATTAACTTCTGACTGCTAGTTCGAAGCAAGCACAAAAGATGTTCTTAAATTCATGACAGAAGGTGAAGTCTCCTTGCATGTGGTAACATATTAATCTCACCATGACAATATTTTTAAAACCTAGGTTCTGCAAGCCTTGAGAATGGGAAGTTCTTCAGCATCAGTCCCAGAAGTCTCTGCTCATTTGGCAGCTCCCATAGTATCAGCACTGCTGAAGATTAGGTGGTGAGAAAGGTCTAGTTCCTACCTGGGCTTTAGTCATGGGTTGGGTAGCACAGTATGAATTGTTCTGGTAGAGGCTCAAGGTTAAGACTGAGATGTGGATTAGTCATAAGGCTTGGGCTGGGTGGGGAAGGCAGATTATCTGCCTGGGCTCTGGAATTTTCAATTTAGCTGTCTTGTGTTGTGTGGTAGCTCTGGACCTCGATTAATATGGAGCAAGTCCTCTGAGATACGCATAGCTGTGTTTGGAAATGTACCTGCGTGTGTAAGAGACTCCACCTGCTGATTCTGTGAAGGGAAGTGTCTGCTTGAGGTTACTATCACTACAGAAACCTCACTCTTGCTAATCAAAATCCTGGAAGAAGCTCCATTGTTTAAGGTAGCGTTGTGACGGTAACTGTGATTCTGAGTGCATTTATTTCATAAAAATTAACACAGCATTTCTGCTAATGTGGCTGTATGGGATTAATGGTGACCTAAAATGAGCAGTTAGTAAGTCTGGAAAGTGCTGCCATAAAAAGGGGAACTAATGCATGAATTGTTTCTGCAGCAGCGAGACCTGAACACTAAAAAGCAAAGCAGTTTCTAGAGTTACCTATCCAGAGGGAGGCAGGAAGGTCATACTCTGCTTCATAGATTGTATGCTGCTTTATAAAACAACTGTTTGTAAGGCTCTGATAATGAAAGCTGTTTAAAAAACTCAGTTCTGCAGATCAGCTGTTTGTATTGGATATCATGTTGTCTCCAAGTTTAACAAAGATTTTAAAAACTATATGACAAACTCACTACCAAAATGCTCCACTTTTTTTGCCTTCTAATAACAGAACCACAATCATTTGAAACTGGACAACTAGGAAAGAATTACTAGTTGGAGTGTTCTAGGTTATCATAATTTCAGGATGACATGAAAGCTTTTGTGTTTGTAAACTGAAGTTTCTAGTCATCATATTTGAGACACTTTAGTAGCATCTGTTTGAATTTGTAAACACCCTGCCAACCTCAAATCTGGAATGTAACTATTCTGCTGATTGCAAAGGGGTGTTAATTCCTAAATGAATTTCACCATGCTATCACTTCACATAGGGTGCAACACAAAAAGATGATGCTGTTGGTGCCAGGGTCTCCTGGAGCTCCCAATATGCTTCCCTTGAGGATGGCAGGAGACTGGCTGCCTATGAGGAGGTAAATCTCCTGCTGCTGGCCCTTCCTCAGTCAAAGAGAAGGGTCTAGTGCCACAACTACCACCAAGGGATGGAAGTTACCAGGAAGTTCTTTCCACCTTGCAAATGTGAAAGCATCTAGATAAGTAGGTGTGTTATTTTGTTGTAATTTTCAAGACAAAGCAGTGGCCCACGGTACCATTCATGGAGTGGTGTCTGAGCCCTGTGGACTGAAGCAGCTGTGGCAAGAACTTCAAAAGCTTTCTGAAGAAATGTATTTATCAAGTCAGCTTGCCTGTTTGCCTTTCCACTTAAGACCATGTTCTCTTCATGGCCTGTATCTCCCTTCCAGTCTATTTTAATTCTTTGGGAGGATACTCCCTACCTTTCACAGAGGGCAAACAGCTGGAAATCCCTTTTCTCTCACTATGAATATGTATATATCTGAAATGTTTAAATATCATAAACCAGAGATTTTCAATTGTGAAATTACTCCAGTTTTAAGTAATAATAATTAAAAAAAAACCAAACAAAAAATGAGGGCTGGCAATAAGGGATTAATGATCCATGATTATTAGCATGAGCAGAAGTGGAAACTGTAAAATCTATATAAATCAGTGATTTATGTTGAATACCTTCTTTATGGCTGAACCTAAATTATCTATTGGATAATTATCTATCTAATTGGATAATTATCTATTGGATAATGCTGATCCATTTCAGAGCCTGTAGAAGTAGTTTATTTGCATGGAAATGAAAATGAGAAGACAGGAAGAAAAAAAACCTGGGTGTAATTTCTATACATTTGACCCTATGTAGCACTGAGGCTTGTACCTGAAAAAGGCAACTGGAAAGTGCTCCCAGGTCCAATAGTGCAGATGCAGCATTATGTCTTCAGTGTGCAAGAACATTATATTTGTATTATAATATGAAATGTATAAATACAAATTAAAAACAAAACCCATGACTTTTACAAAATAATATTATTACTCAATGTATATACATTAAACATATTATACATGGATTTTATATGTCTCCAAGTTTACTCACAACAGTTCGAGCAATGGTTTTCTGTGTTATTCTTGTTTTGAATTGTGAGTCATTCTTGCCATCTGCATTATATTATTATTCTGGATTAAAGAAATTAGGCACAGGATCTTGTTTAACAAAACTATACTAAAAAACAGTGCCCTTACAATTTAGATTTTTTCAAAAGGCTGGAGCAGAGAGGGTTTATTTAGAAATGGACCAGACCAAGGCTGAAGATTTGCCAAGTAAAACAGCTGTATAACAAAGCCTAGAGTGTATCATGAGAATACTCTTTTTTGTAATAGTTACACGATGTGCTTATGCTTGGGGTTTTTTTAGAGGAGAAACAATTACACACAATACGTTCTTTTTAGTCCCATGGTCCTTGTATTGCAAATAAAAATAGTTCTGGAAGTGGAAATTGTTTTGTATTTGACTGTTCTTTTAAACAAAATTCCTTTTCGAAATGAAGGTTATACAACTGGTATAATTTTGAAAAATAGAGATGAACAGGTGAAGAGAGTTGAAGAGAGTTTGGTCCCTGAGTATATATCTGGAAAAATCTATTAAAATCTAGACAATTGTTCCCAATGCCAGGGAACAATTGTGGGCACAAGTGACCACCAGTAAAGCATAATCCCTAAAGTGGCTCATCATCATTCCAGTTCAGGCCAGGGCTTTAATTAAAGGGCTACTCCTGTTACATGCCTCTGAAATGAATATAAACCTGTCCACCTTTCTTTTGTTTATGGACCTGCTTATGCTCTATGTCTTGTACATCAGAAGGTTTTCTATCAGTGTAGAAACCCTCTAATGAAGATTATCATGATACATAATCCTTTCATAACAAAGTGGGACATTTAGTTGGTCTGTTGATTGCAAGAAGTGGCTGACTCCCCATTTCCTTGAGTTTCTGTCCACTTTGAGGTGCCAGTAATGCTGGAGCAGAGAGGTGATGAGCAGCTCCTTTCAGCTGATGAAAGTTGTTAATGTAGCTGGCAATCAGTAGAGTGATCTCAAGAATCTATAACAGGAACACACAAAACTCTTTGAAAAATAGTGATGTGTTTTGACTGCAGAAAAAATAGCTAACTTTTTAGCAAGTGACAATCACCATCAACTGGAAAAGTACTTGTACTTTACAAATTAATGATGGGGAGAGAGGAGATACCTAATAAAGCTTTTTTCTATTGCTCCTTGCAAATAATGTAATGTTATTCCCATCAGTACATATCAAAGATACTTTGTCTCCCACAGTCTTAAATGATTCAGAGAGATGGCTTCTTTCACTTTGAGAGAGATTTTGAAGTCCAAAATGATGACACTCCGGAAAAAAGCTTTCACAATGTGGTCCCTCAGTTTTGCCAGAAAATCTCCAGTGCTCAGAGAAGTCAAGATGCAGGGTAGATAAACGGAATAAAGACTTTCCAGAGCTTTTTATCCTATTTTCTCTTTGTGATCCATACAAAGAGACACTGTGATCCACTGATGAGACACTGAGCAGGCTGCCCAGAGAAGCTGTGGATGCCCCACCCCTGGAACTGTTCAAGGCCAACTTGGATGGGGCTTTGAGCAACCTGGGCTATTGGAAGGTGTCCCTGTTCATGTTAGGAAAGGGCAGAAGTAGGTAATCTTTAAGGTTCCTTCCAACCCAAACCATTCTGTGATTCTGTAACAGCACAATCCGAGGGAAACTTGAACAGATGTATTTTACTACGCTTATTTATGAAAAAAACAGCTGTGTTTTGACCCCAATTTATATGTGGAATCTTGTATTCTGTTTCACAAATTGTTCTGACTAACAGCAAAATCTTTTTTTTTTTTAAAGAAATGTAGTCAATCTTACCAGGGAAGAAAAAATTCCAGATTTAAAAAGCATGAAAATTTCTTTTTACCAAAGGTAAAAATATCCTCGGATTTTTCACAAGACTGATTTTTCAGATGGTGTGTTCTACAATTTCACTGCAGAACACAAACATACTTTTTAAAAAATTATCTCTGGTGCTGATCAAGCAAACAGACTAGGTTTTAGGTACTGCATATAATTTCTGTCCTTAATACCCTTCTTTGTCCTTCTATGAAAAATCTGCAATGTTACAGAAATGGACGTGAAAAGAAACACATCGGAATTGCCACAGTTAGCTCTTACATTACTAATTGTTTTGCACTTTAAAGTCATCTAACAAAAGTCAATAATCTGACAATGCTAGGATTAAAGAAGGTGTTTCATCTTTCACATCTGTTAAGGATTACCCACTAGAGATAGCACAAAAGCAGATGGTGGGAAACTGTTTCAGGTAATATACCAACCTTTGGTTTTGTCATGGCAAAAAGGTGTTTTTCAGTTGTTCTGTCCTTTGTCTGAGCATTGTTAACAACCAACATAAAATCATCTTGATAGCCTCCGAAAGTCATCAGGCTCTTATATGAATACGTAACCGTTAATCGCTTAAAAAAGAAAATCCCCAAAACAAAACACAAAGCTATTAAGCAGGACAGTGCAAAAAAAACCAGATTATGACAAATTTTTCTTTTAAAAAATATAATTACACATGTATTTTTCAATGGCCTTAGCCTCTTATGAGTCTTGAAATTAACTGAATTTTGGGATAGCTTCATTCAGACCTTCATGATGAGAAATTTTCATTGCAGTTTGGCCTCTGTTTCTATTCCAAATTAATCAGATCAAAGATACAAGCAGGTTTGAACTCAGGTTTGTAATTCCATTTAAACGAGTCTTGACTGACTTTGAGAAAAGTTAATTTTAGCAATTCCATTTGAAATTGAAGCAGTGTCTAAATAAATGGCAGAGTATGAGACATCTAAAAGAATTTAACTCCAGGACTTCTTTTTGTGCAGCATTATGTAGTTTGCATACACACAAATTAAATTCTGTTCTCTTTTTTCAACATCCCTGATGAAAAATAAATGCTCTTCAAGGCTCCTCAGTTTTCCATGCCTTGGTTGTTACTGTTCAATGTTTAAAACCACACTAGTGGCCTTCAAGTTAAGATTACCATTTAATTTATCATTACAACTCATATTTATTTGCTGCAGATGTTCACATTTAAATTTCATTGTCAGACAGTATTTTTACCATAACTGACAATGTCCTTTGGTTAATAAACCCCCTTTTGCCCTAATTTTGAAATAGTATTTTCTCTACCCCTTGCAACATCATTGCTGATAGCCCTGATCCTTCCTACAGAAAATCAGAATAACCCCAGGAAACTGAGGGTTTCTTGAACAAGTGAGGCCTGCTGATACTGTAAACTGGCAGTACCCTACAGAAATGCCACAGCTCTAGGAGTGGATAGTGTTTGTAGGGCTTTCTGCAGCCTAATGCAAACTCATTTTGCTTATTCCCTATAGAGAGCTGCTGTTTGCTCTCCTCATATTCTTCGTTTTATTATTTATTTAACTGCAAAGAAATGTAATGAAAAGGCCTCTATCAGTACAATTATAAAGCTGAGATTTTAATTTTCTGATATTCAGTATTAGCACTTGCTAATAGCACCATGCAATTCTGTTTCTTTGCAGGATATAAATGGGAGCAGGGATCTTCTCAGGCACTGCTTTTTTTCACTGATTACCGTGAGTTTTTTGCAAAAACTTGTATTGCAAATCAAAGAAAAAACAGAAAAATCAGAGCCAAAAATGACATAATTAAATAACACTGGGTTTTATTACCTACTATTAAACAAAAATAATACAATGAAAATAACAATCTTTTAAAGTAACTGCTCTTTGCAGAGTCTATGTATTATGAATAATATTGGAAAATGAAGTCTCCAGGAAAAGAAAATTAATGTTATTGTAAGAACTGTAACTATGGATCTCCTGACATCTGAATGATTAAAACATTAACATTTCATTAAATGATATAAAAACTGTATCTGATAAACAAAAATAAATTCTGTGCAAATAATTCATTACTTATTTCTATTGTTAGTGCTATTATAATGATGATAACATTACAGCATTTTGAAAGGAAGGAATTTTTGCTCTAAGAGAAAGACTAGATAACTTAGCATGGAAGGCTAATGCCATCTTTTATGTAGTATGCTGGTGAATCTCCCCATATACTCTACTAAAATCTACTTTGACCAAAATTAAACCAGAAATTTCACTTACCATAGAACTGTAATCCAGGATGCTTATGCCATCCTCATGTACAGCAAACCATATGAAGGACTTGTCATCTGAGGACATTGACAGAGGCTACAAAGAGAAATGTTCTTTAATTACTCTTTCAAAATGAAGCAACGTGTGTATAATTATTAACTCTCATCTATTATAGACCTCTGTCCATCCACAGATCTTACATCAGTTCCCTCTCAGTGTAAATTTCAGAAAAGAAATTGAAACAGCTGCCCAAAGCCATGTAGGCAGCCAGTGGCAGAATTATGAACTCAGCCTAATACTCTTGAAGCCTCCCCCGGTGCTCAGACCAATAAAATGTATAGTCTCTTTGTTAAAGTAAAAGGCAGGTGTTAACGTTTTTTCATTAGCTCATATGTGTACATAAACAAAGAACGGAGTGCTGATAAGCAATTTTATATACATATACATATATATAATAGATACGATGGGATTACCTAATAAAACATAAGGCATGAGGTGACAGTTCTGTTTAACACAGATGTCACTTGAATCAAGGGAATTAAGATACTCTTAAGGTTTAAGAGAAATTGAGAGAGGCCAGGACAGAAGGGAGTGCTCTAAATACCCTTAACAACACTCAGTGCTTCTGCAAGGTTCAGCTTTCGTAGCCAGTTAATGATATCTTTTCAATGTTCTACCAGTTATGAGGTAAAAAATCTAACATTAAAAAGCTATCTCAAGCTAAGATATAAGGAAATTGAATGTTACTACCTAGATTAATAATGTCAAACAAGCAATGAGTGTATTGGAAAGTTACTATTATGGTATACTTAGTACTACAGCTATTATATTTCACCAGTATATGACTTAAACAAATCAGTAATTTCACAAGAGATCCAATCACCTCATATATACAACACAATTGTTTTCAACAAAGAGGTGTTACTATTTGCAAATTATATTTATCTTTAAAAACCCCACCACTCGAACTCAGTAAAGTTTCTTACTTTTGCTGCAAACAGTTTGGCACCAAAGAAAGACCATTTCCTGGCTACAGTGAGATAAATGCGCACACAGTCTGCAGCACTGTGCCCCCGGAGAGCCATCCATCTTGTAGACAATCGCTGACAAAGCTGTCTGTTGAAATGAAGTATGTAATTTAGTTATTGAAAGGAATTTAAATGCTTCCCCATAGCGAGTTTAATGAGCAAAAAAATAATGCATTCGTTAAAATGATAATTTAAGTTAATACAACAACTATCACTTATACAGTATTAAATAAATCCAAAGTGTCATTTAATATTTTAATGCACGTGAACGTTATGAAGTATCTTCTAATTTCTGTAACGTTATGATTAAATATTGATGTAGCAGTTGCAGCATAAAGGGAAAAAGTCTGGGACAGCTTTTAATGTGTCTCTACAGAGAATCAATCTACCTTTATCAGTACTGAACAGCTATGTCAGTTGTCATTCCAAAAATCCATCCAGCTTAGCACATATCTACCTGTGGCTAGTAGCAGATGTGGAACATATGTTTGGGTTTGGGGTTTTTCGGGTTTTTTTAGTGCACTGCTACCAAAAAGGGTGCTTCTGATCAGCACCACACCCTTGGCAAAAGAATACAAGCAACAGGGCAGGTATAGAGTGATTCTTTCCCTGCCACAGACTTGTAGCTCTGCCAACTGGTAGTTTAGGGACTACTTGAACAGTTCAACAGATATCTGACTTATCCTCAATGAGTTAGTCTAATCCAGGACCTCTCATAATTTGTTCTTTGAAATGAATTGCATAAATTTCTCTTTGTTATGCATATACATTTGAATGCCCACGTTGTCTTCTGAGAATGTAATAATGTTACTATGTGCATATGATAATAGCTTTCAGTTTTCTCATCTCTGTACTGAAGAATGAGGAAAACATTTCTGTGATGTTTGCTGGACTTCAAAACTGCTGTATCACTGACTTTGGATAATTTATGACACTGTTTCGCTCGTTTTCATGTTAGTAGGCGCTGATTCAAGTGACTTGAAGGTTATTCATTGTAAATGAAGTGATACCTTACTAGCAAGTCCACTAAGTTAACATATTGCCAATCTGACTGGCTGCCAGAGATTGCACATTAGAATAGCAAACAGGTCAGATCCTCATGTCCTTTACTTTCAGTAACTCTTTAGTCTGTGCACAGACTTAATTTAGATTTGCTGAAAAGAAAAATAAGAATTTCAAAATCACTGGGTTTTGTAACACTGTGTAGTAATTGGTACAGCTTTTGCTGGAATGTGTGCTTAATGATGGTCCTTTTTTTTTTAGATTAGAAACATGCAGAGAAAACGGGTTCTTCAGTTTAGCAAGAAAATGAGTTTCAAATATAGGTTTAGGCAAATATAGCACAAGAGTAAATTGTACCCAATGACAATTTAAAACTTCCTTGTTTCACTCCTAGATTTTTAGAGAATATGAATCACAAAATACATCTCACCTTAGTTGTTCCTCTGAACAACCTTGCCTGTATCTCTTAGGGTAGAATCTCTCCAAAACTTGTTTTAATGTTTGGTTGGACTTGGACTGGGAAGTAACTTGCCCTGCTGGAGTTGAGAAAGGCCGTTCAAAATCTCCAATCTCTACCTAATGGGATGTCCATAAAGAAAATCTTTTGTTACTCCAGAGTAATTTTCTAGCTGGATATTATGAACTGTCTTTCAATCTGTATTACCAAGTATGAGATGAAAACCAGTTTGTCAATTAATTTTTCACCAATATAAAAGTTATGCAAGTAATCTTATTTTCTATTTCCCATGGAAAAAAGTTAAACATCAAATATAAATTGTACAAATATAATACTAGTTATGCTCTGAGATTGCTAGATCTCCAGCTAACACAAATCAGTTTACATTTATTGAATAACAACATCAAGTAACTTTCTTAATAACCTTCCTTTGAACTTTTAATTTTTTTAATATAACACGGATCTTACCAAGACCATGTCTAGTAAAGGAGTCTTAGACTTTCATTAACAGCTATTACTTTGGAGTATTAACTTGCAGAAACCATGTAAGGAATAGTGAATGAATAAATGGTACATGATTACATGATATTTAATCCAAGAAGGCCTGACTGTGTAAGAGGTAAAGCACGTTTTATCCACAGTGATGGCCCAGCAGCCTATGCTGTAAAGCATTTCCACTTGAAATCCAGAGTTGCCTTACACAAGATTCCAGCCCAGTCTGTTTCCTGCACTATCATATAAAAAAGGTGGAGGTCAAGCAATCCTGGACCAGTTTGCCTATTAAAGTATTTAACCTGTAAAACTGCTGTGTGAGTCACTCGTGCATAAAGATTACCTGGGCTAAAAGAGCAGTCAATTCCATCGCTAATTCTTTGTTTACTGGGAAAAGTCCATTGACTATTTGATCATTTGTCTGATATACTAGCAGCAGCTTCTCTCTGTCTGTCTCCCCATGAGCTTGAACTGAAAAATAAAGCCTACAGAAAAGACAGAAAGTTATTAAATAAAGAAGACAGGGAAATGCATTAGCCCTGAGGATTAGCAGTATCTGCTCTGAATGTGACATGTTTATGTCAGCGTCAAAACACATTAGCAGAACAACACTTGCACTTCAACTACTCGACAAGTATTTAATTTCAGTCCTCTGATTTCAGTTATGGCTTTTTTTTTTTCAGTTCTGCTCATCTCTTAAGGACTAGAAAAAATGAACTGTATTAAAAAAAATTCTCCAGTTACACCCATTTACTATTTTTGTTGCGAGCTTCGAGTCAGCCAATATTTTTCAGATGAAGAAACTGCAGAAACTAAAAAACAAATCTGGGGACAAGGCAGAGATATTATACTTGCTAAACAAACCTATTTTTGTAAGTAAGGCGTACAGTCCTTGTGCCTTCACATTTCCCAGGGTGTTGTTCTTTGGAGGCTTGCTCCCATTTTGAAATAATGTCACAGATCTAGAACGAAAGCAATACAAAACGGACTTTGCCATGTCTTCCTATTTGAAAACACCTTTGAATAGAAATTGTCAACTTATTTTAATATCCTCTACATATCAGAAACATACATAGCTTGAATTTTTAAGCTTACTGAAGTATAACTTCACTTGCATTTCTTAGCTGGAACATTTAATAATTAACATTTTTGTTGTTTGCTTATCCTGCAGCACTCATACTACGTTGGAAGCGAGCCCTAACATGCTTATTTGGAAAGGCCAGGTACTTGATTTAGCAGAAGCCAGTGAATGTGTAATTATACACAGTGAGTTGTTATATAATTAATCAAATGCCTTTGATCTCTGCCTTCTCTTTCTGCTGCATGCCTGAATTTTTCAGGTCCTTTCCAGTAACTGCCATGGCATGAAGCTGGTATGAAGTTTGTTATAAAACACAACAGAAGTGGTTCACAACAAGCAGTGCAGGAGGGCAGGTGGGCACATGGGGAGAAGGTGAAACAGAGGTTCTAGGAGCCCTGCTGGACCTCATGTCACTGTTCCTTCATAAAAGAGCCTTCATGGAAGCAGTAATGTGAGTAGCTTCTAAAGTTTCAGTTACCTAGAAAATAAGTACATCTTTTAGGAATTCCGCTTTCCAGATGGTAATTTTTCTGGTACAGGAAGAAGGCTGATTGTGATGACAAACTGTTTGTTTGTCACTAAGGCCAGGTTGTATTGCACCTTGTAACTCAAAAGTGCAGCTGTGAACACTGGCCAAAGAGTGCAAAAGACTACTTTGGTAGAAGGACAAAATATTCATTATTCATTAGCTGCTAAAAGGCTTGAAAAATATCTAATACCTTATTAAAGCACAGATTATATTGCATTTTTTTCACTCTTTACTGCAAAGAATTTAATTCTAGCAATAGAGGAAACTAAAATTTAGAACAATGACAAGCCTTTCATTGGAAATTTCTTAAACTGAACCCTAAAATTATTCTGTATTTAGATAAAGAGCCCTTTCTTCTTTTTCTTCCCCAGGATCTCCACTCCAGTATCAATGTCTTCTTGGACCTCACGTGGTCATCTTCTGGAGCTAAATCAGAAATGTTAACTGAAATCTCTAAATCCATGTTAGACTCCAATTGCTATTTAGTTTTAAAGAACTGTGATTAGTAACAGCTTACTTTTTTTAACTCACCTTTTACTTCTCTGAATAATATCAATGTCCTATTAGCTTTTAAGTATAGTTAACCGAATGAATTTAAGCAATTAAAAAAGTGATTTTAAAAAAAAAATCTTTCCTTTCACATTAAGAGAAAAAAGCGAAAGACAGTTATTTTTCAGCTTGAAAAATATTTTCTTTTACATTTCCTGAGGAGAGCTCTGTCAAATGAAGATACTTCGGTTTTTTACACGCAGAGCTCATTAAAGGCTTTTGTTTACCTTGATGTTTCCTTGAAGACAGTGCTCTATATCCTTGCCAGAGGGATCATCAGAAAACAGTGCAAATCCTGACTGAGCTGGTTTCCTCATCCCTGTATCTTGGTTCAGGGTGTTCAGAAATTCCTCCACTGTGGTAGAGGCATCAAACCCAACAACCTAAAAAAGTAGCCAAAAAGGATTTTGCTATCAAGCTTATATACCCCCCTTTCCATAAATTGAAAATTTGGAAATATAATACCTCTACAATAACATTGGGATTGTAGGACCCATTCTATCCTCTGTGAATAACTTACTGAAACTCGTTGAAAATTAAAAATTTCCAGAAAGGATCTGGAAAAGATTTCCACATGGCAAGTCAATTTAGTGGAATTTTACTCTATCCAAAAATTATTAACTTCTCAGCAGATTGTACCTTATCTTACTTTGTTTACCAACTCAAATTCACTACCAAAATGCTTCCAAAAGTAATATTTTTGGGTTTATTTTCTTTGTTTATAGTGGTTTCTTTGCACTTGTACACTTGAATTTCTGTTACAAAATGTATGTAACAGGTATCAGTCTAGTATCTGTGCTTTTTGTGACAAATACCACTTGAAAAATTAAGAAGACTATGATTTCTTCCACTTTTCAATACAGTGATGAAACAAATGAGATCAGTTAATAATTTTTCATCATGTGCAACTTCAGAGGGATATTAGATGGCAGATCTATTCTGGCAAATTCAAAATATTTTACAAATGTTGCTTTGTCAGCAGTACATAGGTCAGTAATTTACAAAGCCTTCTAAGTTTTACTTCCCCAAATATGAATTTTTGTCTGCTGTTACTAGTATTGAAGCATTTTAGCAAGAGATTGCAAATGGCTTTTATACAGATACCAGTTGTGATGTTCACTTAAATCTGTATTGAGGGTGTTTTCCTGTATTTGACTTGGTGAAAATATGTTACTCTTGGTAAAAAATGTCTTGAAAATTGATCTTGGACTTCTGTTTTGTACTTCTCAGTGGCTGGCATTAAAATAAAAATCTGCTGCAGAGATGAATACAGGAGTCTATAATTGCTTAGTTGCCAATTCCATTAAAGTAATTTAGTTACAATTAGTTGCAATTTTAGTTAAAATAATTACAATTTTTACAAAATTAGTAAATTTTAGACATTAGTAATGTAATTACAATTTTTACAAATGTGGTTACAATTTTTACAATTAGTTACAATTTAGTTACAATTTTCTTAGCCCTTGGAACTATACAATTTTGACCAGTAAATAACTAATGAGCAATTACTCCTTTTCTTCTCCAAACTTCAGTTCTGAAACCTTTTAGGTTGATTTAAACACATGTTGGTTTTTTTCTGTTTTACTGGGCAAGCAGGAAGCAGTAAGCAATTAAGAAACTTAGTGGTGAAAAAAAGCAGAGTTCTTCTGTGACCTGAAATGAAAAGTTTATTTGATATAGCCTTGATTTCATATAAAAACTTGCTTTCTGTCTAAGAATACTATGAATTGTTAAAAAAATTTTTTCAGCCATCTCTCACAGTTGGAAACACAAACCAGGATGTGAAGCAGCATGCATGGAAGCCTGTGAAAAGTTTCCTACAGGCTTTGACTAATGAAGTCCCACAAGAGTTAAGAATGAAGCTATGTTTGTTCTGTAACAAATATGGTTATCCTTCATGACTGATAATGGGAGTTACAGCTGTGCTTCCAGGCCTTCACTGATTTAACTTCCAAGATGTCTGATGAAAGGAAGTGGAATTTAATACCTTTCCCTTTCCTTCAGTCTAATTCATTCAGCTGGTGGTCAGGTTAAATAAGAAACAGAACTTTGCTATTTTTCATTCTTAAGAGGTTTTACTTCTTTTATTTTCTCTTAAAGATTTTCCCCCAAACCTTTACTCTTTGTTGATCAAATCAGATCACAAGTACCTCGTGCCTGCCATTGCTAGCACTGGCACAAGATGAAACTTGAACCAGGTTTTCCTTAACCTTTACAATTCTCTTCCGGATATAATACTTCACGTATATGCTAACAGCCAGAGGTTGGGAGAGCTCGGGTTTTGTGGTCTACATGACATTACCTGATATATGCCATTCATGAAATGAACTGGAATACTAAAGGGCAGCGAATGGTGGTAGGGATTTCTAAGAAGAGTGGAAAGGATTTCCATCCTGGAAGGTCTTGCTTCTCGGTCTCCGTTCTGCTGGGTACGTTCTACACATCGCTGACAATAGATCGCGTATTTCCCAAACTCAGTCCTGTGACCAAAAAAAGAAGTAAGGCAATTCTTGGGGACTGACTGAAAGGATAGTAAACTGTGAGTAAATCTCTCTGGGGATGCCAGATGGGAGGAGCACTCAGATTTCACGCTGTGAGATTTCCAACACATTTTTTGCACGTGGAATTAGAAAGAGAATTAGTCTACCAAGGCCAGCAGAACTGTGCCAAAGATGAACATGGCTCAGGGTGTGTTGTGTAATAACTATCATATTTTGGTTTTCATGGTTTTGCAACATACAGTCAAGAGTTCCACTGCAGAGTACTTTTTGAAAAAAGGGGTAACTTTCCCAAGTGATGCATAGAATTAACATGTACTGTGTTTTAGTAGCAATTTTACTCAAATTAATTTTAAAATGTATGTCAAAAATCTGATACACTACAGGAAAGACCGAAAACAAGGTACTTCAGAAAGACTAGTTGACAAGCTGGGTAATAATATTTAGGCACACCTGGAATCTGCATTCTTCTTTAAATGAAGTTTAAGAAGCCAAAGGAATGGGTGCTGGGGCAGAAAGAGTCCAACGCAGAGAGCCAAGAGCTGCAATCCCTGAACAAAAGGAATATATTCACTGTTTTAAACATCTTACAACGTAAAACTTCCTGCTGTGGCTGCTGGCCAGCAGTGCAGCTTACTGTGCCAAGTCGAGACTGCTGAAATAGGAATGAAAAAAACAAAACTCAGAGAAAAAGCTGACTAAATAAGCATGTCACCTCACTGAAAGGCCAAAGCTCTCCTTCTATTTACTTGCATATAGCAAGTTTCTTTTGGGGCTGGAAATGGGAAAGCAGCTCAGTTTGTATAAAAAACTTAATACACAGGAAAAAAATACTAAGGCTGCAAGGCCAAGCACTATGAAATGAGAAGCCTGTGAAATTTGAATTCAGCTCTCCTGTTACATATATGATGAAGCAACACATAAGACATTTTCCTCCTACCAAGTAGACAGTAACTATTGAAAAAAACAATTATTCAATAATTTGGTATATTGTTGTTGCTCAATATGTATCCATAGGCTTCACTTAATACAGATTGCTCTCATGTACCCTGGATATACACTTACTAATATTGCAACTACTTTTCTCACAATCAATGCTTCATATTGAATTTTAAAAAATGATGTTTCTCCATCTTGATTTATCTGACTTGCCTGGTATTAAATAGAAATTTGACAGCACAGGCACAGATATTCCCTATCATCAAATATTTGTACTTTGATGGAGGATAGCATCAGTTCCATTGAAGGTATACACCACAGTACAAGTAAGGGTAGAAGACTACGGAATGAATTTAGGACTTAAAAAAGCTTAGTGTAAGGTTGAAAACATTTTACTGAATGTGTTAGCTCTTAAAAATCATTCCAGTGTGTTACAATAGCAACAATATATTTACCTGCATCAGAGGGAAGGCCTTGCCCGTGGTAAGAAAGTACCAAAGAAGGATTATAATAAGTTTAAATTCCATCAGCCATACATAACTTCAGTGTGTTAATTGACATGAATGTGCTATGTCTGCTATAAAAGCTTTGTGAATGTTTTGTGATGCAAAAATTGAATCACAGAATGGCTTGGGTTGGAAGGGATCTTAAAAATAATATTGTTCCAAAACCCCTGCCATATGTAGGGACACCTTCCCCTAGACCAGGCTGCTCCAAGCTCAATTCAACCTGGCCTTGAACACTTCCAGAAATGGAACATCCACGGCTTCTCTGGGCAACCTGTTCCAGTGTCTCACCACATATCGGATTACGGGCTGTTTCTAGATACTAGGTATGTCTGTTGGTCACGTTCTACTTTCTTTGGCAAGAGAAAAACATGACTATTACAGAAGCCTTAATATGGTAACATTTTCTGATCCATCTCCTAGTTCTGTAGATATTGCTCCACCATAAGCGCAATTGTTCCAGTTCTGTTAATTTTATGCAAACTCTTTAATATTGGCTTTCCTTTCAATTTCAGTTCATTTCATTGTCACATATCTGGATATCAGTGAACAGCCGGCAGTGGACAAAGTCAAGAATTTTAAGTATGCATTTATAACCTAGCATGCAGGGTGCATGCAGAACAGCATGGCATACAAGAGGTGATATCTATCAGAAGCCCTGAGCATATCTGAAATTCCACAACATGGCACTGCAGCTTCTCTTCACACTCATGCTGTTAAGCCATGTGATTCAGCCCACCAAGCTTCCTGATGCAGCACCTCTCTTAGGAAAGAAGCAGTAAAAGAGAATTAAGGAAAAGGTTTCGTACATGATGTCTTACTTAACACTTAACTTGAAGACAGCCCATTTTATGTCCACTCTTTAAAAACAGCACAGGCAGAGATATACTCTACCACCAGATACAGGTATTTTGTTGGAGGATAGCATCAGCTTTGTTTCAGGAAGACACAGCAGTAATTAAGATATTAGCTCAGCTTTTTATCCAAGTTTAAGTAAGCAGATACTACAGAAAAGCATAGCCTCTTTACCATTCTAAGAAGTCTGTGTAGTTCCTTTATTGCTGCTGAAATCGATACCATTAAAATAAATCCTGGGTTACCTGTATTGGTCCTGCCTGGTTTTGTGGATGTCGACGTCTAGTCTGTTTAATAAGCTGGCAACAGATCTCATTTTGAAGTTCAGGATGTGTGAGGCAGATCTGCAAAGCACTTTGGGCCAAAGATACATGGTAATCAATGGCAGGAGAGTCAACTGCAGCATTTATAAACAACTGGCAGGTCTAGATATAAAATAATAAGCAAGTGAGTTTACATACAAAAAGCTCCAACAAATCTTTAAGATGTTCTGTATAACAAAAGCGTGCTTTAATTGAAGTCACAGTAAGTCTACCACTAGACTAAAGAAACCCTGCTGGTTCTGCAAAAAAAGGAGTAAAAAGCTATGTAGTGAGACTTAAGATAAAAATACCTCCTAGAACCCATGCTTTTCACTCTACATCTAATGGAGTGAACTATTAACAGGAGTTGCAACAGTTGTAGTGGTATGCAAGTTTAAGGATGTGCTGAACAAAGCAGACCCTCTACAGGACTTGGAAATGCAAAGTCTACAGCTCTCAATGGCAGATAATGTAAAATGCTCGTGCAAGTAGTGAGTACAACACTGCAGAATATACACAGATAAGAAAACCATAACTCAGAGCCATTGATTTACATCTTGGCTTTCCCTGGTATTTTTACTGTGGGTAAGTATGACCTTTCCTATCCCCAGTGCTGTCTCAGGAAAGCCATGTGTTAAGCATTTGTTGTGGTGTATTAGAAGAAAGCATTATTGCATTTACTCTGTATAATAGTTGATGGAATTTTCAAAGGATATAAGGAAAAATGGATGGAAGCCTGATCTGTTTCTAGTCTATGTGAAAATATGTGGATTTTCACACAGACTAATTTTTATCAGCAATTGAATAACCAAAACATGACTGTTTCTAAATAAATTCCCTATCTGACTTTTAAACTGATTTATATGAAGTTTCTGTAAAGGTCATACAAGTAATCTCTTATTTATTTATTTTAGGTAAGTGTCTGTGATTTGAACTAGGTCTGAAAAGTGATTTACAAATAAATGTACATTTGTTTTTATCAAATAAGTACATTTCCTTTTAAACTTTCATGCTGCAGGATTGCAGAAAGTAAGATGGATGTACTTCTTTAAAGTGTTTCAAACATTTCAGAGAAACCATCTGGAAAGTTTGCCTACAAGTGGCCATGACTAAACATACAATGCTTGTCTTGAATTCCTTTCTAGATCTGAACCATTACATTAGAATTCCCCAGATATTTGATGCTTCAGGGAATTTGGTCTTTAGACTTGTTCAAGCTTTGTGGAGAAAATTCATTTATCCAAGCTCCATGCCTTCCAACTTGTAACTTCTTTCACGACGTACAGAAAAAGGAACAGCAAAATTTTATTTTGTCTCTGAAATAGACTTTATAGCCTGAAAGAAGGTTAAAGGCATTGCAGCATAATACTCTCACTTTCCTGGCCTTTAACTGGGAAAGATGTAAGGTCTTAGTGGCAGACAAAATTTTTCAAGAAACTAGCTGTGGCTCAGCAGTTATGATCTGTTATGTGTCTCCTAGTCAAAAGGCCTTTTCACTACTCCTGGGACATATACATATGTATATTTTTAAAAGTGTATAAAAATCTTCAAAAGTGGATTCAAAAAAATGTTGTGAAACACTTTTAATAATTTTGCTCTGGAATATTTTCTCCATTTATATTACTGAATAGCTGATCCATCTTTTAAGAATAGCTACTTCATAGGAAAATATTTTCTTTTTATTAAAAAGAGCAGTACAATGTCTGTTTTCTATCTCAATTTGAAGTACTCTATAACGTGCTTAAACTTAAATTTTGCTTTTTCTTCTGGTTATTAAAATGTCTCCCAGATGATTTACATGTATCTATGACAAAACTTTCGCCTAGTATTTTTTCCTCCAGAATTTAATTAAAGCAACGGTATTTCAGCTACAGTTTTCTGAATGCAGAGATCTGTCAATTCTCAAAGCTGGTACATTCTTTGGAGCCATGAACTTCAAGACAAAATTTTATCATTCATGATGGCCATGGATTTTTCTAGTAACTTGCAATTTATCAATAACTTACCAAATAAGTAGGAAATCCAGAAGTTGAAGCCTAAACTGCTCCTCACAACCAAAAGTGATCTCTTTACATTGGAAGTGATAGTCTTTGGTGAGATCATATGAGGCCATTCTGCTGCTGTCCATTAGTTACCTCCACTAAAGATAAAAGTAAACTTCTCTTTGCTTTTTTCTTATCTGTTGAACATTCCTAGTAAGCCAGCTAACAGCCATTCTTTAGCTAAAACAGTCAGTTAATAAAAAAGGCATCTGCTATGGTTTTACCTTGAATAATTTAATTGCTTCAGTTTGCAAGGCTTCTGATGGCAATGTTGTAAGAGGGGAAGTAATTCCTTCTTTACTATGGCAAAGGGTAGGATGTCTCCAAATCTGAGAAGCTAAAAGGATAAAATATATAGGTTTTGCAATTAATTCAGTACATAAGTACATTCAGTAAATAAGCACTGGAAGATTAGGATGTTGAAATGAAAACAAACTTACTGGCATCGCCTTCCACATTTAATAATTTGCAAAGAAGTTGTTCAAACTCAGATCCAACATTTACACTGGTACTTCCAGCTGCAACTGTCAGATGATAAAGCCATGTGTCCTAAAGCAGAAAAACACAGCAGTTCCCTCATTCCATGTTGGAAGGAGCTGCTTCACTAGGATTTTGCTCTCAAGTTCAAACTTGAGAGCAAAGTTCAAGTTCACTACCATGTGCTCCTTTTGAAGCCCAAAGAAGTTTGCCTTTGGTTGAATACACATTCATGGTCTCTATGTTACAAACATTAAGCAAGGAAGATTGCACAGGGCACTCTTCATAAGTTTTTACCCTCAGAAATCATATTTAATTATCAGAGCATTCTTCCTTTCCTCTTCCAAAAGCTTACATAAGTGTCTTTTTATCACTGCCAGATCCCGCTAACCTGGGGATAAGGCCAGAAAGCAAAACAAGGTCTACAAGATTACTTGAGAACAATGAAGCAATGATAATAAAAATGGTTTTAACCACACCCCTCATTGCTCCTTCACTTAAGTAGGGCAGTCTTTGCTACTGTTAATCTTTTCAGTGAAAATGGATACAAGTACCCTAAAACCTCTCAGGAAGGTCAGCTACAGGTCTGTCTACAAGTTAGTGTATGTGAGCAAAATTCTCCAGTTACAGCATATATGATATTCAGCACCATCTACTTATGCAGGCAAGCCTGCTTATTTTTGTCTATTTTAACAAGGTTTGCCCACAACAGCATTGATTTGCAGACAAATTTTGATCGATGTTAAAAAATCAGAACCTTCTCCTTGCTTATTATATCAAACTACAAGCCAGATGACTTGTAGGTCCCCTTCTTCCTCCTCAAGAAATATTCATATCACAGCACCATATCCATAAATGTGTTACTGAAACCCAATAAAAATGTCCGTTTACTACCTTCTCATGTTTGGATCCTATAAGAAGATAGGTGGGTCCTTGGTCTTTGGGGTGGATAACAACAGTGTAATGGGTTGATAATAAACTGCGACCACTAGCTTCATAATCTTCATCAGAATCACAGGATCTATCAACTTCTTCAACCTTTGCCTCAAAAAGCTTGATTTGGCCAAGAGGAAACTAAAAGTAAATATCACAAGTGGTGAGAGAGGTAATACTCACTTCAGTGCACTCTGATTTTATATTATATGTTATTGTATTTATTATTATATACAATTTGTTCTTATTCTGCAAATAGAAGGAAAAACATGAACTACCATCAATACTTATTTGTATTTGTTCATTTTCAGTCTTGCCAAGGAATGTCAGATACGCCATCTATTGCAGAAAGCAAAAGGAGAGTGACATGTGCCAAAGTCTGAAGGTGAGATTTTCAAAAATTCTTTTCTGCCTCTGTACATAAGTAATGCAATAAATGTCTGTTAGGGTGAGAGAAGTCATTCTTCAGAGTTTCCAGATCTGGTTCCAAGCAAAAATTCCCTGCATCAAGCCCAGAACTTTAATTATGATCTTGTTATTTCAGAGTGCAGTAATGAATGTATTATTGATGTATCTGTTTTGTTCGTGCTACAAATTCAGAAGGTAAATTTTTTGTGTGGTAGACCTTCCAGCTGGTTTCATTCTCCAATCTGATAGATCACAGTACTTCTATGTTAAGTTGTTTATGTAGTTTGCATCGTTTATCAGGAAATGTTTTACATAAAAAAGCCATTCAAGTGGAAATTCTCACAGAAGTAATTATTTCATAGCCATTAACAACAGGAAGCCACTACGAACATAAATACAGCATGAAATCTTCACAATTAGGTGACAGTACTGACAGAGGCTGACAGTCTTCCTGGCTACTTTATGCCAAGCTCCCTCCTTTCTCACAGCCCCACTGTTCTTTCTCTAGCCATTCAGACATGAGGATGTTCAAAAGAATGTTATTTAATGGTGCAGGGAAGAAGCTTTGGTTACTGAAGTAAGTTGTCTTGAAATCACAGCGCCAGTGAAAAGCAGATGAGGCTTTCCAAAAATATTCTTTAAAAACTGAAAATACCATACTGGAGAGTAGCTGGCAAGTTTTACTCAATCTGGGGTGGGATTCCTGAGTAGCGATTTAATGCAATGAGCTGTTAATAATACTGTCATTTGAAGAAAACATCACAGAGTGGTGGCCCTTTGCTCCAGTGCCTTCACTAGTGAGGATTAAAGACACATGTGGTGATTTGTATTTTCTGTAGTGCTTCTGAAGCATTCAACTTTTTGAACAAAATAAGATCCTGAGAATCAAAAGATGTCATTTCACATATAAGTAGTCAAGATTGATTTATTCACCAAGTATAACTAAAACACAGTTGGCTCATTTTTTTAATTTGAATTCCATTTTGAAAGGAAGCCTTTTAAATGGACTCCATTACTGTATTAACCACTGCAGATTGTGTAATTTATTTCTGCACAGACACATTCAGCTACAGAAAGTATGTTCTTAATTAGCAAATTGTTGAACATTAGAAATGAACTAGCTTTGGAAATTTTTCATACATATTCTGCTTACAAAAGCTAAATCCTTATTTTATTACAATTTAGCAAATTAGTTTCAATTTTACTTTAAAAGGGCAGCAAAACTTCTACCAAATGTGAGGGAAATTCACAAGAATCCAGCAAAATTCTTAAGTGCTTCTAAAGGGCATGCTACAATTCCAAAATCTTCAATGGTAAAAATGTGTAAATTCAGAGATTTATCCATAGGAGAAACTGCAAGTTAATTTTAATGTCTCTTTAGGATGAGCTAGAGATTGATACTCTAGTCAGGTGATTCCTGAATCCTGTATTACATTGTTTTAATTTAAATAAAATGTTTTAATGGATGGTTACTGCTATCTTTTTCATATAGTTCTTGAAATAAGGTTTAGTTGAATGTTTAAAAATGGCTAGAAATGGAAAAGATGACAAAGGGAATAACTAGCTCTACATAAAAGCTATTAATTACTGGCTCCATTGTGATTATTTGCTTAGGACAGAAGTAAAAAAAATGAAAATTTCTGGGTATTTTTTTAACTGTTAGTTATAATGGCTCAGTGGACTGTTCCAAAATCTTGTTTCTCATCCACCTCCATTAAAAAGATGTTTCTTGACAAAACACAATGCCTTGGGAGCAAAGGGACAGGTGAAAATTATGACTAGCCAGTGTCCTAGCTCTTGCAGCACTATGGAGGTACAGTGACATACCAAAGAGCAGGATTTGGAAGTCAACTGAGGGATAAAAAGAAGATTTAAATTCTTCAAATCTGCAGTCACTGCCCCCTGCAAACATATATTAGAAAGGGCCTCTTTCCAGAAGTACGTGACAGCTAGGACTTTTCTAATGAGTCTCATGCCTGTCAGAAAGGGACACCTGAACTGTCAGCAAATCAGTCTCCCCCTTCAGCTGGGGATGAGATGCAGAACATGTATCATGTCCTGTAGAAGGAGACCGAAGGGTGTGCCCTGGATTAGTAGCAATTAGATATGAACCTTCCAAGTTGAAAATCTGTGCACAATGCCTAGGGTAATTGTACCTTAATAAAGCTGTAAATTACTGTTTAAAGTCTACATTCATTGAAGAAACAAGTAAGGGACCTACCTTGTCTTCTTGATTACGGAAATAATACAGAACTTTTCCAACTAGGGTACACCAAACTCTTTTGGAATATCCATGTTTCACCTGTAATTACGGAACATTAGGAACAAGCACAGCCAGAGAAATACAGACTAGTTTTCACCATCTCTGAACTTTGGCAATACTGGGAATAAATGCCTTGGTTCAAATTCTTTTCCCAATTGCTAGACAAAAAATTAAAACTTCATAACTCTATTAAGGGCATAAAAATCAAAGTATTAGATGAGATGTTAATCTAAAACCTCCTAAGGCCAGTGTTTTTCATGTGACTTTGAATCAGGCCTAAAGTAATGGAAGCTAAGGAAATAATCTGTCACAGTGAGTGAACACAGAAAAAGAGAGCACTCCACTGAAATCAGGTTGGTAAATTAGCTACTGAAACATATGCTGAACTAGGACACCACTGAAGTGCAAAGGGAGAGCTCAACACAGGAACTAATGACTTAAAAAGACAAAGACAAAAACAAAAACCAAATCAAATCAAGTAACGAGAAAAAACCAAATTGCCCAAAGTAGGTGAGTCGGTAGTCCTTCTGGATTGTTCACATTGTAAGGTACTGAGGAAGCAAACACATGTCTGTTTTACTTGTGTTTGTTTTATTTTAGGGCCATTCTTATCTGGCTATTGTTATTAAGAAATATGGAATAAAGCAGGTTGGGGGAAGAAGAATTTTTCTACCTTTGTAAGTAATCCTTTCATGGTTGGCTTGATTTCAGACTTTATGAAGAGTGGGCTGGCAGCCTGTATTTTAAGAACATTCTGTAGTACTTTGATCCATTCTTCTAAGATGTTGGGAGAATCTGCAGTCAGGTAGTATGTTCGTTTTTCTGTGGTCAGCTGTGTAGTAACAGAAGAGTCTTGAGCTTCAAGAACTTTATACATTTGACCCCATAGTGATGGGGTTGTAACATATACTACCCCATGTAGTTTCACAGCTTTGGGGGGTTTATTTTCCCCAAAACACTTTTCATTAATGAAACATTCCATAGCCAGGCAGAGCAGACAGACTCTTTCTAAGTCTTTATCTGAAAAATTCCAGGACACCAAGCTGAGAAAACTCAGTTTATCTCCTTCCAGATAAATGACTTCTCTCAACCTCAATGGCTAGCCCCAAGATTACTCTCTTTATTTTTATCTTATATGTGATGACTGACCTTTGTAGCAATACAAACAAGACTCCATGTAGGCCTTTTTATATTTTCTGTAACTGATGATTCTTTGGTTTCAAATGAAGGGCACTTATTATTTAATTCCAAGTCCACACTTGGACTTCCAGTGCAATAGGGCCTGGAACAACGAGTTGGTTCTGGGGATGGAGGGAATACCGAAAGCACAGGAGAAAAGAAGGCACCTGAATTGTTTGTTTTCCATCACCCCTTTCAATATGGCTAGATGCATTTAGCTCAATTTGACCTTGAGGTTTTCGAATGACATCACTCTGTACGGAAAGAATGGAAAAAGAGTATTTTAAACCTACCAACAAATAGCAATAAATAATTATACAGCTCGTTTAAACATTAATCTGGATAGATATTTCCTAGTTAGGCATTCAGTACCTTGTACACCTTTTGAGGAAATGAGTCCTGAATAACTCTCTAACAGCTCAGACACTAGCCCTATATTCTCAGTAAAAAAAATCTAATATCAAATAGCAGATAAGTTACATGTACTTACTGGAGATTTGTAATATAGTAATTCGCCTCCTTTAAGCACAAACCACCGTCGTTTCCAGGTCTTTACTTTACCACCCATTTTTAATAGATATCCAGATTTTTCCAAAGGTTCCTGATTGTTTAGAAGTTAGATAAAAAGTAGTTAGATACACATATATACCTATATCCCTCAGAAATATGTAAAAACACACAGAGATATATTAATGACTTAAAAGAATGCTAAATAATAATTACAGTATATGATGAGACTTTTGGTCCAACAACAAAAATTTTACAAGCATCAATTAACACAAATGCCGTGCACGTGGGGTAACTAATTAAAATCCCTATTTACAGTTGTAGTATATGATTTGCCCCAAACTATACAAAAGAATGAAGATTATGATGATTTCCGATTTTACTTTCTAATTACTTATATTAAACGAGGAACAAAATGAATATAAAATAAATATATGTTTTTTCCCAACTTCAGGGCCTAACCTGCAGACCAGATAAAGAGCACTGTAATTCAGAGCTCCTCGCAGACAAACTTTTAGTGTGTATACCTGTAGAACAGAGTTCACAATTTTTGCTCTGTAAAGAAAGCTTAAAATAATTTTCATCACCAGGCAGTCAATCCACTTGTATGTTAAGGCACTAACTACTAACAGAAGCAACTTAAAAACCCCTGGGGACTGACCAATACCCCATAATGGTTTGGTTTCTTTGACCTGTCCTTGCATCTTATGCTACTTATGATTTCTCTGATTTCCACTGATAACTTCACCTCCTTCTTGGAATACCCTTCTACTTCCCCGAATATTCAAATAATAATTTTAATCTGCTTTTAGTTTTTCATATGCAATCTGATACCAGACTTGGTTCCGAGAAAGGAAATCTTAAAGACTTTGAATTCTTTTCTGGAGTCGTCAACCTATTTTCCTTTATTATAATAGAAAGCTCACAATTACCCTCCATTTTCCTTCAGTAATTACAGTCTTATATAGTTAACTTATTGTTGGTATATTTTGCTATTTGTACTCATAAGGCAGTCCATGAGTCAACAAGATTGAATATAAAGATATAAATATACGTACAGCACCACGGGTGGACTTCTTCACAGAACTTCAGTACTCACATTTTTTCCATTATCACTAGATGAGGACGAGGTCTTAGGAAGTTTCTGCTCTGGCTCTGAATAGTCTGTGTCTACTGAATATGCATCTGGAGGAATAGCATAGTCGCTTTCCGAGGTCACAGAAGACAGAGACGCACCTGCGGGAAATGAAGAAAGATAATTCTTTATATATTTTTTTATTACACTAGAAACAACTGAGGTCAGAACAGCCATGCAGAAAGAATATCTGAATAGGATCTGCAGGCAAACACAAGTATCAACAGAAATCTATCAGGAACCAAGGACTTTTTAAAATATCAGCACACTGAACTATTAGCACAGTGCTAATATCTGAGTCTCATTCATAATTAAACAGTTTAAGTCCCTTGTGATTGAAATAACAAATAAATGTCTTCTATATATTATGATCTGTTATATTACCACAGCTATTTTAAGGCGGGAATTAGTGCCATGCATCATACTCATCCTCTAGAAAATGCAAACAGGATCTTTAATTAAACTAAGCAGCTTTCCCCCTCCTCTTTCTATCATTCGCTCTAGTATCTGGATTTCTTATGCAACTGCTTACGTACTAAAAAGCCATACTCAAGATCTGATATGTGTTGAAGCTGTAGGTGACTGTATTTTGCAATGAGTATGAATTTTTATCCTGAGGTTTTCTAAAAATTTGAATTCCGGATTTCAGGTGTTTTTTAGTGTTTATCAGCTTTACTGTTGAAAAAATGCACACTGCTTTCAATTCTAGTGAAACAGCAATAAAAGTTCAAACCTCTCCCTTACTCATCATAGAAATATTTTCATACACGTGAATATGCCCTTTTGTAAGGACTAGTGTTTTTACTTTGCAAGGTTATACTCTCCAAGATTGAAATGAAGAGGCCTTGTTTCCTTTGTTTCAATAATTTCCAAACTAATTTGCCAATTTTATTTAAAAAAAAAAAGCTTTTCTCATTTATTGCTTTGTAAGCACCTGGGCTTTCAGAGTGGGTACTTCTCATGTAGGATCTTTAACAAGAAAAATGCAGCAAGTTAATTATGCTTCTGGTGAAATGTGTGACTGCCTAGATTTTTAAACAATGTGATTTCAACAAAGATAAGTACATATATGTTTTGTGGTTAAGAAAGGTTTCCACACATGAAACAATGAAAGGACAGTTTTATGGGAAGAAAGCATGAACAAAAGGAATGGTTCCACTTTACAGGCACGGATATAAATTGTAGGTGAAACCAGATTTTAAATTACCCAATTTGGCTTTCCTGTTGTGTGAGCATGTAACATGAGATGTGTCTGCAGCCATGACACTGGTTTTCACTCAGCAAGATGGAGCTGCTGAGAAGCAGGAACTATGGGTCCTTTTCACATTAATGTAGCAAAACTTTAACTGCATCACTGGAAACAGGACTGGACTCCACATGGGGCTGGCACTGGGAAACTCCGACTGGACCAGTGGCTCTGTCAACCTGCTCCAGGCTAGCTGAATGGAGCTCCTGCTAACTGGGATTTTTACATGTATAATACAGACTACTGAATCATGTTATTTTACATTTCTATAGTGGATGGTCTTAACATTTGGCCTTACAGGAATTTTAAGTCTCCCTTGGTTCACCCAGTGAAGAAATACTTGCAGGGATATAACACTGATAATGTCACCCCATGAGGAAGCACTGTATCTTTCAATGTAATGAAGCACATTATTTCCATTCTGCAGATGGAAAACACACAGTTACCTAGAACTGTGAGATTTGTCTTCCACAAAACAGAGCACATTACTGGATTCAAGTATTTTAACTAAATCTTTGCATGGGACCTTGAGACAATCACTGTAAAAATGGAAGAAGTGTCTTATTACATGAAGTGACAGAAACAAATAATTTGATAAGGATACTTTTCCACCTGCTTTCTGATGACGTGAAAATTGTTTTATAAACTCGAATATATGTGGGGTTTTTTTTCTGATGGCAATTAGTTCTTTTCTACATAGTTTTTACTTATCTACAGTTAAAGATCACAGGAAGCCCTTGGCATGACAGAGTACAGAGAGAATGGTGTTTCTTGCTTTAAATGTACAAGTCACTTTTCCCCCGACAACAGCCAGCTACCAGATTAATGCCTTAAAAAGACATCTATAACAACAGCAATAAAAAAAAGCCATGTGTAACAGTCCTTTCTCCTGCTTGAATATTAGATCTAGGCTTTGAGAGCTGAGATAAAAGCCTAGATTTAAGATGTCCACACTGTTTAAGGAAGAAATCAGTTTCTAAGAAGATCATGTAAACTGCCTAGTTTTCCAAACTTCCCAGAAGTTACTTGTCTTATGGTTTTGCCTACCTCGTTTCATAGCCCGAGGACTACCTGGACCACTTCTGCTTCGAGAATCAGACTCGGAAGTCCTTGAGCTGGACCGAGAGCTGTCTTCTTCCTCTGATCCCGATGACTCATCTATAAATGGGCTGTTGCTTATTTGAGTTGCTTTCTGCATAAATGAACACAACATTCTTTGATATCTTGCATAAAGGGTATCAGTCATTTCCTTCATACTGTGGCAGAACTCTTTTGGCTTCATAATATTCAAAGCTGTTTCTTGCTTGGGTTGTGAGTTTTGGCACACAAATATTAACATGAAACTGAATTCCCTCTGCCGTCTGTACGCTCAAACACACCCACACTTCAAAACAGAAACCTGAGGTAGCTCAAGGCATGGGTCTTTCCAAAGCACAAAAGACTGTCAGAAACAAACAACGCTGTGATTACTTACTGCTGGTTATGTGACTAGAAACAGCTTTGGCACTGACACAAAGAATTTCTACATACACATGCTTTTAATTATGACACTGAACACCATGTGGTTCTGTTTAATAATTAGCAAGTCTTTGGAAAAAATCAGCAAGGAACCTAAGAAGAACTGACCTAGGCTAGTAACATTCCATAAGCAGTATTTTTTCCCCAGCTATTTGACATTTCTATTACTTCTGGGGTTCTGTGATCTCTAAACATCAACTTACAACATATTTGGCATGGTAGTATTAAATGTAAAACAGGAAGTTCCTGGATGTGAAGCCCAATGGTATTTAAAAATTTCCTTTAAACGGTAATACAGTTACCCCTTTCAAAGTGGTATAGACAGGAGTGGTCATGTTCTTATATATCAGAGATGTATATAATCCGGATATGGAGCATGAAGTTAGTGAAACAGCACCTAAAAAAGCAACATATTCTATAAATGACCTTCTTAATTTACCCCTCAATTAACCAAATTCAAATGTAATTTTTTTTGTGTTGTTTAACTGCTATAAAAAGCAAACTAACTCCCAAACTGTTTTAGATGGGAGATTTATAACTTTTTAAAATTTACAATGGTTTTAAGAAGCATAAATAAAATTGCAGTCATGAACACAAACCTTTTTTAAATTGGAAGCATAAGCTCTTACCTTGGTACCTGTTATAGAATCTTCAAAAAGAATTGCAAAGTAAACTGGAGTGAACAATGTACAAATTCAGCACAAAATCAAGAGGTAAGGTGGACTATGGAAAAATAACCAATAATCTTCTAGGTTTTAAATAGCTGATAACTAAATCTTCATAAAATTATTTTAGAAGTCCTTGCTTACACATCACCATAAGAATAGAATTTTTTTTGATGAGACAATGAACAACTAAACCACTTACTTTTATTACGAGATTCCAGGGTGAAAGCTTCAGACATCCTTAAACCAGATTTGGCTACAGCATAAATTCTGCTTTCCTATACAAGCAAAATGGATTTGATGGTAGATAATTAAAACACAACAATTACCTTTCTTCTGTTTAGCCTCCTAGTCTTGGTGCCAGTGCAACTATATGCTAAAATGGTTCACAAAATGACATCATCAACAGCAGCTGAAAAATGCATCCTTCTTTTATATGCCATCCCCATCATATTCATAGTCTGTTTCAACATTGCCCTGTAGGTAACTTACTTTTAAAAATACTATTATCAGGCGCCAAAGAAGCTATAGCAAGAATGTTTTTTAATGGAAGATTGTGTGTTAAGAACAGAGAAATGCCATTAAAAGACAGTTTTTCAACCATTTTGTGTTAGAAGACTACGATAAGAAAATCTATAATGAAAAAAAATGCACTAAAATATATACATAGAAAAGCTGTTACATTAATGCATTATTCATCTCTGAATCATTAATAAATCTCTTGACACTGGAACCACAGAATCAGTGAGTCTTGACACAGTTAATTTTGGATTTTCTGTAAGACTTATTAATATCTATTTTAATATCCTGACTGATGGCTTTAAAGTTTTATGTGGAAATGTGATCAGTAACTTCTGTAGTTGTCTTCTGTCAACCTAATTGTCTAGATTGTGAGTGGTAGAGTGGTTACAGCAAGGGCACTGACACTAGCATTCTTAGGCTGTGTTGGCATTCAGAAACATAAATAAATGCAGTCACAAGCATTACATCCTTTGATACACACACTCAAAAGGACATATGCAACTTAGATGTGATGTGGAAAAAATTGGTCTTATCTACAAAATAGTGACTTATTCAATGGCAGAAATACCATGCTTAAAATAAAACGTGCTTCTGAGTTTGTAGAGTTAATTCCGCTTAAGGTAACGCCCAGTTTGTCATTAAGCAGGGAATAAGAGAAATATGAGGCAATAAAAATCTTAGAATAGAGGCATGAAAATAAGTTAGCTTCACCAGTAGGAAAAATATCCATAATCACACTTACCCAGGAAGGAAATCGATGTAATGGAGGGGTTGGAGGTTTGTTGCTAGCACCCTTTTTTGTCATTTCACAAGGTTCCTGGACTTCAGCGTTTTGTGCTTCAGTGCAGTCATAAGTAAACACTCCTTCATCACAGCCAATCTCCATTTTCTCTAAAATATCAGTATCTTCTCCCTCCACCAGATCTATGTCTGTTTCCTGAGGTCTCCATGGACGTATCATGCTTATGGCATTCCTATTTCTACCAAACATTCTGTCAGAACTCAGCTGGGGCTGACTTAGATGTTTCTTTGCTAACGGTGAATTCAGACTAAAAACATTAGGAGTCCGTAACTTTGGAGGTGGCAAATTTGAGGGAGAATTTGATGAACTCGTGCACTGAGGACCTGCAGAAGATGCTAGAATTGGGTGTCTGGGTGTCAGAGCAGGGGTTAAAATTGGACTTGGGGTATTTGCTTCACTGGATGAGGATGAATAATCTAGCCTCTGAGATTGAAATTTCTTATTCAGTTCATCTGAAGAACTATCTTGGTCTTTCTTTTTACTTGTGAAGTCAGAGTTGCACTTTCCACCTGGATTGTTCTGGCCTTTTCTTTGGGATCCTTGCTGCCAGGAGTATAACTTCTTTTGCTGAGTCCTCTTAACACCAAAACTCTCTTCTTCAAATAGAGAACTACTGTCATCAGATGCTGTCAAATACATTTCACTTCCCACTCTACTGTACCTTGCATTCTCTTCAGATGTGTGGCTTGAAAGAGTCGATGCACACCTGGATTTCAGTCCTTTATTGTCTCCTCCATCCTCATCTGAGCTCCAGTCACTCCCGGTAGTGCACGAGTTCTTTGACATGTCACTGTCTATATCTTTGGATGAACAGCTTGTTCTCACAATTTTTTTCTGCTCTGAACCAGAGGAACTTTGTTGCAATGACTTCTGACCTTTATTTGTCTCATGTGCAGGACTATCAAAGGTAGTTTCCAGGATATCCTTCTCTAGAGGAGAAATATAATGAACATGAGAAAATTACTTTAGCAAACTTGACTGATAAAGGGTTTAGTCATCATGTCTGAGAATAGTAAGTAGGTAATAATTTCAAATGTGTAAGCGTATTTAAGATTTTTAATACTGTAAATAATAAACATTAAGAACATTTAAAATTTTTTTAATGTGACTGAAGTTGCAGTAATGTTTGCCAAAAAAATGTAATAAACATTACTCAAAGTTCTAGCTGAACTACAAATGGCGATAAATGTAAAGATAAGCAGACTGGAGCCATATTTTAAAGTAAACCATAAATGGATGAAAACAAACAAACAAACAAAAACAACAAAAAGCCAAAGACTTAAAAGGGCATACTAATTTAGCTGCTTTATTAAATCTAAGGAAAATTAGAAATTAATAAAAGCTTATCAGAAAAGATTTGCATTAACAAATTGAGTATTCTGTGCATTTCTACAGTATTTATCCACATAAATTTCTTCTGCAAATTATTATTGTATTCCCAGTGGTGAATGCTTAGGATAAGGATATACAAGAGAGGCTCATGGAAAATACTTAAGGAAAGACGCTGTATTAAAAATAGCTTTGTTTCTGCTGTTCACTTTTACCTGGTTTTGCAAGAGAGAGCTATAGCTTGCAACGTCTTAGTAAGGCCTGCATGCTCTCGAGTTAAAACAGATGCAAGAACTAGGGTTTTTCTACACAGACACTTGGGAAGGCTAATATTAAATAGCTGTATGAAGTTAAATTGGATTGGGTAAGCCAAAGATTTTGATTTAGTCCACTTTAAAGTAATGAAGTCTCCAAAGTTGATCTGTTTCAATCTAGGCAGGCCTAAGGTTCTATTTTTTATCCTTTTGCTTAAAAAATTACTCTTACTTCAATTCCCTCATCTATAAAAATGTAAATAATAATACATAGCCATCTTCATAATGAACTTGGTGTAATATAAATACACGAACTATTCAGATTCTGATTTTTCAATTTCTGATTTTCTACAGACCTCAACTTGCCATTTTAGATACCACAACTAACTGTGGAGAAAATAGTGAGGTCATAAACAGCACTGTGGGATTCAAGCAAAGGACCAGAGCAACAGTCTCCTTCCTGAGCTTTTGTTTTCTTAAGGAACGTAGCAAACTGTAATGGACTTGCTCATGCCTGTAACAGCATGACAGTATGCCAATGGCAGTACCATACATCTGGGTTTGTTGGGGAAATTATGTGACCTGATCTCCTTCTTCAGACAGGAAACTCTGCTGCTCTCTTCAGTTTCTTCTGACCTTCATCATACTGCTGAAAAATTTCTGAGTTGATCGTGTTGAGTTAGGGCATAAAACTAACACTGTGACACCAGTGATAGCATAGCAAAAACATACAGAAACTGGATTTAGGTGAGACTCTGCCCTATGCAGGCATAAACACATAACAGCTCTGCCTGGTGGACTGGCAGCCTTAAACTCCTTATCCTGCTATGGAGCAAACCTGGGCCAAGTCAGAGTCTTCCCTTTGCAGCCAAAGCACCCATCAGTCACTGTGTGCTGCCAAATAATGTATCAGTGGCATTACAAAGACTCTAGTGCTCAACAGGATTTCTTCCTAGTAATAGAAGGGTAGCACTGAAGAAGGAGAGAGTGCTGTTAGGCACTTTGAAAACAGCTGGTTTGGATACACTGACATAGTTGCCAATTTCGGTTTTCCACTTGTGTCAGAATAAAATGGCAGATTGGTGACGAGGTACCTGGCATGTTTTTGCCTTCAGTGTAGTCTGGCTCTTTAGATGAAGACTTGCTTATTTCTTCAAACTTAGGAGATGGTTGAGGACTTTTTGCTCTATTTGAAAAGCATCCAAAAGTCAAACTGCTTAGTCGCTGACACTCTCCAGGTTTTTGTGTTGAAGTAACAGATTTCTTGCAAGTAGCCTCTGAAGAATAGTAATTCCAAAATCTTGTGTTAATGAGATACAACAAGCTATGCTCTCTTTACTTTGCAGTGTAAAGTTGGTTTAAGGTAGTTAAAATTCAGGAAAAAAGGTAATAAAAAATTTATTATAGGAATAAAAATTTATCTGATAACCCCCCATATCAAAAGAAACCCAGAGCTACCTTTCCAGTTCTTAAAATTTGATTTTAACATAGGAAGAAAAAAAAACCTAACAATTTCACAGTACTAAAACATGCACTTAATGCAGAATGAAAACCTAGTGGAAATACCTGATTTTATTCTCCTTTGACTGAAATTAAACCTATGGGTTGTTCTAGGATATTTAATTTGGAAAAGACTGTAGAACAATAGTATTAAGATATGTGATGGCCTTCCCTTTAGATAAAAATATTAAGAGGCTCTGTAATAGGTGCTACAGCAAATATAGAAGAGTAAGTTCCTAGCTTAGAAGGAGATGTGGAGGACTTCAAGAGACAGTGAAAGCATAAATTGGTGAACTGCCTCAAGAATATGAAATCTGTCCTTAGGGACAGCTATTCTGCCAGAAATTGATATGAAACAATGCTGTCCATTCCCGCTCATAAAAATCGCTGTGGCAGATCCAGGAACAAAAGGCCCTTACACATACCTGTAAACTGCTTAAAACAGTACCAAATGTTCATAATTTATAGCCTGTCACCAGCATGGACATTGCAAATAGCAATAAACTTCTTAATATTTTTGAGTAACTGTTCAGTAACTGTGTGTTGAAAACCAGCTGACAATTTCTTAGGATCTCAAAAAGCCTTTGAATAGATCTCTCAGAAGAGAATGATTAAAGCTGTAGAGTGCTGAAGTGTACAGAATTGCTACTGATCCAAAAATAGCAAAGAAGCAAAACAGTCCAGTTTCTTCATTAACGGAAAGGTGCAACTTAGTTTAAAAGCTTCCTATTGTATATGTATGTATTTTGTAAATATTTATATTTTCAGATATTATGCATATTATCTGTGCACACACACACATATCTACACACGTTTCTAAATATCTGTGTATTTACATGTATATGTGAGATACATTATCATGAGCTGAGGGGTGGGTAGCAAACTAACAAAATTTTCAGATTGTAGTAAATAGTCAGATCAATCAAGTATGGAGAGGACTGTGTGAACCTTCAGACAGACTTAAGGAAGTTGATGAACAGGCAACATGGTGGCAAATAAAATTCAACTCTGATTAAACTGTGATTCGATGTGAAATAATGTTCTGGGGAGAGGGTATTCCTCTTTCTTCTGTTTACATTTTATGATTTTTAAATTTACTCTATCCACTTGAGAAGGAACCTGGTAATACTATGGCTGAATTAAGATTTTGGATCACTGTAATCAAATGTAGTAATTAGAAGAATATGATTAGAGTTCTGATTCCTAACAGACCATTTGCTAGAAAAAGCAGATGCAGACTGACATTCATGTATTTCTTAAAAGTGGTAAGACCACCTAGCTATAAAGAAGTGAAAGCAGAGATCTGTCATTAATTCAGTATAATCTTACTACTTGCAGAACCTTTCAAATTACAGAGATACCCATTCGCTCAACAAAAAACAGTTGTGGCTTTTCAGTAAAATAATATAGTATTCCTTTCTAACACCTTCCTGTAAGTCACTCTGATGTCAATTCATAGTATCTGAAATCTTTGTGTTTTCACAGAATATCTTCAGTCACACAGATGCACAAATTAACAGAGAACAGAAAGAAGTATGTCATATAGAGAGAAGTTTTTAAAAGATCTGTACATTTACCTTGCAGTTTAGATTGTACTGTTTTCATCTCTTTGGTTTGCTTTTGGTTGATCAAGCGAAGGTTCTGATTTTCCACCTCTAACTAAAAGCATATAAATGTAATCTCATCCATCAGTGAAACAATTTTTAAATTCATTACATTGTTTAGATTTTCTCTGAATTTCTGCCTATGTCAGCATAGAACTATAGTTCAAATAGTAACCTCCTCTCTGCTACTTCTCCTAATACCAGTCTAGGCATTTGTTTATTCCGAACAATGAAATTCCCTGCAATGATTATTTGCTCAACTTCTGTTAAAATCATTCCCACAACCAAGCAAACCCAAGACTCCTTTAAAAATCCTTAATAAATAAGAAAAAAATCTGCACTGGAATTTTTAATAAAAGCAGAGGGCTAGAATTGCAAACTTCTGTGCCACTTGGCAAGCCCAAGAGCAAGCAGAGGGAATGATGGTTCTAATGCCTCCTACCATCCCACGGCAAAAATTAAAAAAAAAAATAGGTGCCAACAAACTTTATACAGAGCAAAAGTCTTTCTACAGGAAGAAAAAACCAACAACCCATTGCTGCAGCCCACTACTGGGAGGTAAAAGATGTTGATTCAAACTCCTGCTTCAAATTAGGCAGAGACTTGAATCTCAGTATCCCCTATGACACAGAGGGGAACCATCAATTCCACCTCCCACTGAGTGACAGTCACATATGTGAAACTAGCTTGAGATTCTCCATGTTTCAAACTAAGTAAATAGTTTGAGTCATACTTGATTTTGTCCAAACTTTTTCAGGGTAATTTTAGCTAAATTTAATGGCATTTTTATTAAATTATTTCAAGAACTCCTCTCACAGGCTAAATGTTACTTCTAGTTTCTTACTATGAAAATAATAATTTAATTGTTTTTTCAACTAGAGTGAGTATAACTTCCAGTTAGCCACAACAGAGTAGGATTTTAACTTTTATGGGCAACTTTAAATTCTGCACACAGGGAGGAGAAAGCACAGCTGCACACCAAAACTGACAGCCTTAGGCAGAGCTAAGACATGGTTATCTTACCACAGCAGAGAAAAAAGGGACACAACAGGTCTCTTGAGACTAGAGCTGCTGCCTCTGAAACTATTCATGACTAAGAGTACTGTGGGCATTGTGAAATAAAAAATGATCAAGTCCTTTTTTCTGCCAGCTCCCAGCAGAGTTGGTCAGCTTTTTGGGGATTATTCACACTTCAGGCATCTGCTTGAGCAAGCTCAGTTTGCCAGCTAAGCTCTCTGAGTTACTGGAGAAGTTGACCTTTCAGAGAGCAGTTCTGGGCCCTTTCTCTATAAAGAGGACCCAGACATACTAGCTGACCAAATCAGACATCAGAATTTAAGTGACATGGACCTCTGCTCTCTGTGCCATTGTTTTAATTTTTCCCCTTTCAAGCAAATAACAGTATAGGTCAATAAAACTGGGAAGCTTTTTTTTTTTTATAAATATGGCACAAAGCCCTTTGACAGCCAAAAAGTCTAAGGGATATCCAGTCACAACAGTATATTTTCTGTGTAAGTATTGTAGCAAGAGTTATACCTCATGAAGCTTGACTGTCACCCATTCTTTTATTTTAGCTGCTTTTTCTTCTATGATTTTTGCTTCTTGCAGTCTTATTTGCTTCTGGAAAAAATTGACATAAGCATATTTTTCACTAAGTAATATAGTCTGCCTGAGTAGTATCTTCAGACACAAATCCTAAGATTGCTTGAAGTAATTCAGGCTCCTGGGCAATATGCAAAATTGCAACAATGATTTTCAAAAAATAAGAAATAGGGCTACTGTTCCTCTTTCCTCTAGGAAAAATGGGAGGGGAGACAGTGAAGAGGAAGAACCTCTTTCCCCTCTTAAAAGTTAGATGTTCTTTCAAAGGAATCCAGAGCATAATTTCCAAATGAATAAACATTATTCAAATTATATACTTCTCATGGGAACCTCTTTAATCAAACAATAGAAATAATGTTAAACTTTTCTGTCCTCTACTGATCTTAAATTTCATTTTCCTTTTGTATAATTAAGAATGGAATTGATGTTCCTCTTTTGTAACACCGTTATTTCTAACCTGTTCTTCAAGCTGTTTCTCCAATTTTTGTATTATGTCATTTTTATCTTGTATCAGGATCTCCAGATCTTGACATCTCTTATACAGCCTGGTTTCTGATTCACTCGTTTGAACATTTGCTGCCTTTAATTTTTCTTCCATGACCTGCACCTATTTGGAAAGTCAAATATAAAAGTTTAAGAAACATAATACTCCAAGTCAAAAGTAGTAATCTAAACACAAAACAGACTGTTAAAATCACCTCCACACTTAGATTCAAGTTTGCAATGCTTTGAAGCTTATTTGAGAAGAAATCCCACAGTTCATTATGGCTCCCTATGCATCTAATATCCACAGGACTGGCAAAACATCGAAAGACCTTATAGAGATTTCATTAGTATCTCTAAGAGGCTTCTAGTTTTGTAACACACACTTTTAGAAATGCCAACATGGGAAGAACGCAATTTATCTACAGGGAGCTGTAGTTAGGCTTGATAAACAATGTTTTAATAAATAAACAATTGCACACTGTAAAAAACCTCAGCAGGTTATCAGCAGCATTCTAAAAAATGGCTTAAAAGTACTTGGCTTGTAGTCAGGAATGTTTTCTAACTCCAAATTAGTACATGAACATTTTTATTCTTATAATTTTCAGATTCTATCTGTCTCAGAGTAAGATATGAAGAATGTTTTGTGAATACCAGAGATATGTTCATAAAATGTCTACAGGAGATATATCTGCCATTTGGAATTGGAAAGCAACTTTGGTTAAATATTTAGCCATGATCTCATTCTTTAGATGATGTAATTTCTACAAGAGGAACAAACAACATAGAATAGGCCTATTTAGAGCCTGTATTGGATAGCCTTGTTTTATTTTCTTACAGATCTTATAGAATAGGTCACTGTTTTTCATGTGCACACATACCAAGGACTCATGGTGCATCAATGAAGAAGCTCATTACATGTATCTGTTTTTGATTTGTGATGTTAGCTTTGACTTCATTGACCTGAACTGGACAGCGAGCAAAGAAAGGTGTTAGAAAATCTCTGTTAAGACAAATCAATAGATGTAAAAGAAACTGTCTTCTCCTTTTTGAGAAGAAGAAATAGTAATTTTCTGAACTTCACTTCATGCACATAGTATCACACACATAGCTGGTGAGAGATATTTTACAATGTATATACCTGCTGAAATGCTCTCTCCGCTTGACGATCGGCATCTATAACTTGTTTCTCAAGCTGCTGCATCTGTAGACATATAAAAATATATAGTAAAAAGGTCATGCCTTCTGCCCGTTGCCAGAAGGGTATTTTCATGATCTGTTTTGAAAAAGGAAAGAACAGGTTGTGGGCAGGAGCATAAAAATAGGATAAACAGTGCATCGAACTGGAAAAAGAATTCTTCATCATGGCTGTATTAAAACATTGAAAAGACTCTTCTATAGAAAAAAAAAATCAAGTTTTCTTCATAGTATAATTTTGTGGCTGTTATATGACATACTGGTTTTTTTCTCTGCTATCAAGAGTAGAAATTCCTTTGTCAATAGCCCTGAAACTTTCCTCATGCGGGCCCAGAGTCTTAGAAAGTACTAAGCTCCTTCATGTCCTTCCAAAATTGGCAGGAGTAAAGGGTACTTGGCACATTATACAATTTGGACACTGATTCTTCTGAAGTTGACCAAGTCAGCTCTTTGGACAAATATGCTATGAGGCCTATCCCAGACTTTTCCACCCTCTGCATGATGAAGGCAGGAGGTGGCAGAAGGGTCACAGTGGACTGAGGTGCTCCACAGGAGCAATGGATGAAGACAGAAAACAGTGTGACATGGAGGAGTTCAGGTCACCTCTGAGTGGGGGGAGACCCCGATCTGTTACTTTATAATGTTTCCTAATGAATCATAGGCTCAACCTTTGCCCAGGGCCTTGGAAAACCCCTGCATTTTACATTATTTGTTTTGAAGGCTTTCCCAACAGAATATGGAACAGAAGAGGCCAGAAAGATATACTTTGTTTACATTTTGTTATGTTTTGTTAAGAGCTCTCTAGTCTAATTTTAGTGACTTTTAAAAAAAGTAAACTGTGTAACTGTTAACTGAGGTAACACTTAAAAGTACATAAGGTACTCCATGATTTAAGGACTTGCTGGTTCTCAGGAGAGACCTAGCTGAGACCTCAGTTCATCTGAAGAGGATGAAACATCAAATAATTAACATGGGATACTCAGTATTCAGATTGAAAATTGTTCATAGAAAAGCATATGATACAAATAATGCAACTGAAAACCATTTATTCCTTCTCCAGTTTACTGCATGGCTTTAAAATAATCAGTTTCATCCTGTCCTGTTTTTACTTTATTTCTGGCATCTTTCAGTTTCTTTTTCACTCTCCATCTCTTTTTTTTCTCTTGTCAGTTATGTTTTCAGTCACATGGAACTTTTAGCACCTCATCCAGACAAAGACACAGAGTCATCATTTTGTATCAATCAATAACTGAAAATGGAGAAAATGGGTTTTCACAAACATTTTAAAAAAAGATATTTGACTGGCTTTCTAGTACTTTCTCATGCAATACAAAATCCCAAACTCTACATCATAATACCACAACACACCAATGATACAAGAGCAACAAACATTTCACAATCCACATGCTTATGGTCAGGTCCCCGGTGAGTTGTTTTGCAAGAACACTTCTAAGGATATGATCCTCCCAGTCATTCATGTGCTAACAGTCCAGGCAGATGGACAGGGAGATAAGCTTTCTTTGTTCCCCTCTGGCCACATGTATTTAATTTCACATTTATATGACCTCATATGGAGATTTTAACTTTGAGTTTAATTTTTAGAATTTTGAATTCCAAGGTTGCTGTCCATCTGTCTTTTCTGGTTTTACATTCAAATAGAAGTGGGGTTTGCAAGACTTACTTTAATATCGTTTTTCAGACTTTTTTAATGAGTTGAGGATTCAGAAATCAAGGTTATTTCTGCATATATGGTCAATCAACATTCTACTGTAGTAAAAGCAGTATGCTAAACTAAATGCAGCTACTACATCAATAATGAACTAATGTTCTGTAATATTATGACTCTTAATGTTCTAGAATATTATGATAGAAAATTCCTTCAGATATTTATAATGTGAAGTTCATCACTGATGAACAGAAAGTTTTTCATCAACTTTCACAAACAAACAATTTGTAAATGTGACTGACAATTCATTTATGTCCCGTACATAATTTCACCTGTAAAGTAGTATCAGAAACCTAACAAATTTAATAAATGAAATTAAAACCTGAAAATGTTGCTTGCCAAGTTCACTCTGCTGCCACTGCAGCTCAGCTAGCTCCAGCTCAGCTTAAACCTGAAAACAACTAGTCTCTCTAGCAATATCTAATTATCACTGAGTCACTGTACAAGCATTTAAGCATTAGTGCTGCTCTTCCACACAACGGTTCAAGTTCTGGATAATACAGTGCACTAAAGACCTAAGTTCCTTCTATGTTTGCACACTGAAACTACACAATGTACCTCTTGCTAGGAATATATACTGTTGCACAGGACCAGGAACATAATAGCATATTCATGTAGACAAAGAATATGATTTGAATAAAGCTGTTGCTAAGATGAATGTAAAGCTAGGAGCCAAAGAAGTGAGAGAATTACCAAGAGAAAGGTCATTCAGAGGTTAAAAATGGAAGAATAAGGTTTATTTTTGCTTCTTTTACAGTTAACTGTAATTTCAAGAAGGTATGCTAAGAAGCTTTGCATGGTCTCACCATGCAGATACATTAATCAGCTTCCTGGCAACAACTAAATGTGAGATTTTGTTTGCAAAATTTTGAAGGGTCTTGAATTTATTTTGGGAGACTCCTGTTAAAAGAAAGCAATCTATATTATTCAGCAAGAATGGAATACTATAGTTACCAAATGTGAGCACTTCTAGTAAAGTTAAATTGGTCAGCATTTCAATAATTTGATGCTACATAATAATTACTGAGTCCTGATTTTCCCTTTATTTAGAGTTTATATAGATTTGTTTTGCAGAGTCCTGTAATAAGAAAGAAACTTAAAAAATATATTTCCCCCATTTGCATAAATAATCTGCAAACAATCCACAAAGTGGTTTTGCCTGAAAAATTAGATTTACATCTATATTCTGACTGCTTTACTTCTTTATAGGTCTGTGAAGTTAAACAGAAAAAATGATTGCTTTAGGATATTATTTATTTGTTTATTCTTTATTATTGCTTTAGGATATTCTGAAGGCTATAAAACTTGTAGGGCAAAAGATTGGAACTGGTTCCAAAGGAAGGATTTCTCTTCAAAAACAAAACCTAACCTAAAACCTTCTTAAATTGGTGGTGAGTTTAATAACAATGATCACAGCACTACTGAGAGAGAGATGAGAGAAGGTCAATATTTGTGACTGGGTTAATAGCTAATTGTTTAAAACAAGTTATGCTTTGAACTCGTCAAGAATGAACTGTAGTGGTAAATCCTCCTTACCCAATGACTATGAAGACAATTTCAGACTATGGATTGATAGCTTATCCTCAAATAAAAATGGAAAAAAATCAACTTAAACTCACAATGGAAGTGGCAGGTAACTGCCACATTTAGAGGCAAAGGTCAAGTGTGCTCTATGTATGCAGAAGAACTCTTACCTATGTCTGCATCCTGAGTATTGATGACCAACTCTGACTTTATACGGAACATGATTTGAAAAACAGTCTGTTGACTTATACCTCTGTCCCACCAACTTCTTTCTAGATACCTCTATGGAAATTGCCAGCATCACTGGGTCAAAATGTTATGTATCAGCTGATAGGCTAGACATTGCTTGAATGAATTACAGTCTGTAAAGTGAACAGACATGAAGTTGGTTTCCCAGGAGAAACACGCAGGGCCATCATGTCGTTAATAACATCTGGCAAGTGAAGTACATTCAAGCTTAATTTTCTATAATGTCCCAGATGAGGTAACTTTAAATAATGCCCCAGTTCAACAGTTCAACAAACCTCTTGTAAGGAATATTCTTGTCACCCACATCAGATTGGTGCAGGTTCTTCACAAAATTCATTAAGAAATCCAGAGATGTCCTGTCATAATATATACTGGTTTTGATTTTACAGTTTTAAATATAAAGAATAAATGTTTTAAGCCCATGACCAAAAAGTACATGCATGCTGACTAAAGAACACTATCATTACAGAAGAACAGACTGCTATTTTAACTTGCACTTTCTCCTTCTCTCTTTAGGTGAAAAATCCTCTTACAATTTTCAGAAAATGCATTAGTGCATGCTGCATCAATTATCTAAACTATAGAAAACAGTATCTATTGTTAGAAACAGATTTGTTTTTAAACTTACTATGGAAATAACCACTCTACATCTGACACTCATCAAATTGAGCTATTTTTGTTCAAAAAACCAACAGAGAAATGCCACATCTGAATAAATACTGAATTCTTTGAAGAAACATGGCAGCACTAAAACCCAAGAGGTGTACTGCCTTGGAGGTCTGGGCATTGAAGCACAACACGTAGTTGCTGGGAATTTTGTACAATACAAGGGCAAATCCTACAGTGATTCTTTTTCAAAGGTCACCTCTAAGTTTCTTGACTGTATTCAGAAATGTTTAACATATATATTTTTATGCAAGTAAAGAAATTTTCATTTGATTAAAGCATGTATTGCATGAAAACACCAAAGGGTATAAACTCAAAAATCATCACTCACAGATTTCAAAAATACTCCATTTGTATGCATATATATGTATATTATAAATGTATGTTATTTCTAATTTTTTATCCAAGTCAACTTTCAATGTAATGTTTTGTCCCATTCACGTTTGAAATTTACATTATAATCAGTGCATAGTACACTGCCTCCTAGTTTTTAATATTATAAACATCACAGTTGCATCAGATGGAAAAGGTGGAAATCTTTTGAAAAAAATATAGGAAAAAATATGATCGTTAATGAACAAAGAGAAAAACATCTCTTCTCTGTATGCTGATAATAGGTCCAAGTTTTTAAAAACGAAAAGTGAGTTAAAACCTAATGTATCTGAAGCAGAAATACAGTCTGTCTATTGATGAACTGCAGAACTTCCACTGATTTGAGAATGGTATGTTTAGAGTCTGTTTTTTTCCTTGCATTTCAAATTTTCAATTCTTCTCATCTGAAAAAAAAAATCCCAAACCATCTGTGGTTGTAAAATAATGTTCTACATAAAAAAAAGAGTAGTAAATCTGACCATTTTTAGATTTGGTGATTCGGTCCTCACACCACATAGGACTTACCAAAACCACAGAAACATAGGTATATGGTTGCTTCTATAAATAAACAAATAGGAGAAGCAATTTAGAGATAAACACACCTACAACTGTCTTTCAAAGGTGCAAGCAGATATAAACAGATGATGAATAAACATAGGCTGGCAATTGGAAGACCCTAATTTTTCACACTGAGTAAGAAAGAAGCTATAAAGGCAAAAGATCTGGGGTTTTTTATCTTGGTAAGTTTATAAATGGTTTAAAGAATATGCCTGTCAGCTATTCCAGAGCACTGCATGTGACAAGATTTCCCCTTTTATTTCTATACTCCTATGTTTAGACCCAAATATTTCAACAAATCTCTGCATTTCCATAAGAAAAGTCGGTACTCCTTAAAAGCAAGTAATCTGCTTGCCGGTGGCTTTGACAACCACCAGTTTTCATGGTTTAAAATATATCATGCCCAATCCATACATGTATAAAGCCTTGCATACATTTGGTAGTTTAAAGCAATGGTAAAACTGTTTTAGAAGCATTACTTGCTCTTTTTACAAAAAGATCTCTTTTTCGGTGGTTTAGTTTAGGAAAATACAGTAATATTCCTCCTACTTCTGTAACTCATTTATTAAAAAGCTGACTGGGTATGTTACATCCATATTTTCAAACATTATTCCCTCTGTCTTGACATTTCTTTTCTACGTATTATGTATTTTCCATAAGGGCAGTGTTAAATCTTTATAAATTACAACAAACTTCAAAATATGACCTGACTAATTAAGCCATATAGATGAAACACCTAAAGAACAGAGATGTAAAATAAATATACTAGTATTTCACAGGAAAAATAAACAAGAAGATAATTTGTAAAGGAGGAATGAGCACATGCCTTGGGGAAGAAATACTTTGTTCTTTACTGGTTGATTTTTTTTTATCCCAAAGGAAATACAGTAATTAGAAAGACTTATCTTTAATAGAACAGCTTTGCATTTTAACTATTTAATAGAAATATATTTTGTCACATAAATCTAGGAAATGATACCTCAGACTCACCTATATTTATAAAATTAAATATGCCTTCAGTGAAAAATGAAATTGAATATTTTGTCACAACAGCTTTTAGAACAAGACAAAACCTATAAAAGTATTACTCAGTTTTTTAGTCATCAAAATGAAAAATTGCTTTCTGTAGCTAATCTTATTTTTTCCTACAAATCCCACCTGAATTTTTTCCTACAAATCCCACCTGAATGTCCACCTAGGTTATGACTACTGCAACGCACAGATTAGTGCTTACAACCTGTAAGTTTGCAAGCTGCTATTTTTCAGGGCACTCCCATGTTTCTTCTTCTCCCATCTTCTTCATTTTTAATACCAATTAAAAGGGAAAAGGCTACGATTCTTCTCACGACCAAAGCAGTGTCATAGGACATTTGCATATTCTTATGCAAATCTGCCATCTAACCAACTCCTCTTCATTTTATCTTTCTCTATCACACTGATATATGGAGAGTAAAACCAATTTGTTTCTTTGATATCAAAGTTATATATATATTATATATATATGTATGTAAGTCTACACACACACACATATAGACATATACGCTTCTACTTCTTCTGCAGATGGCTGATAGTTCTACAATCTTCACCACAATCCTGTTCACTTCTAACTACAGCAACTTCTGGCACTGCTCTCCTAAATAGGCAAAAGGCACTTAACTGCAAGTCCCTCTTAACTCTCCTTTTTAGCAATTCAGCTCATTCAGATGAACTGTGCTTAGCACAAAAGCCTTTCTTTCCTTGGAACAAAACGAAACTTCCAAAAATTATCAGTCTCTATTTGCTCAGTTTCCAAAATGATCAGGCTCAAAATTTCTGTCACTCTCCATGATGAGACCAGTTTTACCACTGAGTTATATTTTACTTCTTTCAGCATGATTTTAAGAATTATTTGTCTCAAAAGGTTTTCCTAGTGGCCACTAAGTGGGTGAAAAGTACATATGAAAAAACCCAATCTTTCACATCTCAGTTGAGTTCATTGTAGTAAAATTAATGATTTCTTCTGGAAACTGTATAAATTAAAAATATAGAACAGAAAAGCCGAGGGAGGGAACTCTTCCAGAATTGGTAATCTAGGCCAGCTGCCAGTAAATATAGACTTAAAAAAGTTAAATTCAGCAGTGGGATTTGAGGAGGCAGTGTAGTGAGGGACAACTGAGCAGCATAACTGAATAACTGCTGAATAACTGCGCTTTTCCCAACGTCACTCATAGGACTCTCCTAAGCCTGGTAAAACACTAGGAATGTTCACTCTCTCTGGCTGTCATCTTTTCCAACTCAGATCTTGTCTTGATAGTTAAATTGCACAGACACGATCAAATATAATTCGGTAGACCGCCACTCTAGCACAAACAGACTCTACCCTAACATCCAAAATCTTGAAAGAAGTGAAGATAGTTTAGCAAGAGGGACAAAGCACTTTGGCAAGCAAAGGAAAAAGAAGTCTCACATAGTGCTTAAAATGAAAAAGAGAAACGTATCAAGAACTGCTTGTTGATCTGCTTGGTTTTTGTATTGATCATTGTATTGCAATTGTGGAAATTCTATAGCTCTGTCTCACTGAATTGGGACTTCTGATTAGAGCCACAACATGAACATCCATCTGAAACGGGGCCTATTTTCATGCCACTGCCTGAGAGGATTGCTTAAGAACTAAAGGTACCACTCACTGCCAACATTTTACAAATCGAAAACTTGACTGAAACGGAATTTATTAATGAAATTAAAGGGTATAGGACACTCAGGAAACAGATGTTGAAGGAGCAAGAGATTCTAGAAAGATACGTAAGGCTGCATATTGCAATTTGAAGACAACAGATATTTAAAGCCTGAAAATACTCGCCAAGGGAATGAAAATTAAATGTGTAATTTCTAAGAGCAAAAAGAGTTCTCACCATGAAAAATGGAGAAAAAACATCTTGTAGCTCCTAAAAATGGAATGCTAAACAAATATTAGATTGGCTAAGAATCTGCACAGGTGGCTGCCCACTATCATAGCTTCCACGACTTCCACAAACTTCCCCATCTCAGGTGGGCTGGAATAGAACTGATGACCTTGTCTCCATAGCACCCAAGGGAAGATATTAATTCTCTGGCCTCACAGCAAGAGCTGTGCTCTTCATGCCATTACCCAGCCAGGCCTCTAGAAGAACAGCTAATTTATTGCTTCCTGAGTTCTTTTTTTTTTTTTTTTCATCTTCAGCCTCCTTAGAAAGAATGTAGTTTTAAGACCTACAAAAACAACAACAAAAAAATCCTCCACTGTTATAAAACAGTATAATAGAAAACTATTATAGTTTTCTATAATAAATAGAAAAACTTAATAATAGACAAGGCATCAAAATGAAACTATAAGAAAAATGTGTAGTATTAAAAAGGTGTAAACAGACCTAAAACTCTAGCCATAGACATTTTTATTCTCTTTAACTCTCATTGCTTTCTCTTGTGTCTTCTTAATTGCATCTGAATGTATTTTCCATGACAAGAAGTCTTTTAAGAGGAATGAAATACTGAAAAATAACCTTCATTTGAATAATTTTGGTTCAATGGTACTTTACTCTTCATAATCCTTTGAATGGAAATACTCATTGTGCTTTTTTTACAATTTTCATATTGGCAATCACTGCCTAAGTCAAATGTGTTATAGGCTTTGCCTCTGAAAACATTAAACATGAAATTGTCATGCCAGAGATAACAAAACATACTGCATCTGCTTAATTTTCAAATGTCAAATGACATACCATAAATAGGACTGTGAAATGAATAAAAATACAATGGGACCTGGATTTAGCTGTTGGTTTGTAAGACAAAGTCTGAAATGTGTTATGCTTTGGAATATGTAGGAAATAGTATTTGGCCTAAAAGTTGGTTATCATTCCATTTTCATAAACTGCACAGAAAGTATAAATATTATGGCATTTGTCGTCTACACACTTGGTTGCCAGCTGAGCATGTATACAGAGAATATCCAAATGGAAGGTTAAAAGCAAACAAATCAATATACATATGAAAATAACTTAAAGCATAACATAATGACCCTCAGCACTAAAGGAAACAAACTTGGGAGATGTTCATGTGAATGTTGAGTATTACTGGACAGCCCATAATGCAACATTTGGGTTAGTGCCATATTCAGTCCTTACAGGGTGTCATGAAAAAGAAATTCAGTGAAGGCTGCCCAAGTGGGAATTTAAGACAGAGATGTAGTTCTCCTACTAAAAGAATTTTTTAGCAGCAGGAAGAACATTAACTTTGCACCTGATGTTGCAGACATATTTTAGGTGAAAAATGTACTTACTATGAAAAGAACGAAGGTCACTAACTTTTCCTATGACTTGAAATGCCAGCTGGAATCTTAACTTTCAATATAACACTGTAATCTTTTATTCAACAAAGTGGTTTTTTTAGTAAACTCTTCATATATGTAAGACTCAAGCTGCATTAAAATAAAGGTTTCTGCTTAAAACTCAGTTCCACAGCCATCCTAAATTTGGCATACTGGGATACTTTCTACATCATTCCTTAAATTCCTGTAAAGACCTCTCCCACTTACAGCAGCAGCTTCTGCTTAAAACTCCAACAAGGTCTCTTTCTTTGCACATTAGATTTATAAATATAGACTCTTTACTTGGCAAAATGAAAAAATATTAAAAACTCAAACAAATAAACAACAGTGAATGGATTAAGTTTTCTGAAAACACTGTGTATTCTGTTGCTTCTCTCTCTTCTTCTTCCCGAGTTCACTAAAAAATTTAAGTTCTGCTAGACTGCAGAAACACATTTACAATGCAAATTTCTCAACCTCCTCAACCACCAAGGTTCAAGGATGACTACTCGCTAAACTTACAAAACACGGTAAATAGTTTGTTCTTCTAAATTAGAACACATCTACTGGAATAATATACTCAAGACTTTTCATATTTCATATTCATATACTCAAGACTTGTTCATTTATTTGCAGGGGCAATATTAAATAACTGTGCAAAGGTATTTAATTTCTAGTGTGTCAGAAAAGTACTTCAATTAATCCACAGCCTGAATACATTTACAGAAGCACACAGGTCACAGATAAAAATATTGGAAATGGATAGATTCAAGCAATCCCTTATTTAAATCTGGTTTTAGACTAAGTTATACAACAAATATAAGGGGAAAAACTCAATGGCAGTTTCTGAAAAGCCCTATACATAGTGTAACAGGATGTAAACTCCTTTTCCTGATGCACTGTCTTGAAGAGATACCACTCAAACACACGCACAGAAAGGCTAGAGAATTACCATCAATTCATTTCTCTTATCTTCCTGTAGAGACTACACGTTTTTGTCACAGTATCATTCTTACTGTTTTCTACAAGAATTACATAGTATAATACCCACAGGGTTTTATGTCTGTCACGCCACAGTACTGTGATTTCTGTTGCTATTTTGAAGTGGAACACTGTCTGCTGCTATTGTTCAATGTTTTAGTACACATTTCATAGCATAGAGATGATTGTAAACAAAACCACAAATAAAGGCCTGTGCTAATCAAAGTAAGAGTGAGAATTATTTATGCGCTTTGCCAATTTGTCTCATTCTGTAACAGGTAACAAATATGTACTAGAAAGTACCTATAAAGGCTGACATCAGCTGTATTATTCTCCATCATTAGTATCAGGAAGATCATCAAGTACTGGCCAATCAGGTCTTCATTATTCACTTTGCTATTTCTCAAATATATTAGTGAGAAACAATTCCAGGCAGTTTAATTTCAAACTACCGTGAGTCTATCTTTCCTTTAACAAATACTGAGAATTGTTTGTATAATTCCAAAAACTAAATATGTGGGAAAAAAAAACCACTGGATTATTGGCAAATAAAACCAACGCCCAAATACACGCAAACACTTTAGTTCCCTTTTTGAACACGGTTGGTTTTGAATTCTTCAAGACTGCTAAACTTGCAGATGAATATCATCTCATTTTGTTGAGCTCTGACCAGTCTCGAATGCATATCCCAGCTGAACTCCAGCTGATGACTGAAAGATTCATATTAAAAAGTCAAAGTGACAAAGTAAGGAGAAGGATTATTTTTCAGGAAGTCTGCTAATGCTCTGCTCAGGAGAGCAATATATCAAATTATCCCAACTGAATACTTGGTGGACCTGTGGTCTTTACCAGAAAATGTTTCTCCCATTTGTAATTCTTGTAAACACTTCACTTTTTCTAAAATTTCTGAGAAAGATAAGGCAAATTAAAACAAGAGGGCAGTAACATGACAAGTGCTTAAGATTTTTTAAACTATTCTGGAGTCATGTTTATCACAGATGTGAGAGCGTAATTTGCCTTGGAGTGCTTTGTTTCAGGCACAGTGTTGAAGATTTGTGATTTTATCCCCCTTATTCTGTTTGTTCAGGGGTTTTTAATGTCAATATTTGAAATTACATGCATATATTTCTGCTAATTTAAGGGGATATTTCTAGCAGTTAACAGCCTGTAAATGCAAACTGTAAAGGAACAAAGTGAAAAGTCAAACAGAAAGCATTAAAATTTCCAAAATATTTTCTTTAAACTCAGATTGTATTGTGAAGGGTTGTTCATAAATCTTAACTTTTTGGTTGCCAAAACTATAATCAGCAGCAGCCACATAAAACATGGTAGTTACGGCTGCTGGAAGGTTCCCAGAAAAGTCATGTCCACTGTTTAGCCACTTCACTTCCATCCAGAATCCAAAAATGCAGTGGTCCAAAAGGAGGAAAGACACAGAACAGATATGTATGATCTAACAGTTCCAACTGTGTAAGCATCCAATAATCTGGTGGAGTGTTACAGAAGACACTGTTGTACTCTTTGATGGATGTTCTCCTCCAAGACCGATGATAGTAACTCATTAACTTATCTGTGAGCCTCGCAAACTGGAATGAAAGACACAAGTAGCTTTCCTTTTTTATTTTTTTTTTTTATTCTTAAATGAAATTTTAAAGGATGGCTTTTGAACAGCTTATTGTTCTTTCAAAACCGAATATTCTGCAATACCTCTTCAATGAGGGTTTGCCATACAGAAAAATTGCAAGATTAGGTAAACAATTTAGAGTTTCTACCTACACTGCTTTCTAATAGCAATAAAGTATATATTTAAACAGTATTCTTCAAATTAAATGATACGATACTTTTCAACTTCCTGGGTCCCCAGACTCAGGTGATGAGCCATAGTTGGAAGTGTCTTATTATAGGAAAATAAAATCTGGTAAATGACACGATTCAGTCAGGAATACTGGGGGAAATAATACTTCTGGATTTTCTCTGCAATGATTTCTTAAATACTCAATAAATGTGTTAAATACTAATTTCAATGTTGTAAAAGTGATTACTGGATACATATTTTTTTTCTGCAGGAGAGTTGCCAGTGNACATCTTAAATACTCAATAAATGTGTTAAATACTAATTTCAATGTTGTAAAAGTGATTACTGGATACATATTTTTTTTCTGCAGGAGAGTTGCCAGTGCGCTCTTATTTGAAAATGAACATTTTTTTCTGGCAATTCTGATGTGTGAAATTCTTTTACAGCATTAAAACATACCTGTTGTCCATATATTTTGTTTTAAAATGCTATTTTTCCCTTTCTGAAAAAACCTCAGTACTTGTAATCTCAAACCATGACATGTGATCAGCCCCCATTATAAAATAATTTATACAGCATTAAAATTCATATGATGAGACCTACCTTTTCCGCTAGCAATTCTCTGATCTTGCTTGCTTGGAGACGAAATTTCATTAACTGTGACTCCAAAGTTAAACATCTTTCCTTCCAGTTTACAGTACCTTCTGGGTCTGAAAGTTCAGCCATATTTATGCTGGAAAAAAAAAAAAGGGAAAAAATCCCCATATCAAATTGAGTATATATTTAACGTCTGACTTTTTTTAGTGTACATACTAACCTATTTTTTATAAATCTTAAGAATGTCCCCAAATTTTATACATGTACAGTTTCATAAAACTTAGTAAAAATACATTAGTTTACAAAAGCCCTAATCATAACTATCAAATTCTGAAATCCGTGTTGCTAATATTTAGTTTTATCACATTTTAATTTCTCCTAAAATTTTGGGGCTGCAATTAGTTTTCCTTGATAAGCAGTGACACTTCACAGATCTTAATCTTCAGTTACTGTATGTATCCTTTCTTACGCAGGAGAGGCTTGTAAGGAACTGAGCTTTTGCTTAGAAAATGCCTTACATAGGTGTAACTACCTGTATGTTAGTAGAACATTTGGTTTTATGTAAGTTAAATGTTTGGCAGATGACTCTTTTAGAAGTGTTTTAAAATTCTTACGTCTAATCAAATTGCATTTAAAATTTAATATCCTTAATGAGATGCAAAGGGGAGTTTCTGGTTCCAAATGCAAAGGCAGGTGAGCAAATGGTTCCTAATGGACCTCTCACATGAAAAACAATCCCTTTGCATTAGCTGTTGAAGACAGGACATCCTGGTTCATGCATGTTTTGGTTTCAAATCTGTGCTTTTATCCCCATTTAACAGCTCATGTCTTCTGGAAATTAAACTCAATGCCTTTCTGGACAAGCAGTACTGGAAAAATTATTCAGGATGAGAACTGGCTCATCATGGTTTGAGTCTGAGAAGCCAAGAAAATCATCTGTGTGCAAGCAGAAGGACTGGGCTCTGTTGCGTTCCAAGTGTTTGTAGACAGTTTAATAAAGAGTAAGTGGAAGGCTGAATGTAACCATTCAGTCTAAGAAGTTCCCTTGCTAAGCAAAGGCCCTGGCCTTTGCAGGGCTTTGAACATTTAGGTGTGGCTTTGAAAATGAAGCCTGAATAGCTCTTAAGTATCCAATTTATCTCAGAAATAACAAACAGATATAAAAACTCCATTCAGTGGAAGATGGAAGATAACAACAAAGAAAAAACTACAAGTCATAAAGTTATACTGCATGTTTGTCACCTATGCCACGAAAAGTGAGATCCTCACAAGGAAAGGCAAGTAGCCACCATTTTCAGTGTGACAAAGGAGGCTGACACAGGAAAATCATGCATAATACAGATCTCCATACTGCAAGTCTTGACACAGCATGGATTAATTAACACCTTGGAGAGCCCCCCTCCCCATGACTACTCCAGAACTTCAGAAACCTAGGTTCAAGTACTTCCCTTCCTCCCAGTGTTGGAGGAGGAAGCCCCAGTTGAAACCCCTCAGCTGGAGCTGGACCTATGCATTTATCTTTTCCACTGCTTCTGACAACAGAAAGAAAAAAGGTAAAGGCAAAGCATCACAAGACAGATCGAAGTCATGAGCAGGATTCCAAAAAGGTCTTCACTTTCCTACAGTAATATTTTCTAGTTCTCCTCTAAATTCCCCAAGTCTTGCATTACTCTCAAGTTCATCATAGCTCAACAGGTGAAATACTGGCTCAAAATTTTCTTCCTTGTCACATACCCTAATTTCCTTGTTTTTTTTTCATTCCATATCTTAAGTTAGAAGAAAAATTAGGAAAGAAAAACTGAATAAAATTTGTCAGTTTTTCACCACAATCACTTGTCTGAAGATAACCGCTCCATTCTTGGCTCTTTCTTCCTCTTGGTCCGGCAGACTATGATTCAAGCTGCTAAGCCAGAGGTTACAACCATCCCTATTCAGGAATCTCCCACTCAGGAATCCCCATAGAATCACTAGGATTTTAAGCATGTTAATAAGATAGCTTCCTGAGTCGATCCTAAAACACCTGAGTTCTAAAAATTAAGTACACAAGCATTTCAACTGCTATCCTTTGAGGTGACCAAGACACTTATTGTGTCTTTTACCATTCCCCCCATCTTTTAAGCTTGGCAGAAAATTCCTTGGACTGTCAGGGAAGCAAGTTGCTCACCATCGTCCCATCCCTAATCCATGCTCTTCTCTCCTTATGCAGAGTCCTCCCGTTCTAAGGGAAAAGGTGGCACTTCCAAGCAGCAGCTTCTCCTACTTTACAGAGGGAAGAAGTAGTTTCAGCTGCAGGTTGATCTGGACAGACAGCCTGGACTCTGCTCTCCTAAGTAATGAGGAGTGGCAGTTTACTATTACATTGTCTATTCAGCTACATGAGACAAAAAGGGACGCAGCCAACATCTGGTTAACAGTGGGATATTTCAGTGTTTGTGGCAGTGAAAACCCAAACGGATCAAGCAATGAAAGAATTTTTGCTTTCGGTAGGGCACAATATTACAGGGTGGAGTTAAAATGTTTGTCTTTCAACAGACAAAGCATTTGAGTAGATGGATTTCTGGCAGTGAACAGTGTGTCCAGCCAAGTAGTTTCTCAATGTCCAAGCTAATTAATATTCCACTGTATAAACATTACAGATAAAAAGATTGAAAATAACCTTTTTTATGGTGGGTTGTTTGCTAGAGATCGTAATAATTTACTTCGCATTTTCCAACAAGCCAGTGGGTTCTGAAAATATTTACAGGCACATAATACACTGTTTACAATTGCAGAGTGAATGATCTTACTTAGAATCAATGACTTCCTGTTTCTTGTCTGATTCCCCAAGGGAGGAAAAAAATGAGTTCATCTCTCTTGGCTTAATAGAGTACTCTGAATCAGCACTCAAACCTACTCAGAGTCCGCCCCTTCTTCCTGCTCCAGTTCCCACCGCAAAGCCCTCCATATCCCCTGAGTCTTTAAAAATTAAATCTTTTGAAAAGTAAACTAAAAAAGCGCACATTAAAGCCTTAAGTTCTAATTATGTCATCAAAAATTAATTGAGACAAGTTTGACAAGTCTGGAAAGATTAAATTCGTCATTTTCATTTTTTAAGTTTATAAACCGCTTTCTAGGCTTCAAGAAGTCAGAATGTCACATTCTCCCCAAAGGTATTGATATAATTTCCTTTTCTTTGCCGTCTGCTTGGAAATTATCAAAATATATTTCAGGGGGAAGGAGGCAACAGTGTTCTACCGTTTTGAAGCATGTTAAAAAATTTACATATTCCTTAGCATACTGTCAAGTGTTTTCCTCAGTTTTGAACAAAACTGAGTGTTTAGTTAACTAAATGCTTCACATTCTGTCCATATGTTCTGGATGTCCTTTCTGTGCTGGAGAAAGCTTGGTAAGTTCTGCTTCGACAGGTGTGGGTTTGCACAGTATAAGTGCAAATATATACTTCACCATCCCAAAATGTTCACCACCCCAAATCCATTTGGACTATACCTCTCGAATTTCAGGTCCCTTTCTTCCACCTTTTCATTGACACTTAAAAATTTTTCTGGAGCCATAAAGGTTGGACTGGAGAAGGGAAATAATGAGACAGAAACTGGACCTGTTTAGGAATCAAGGAAGTCATTCTCAGGTTTGTTGCTAGCCAGGGCCCTTACTCACCTCCAAACACTGGTAACTTTATTTTCCATTTGACTCATTTTGCATAATTCTGTGTTTAGACAAACTGTAGCCTAAACTGTTTAAAACTTCCTTCAAAATCTCATTTATGAAATCTCATCCTACTGCTTCCTACATATTGAGAAGTTTGGTTCCAATATATTGAGAAGTTTGTTGTGAAACAACACAGTCAGCCAGGGCCTCCCACCCCAGTCCCAGGCACAGACCCCTGCAAGCCCCCCTGATTTCAGGGGCCAGGCTGCCTGCTCCCAGCTCATTACTGCCTGCTCAGCTTCCCAGGGAAATGGCACAACAGAGGGTTCATCTGCATCTGCATTTGACCAGTGTCAAATGTGTGCAGCAAACAACATCAAAGCATACAAGATCATTTTATGTCCTTTGCCTGATGACAGCAATTTTTAAGATCGCAGTGTCACATCACACTAAGTACCCATGTTTAATTTTTACGTCGCATTCCGAAATCTGGCAGTGTAGGTATTTCAAAAGTATCTTCATTTCGGTCGTTTGTTTAGGAGTTGTGTTCTTCCTGCTCTTCTATTTTTGGGACGGCAGCAGGGATGCGGTAGCGGCACTGCCAACTGGACGAGAAGAGCCTGGAACCCACGGGACCTACATCGCCCTCAAGCCCGCCAGTCCCCGCCGCGGGGACACCGCCCGCGGCACCCCGTGGTCCTGCCGTGACCCGACACACCGCGCTGACCCGACACAGCATCCCCCGAAGCCACCCGACGGTGTCACCCGGGGGGCACCGCGTCGCCTGTGCCGCCGCGCCCCCGCCGCCGGGGAGCGACACCCGGCCGGGAAAGAGCCGGGCTCGCGAAGGGAGGGAAGGGGGCAGCGAAAGGGAGGTCAAACCTGGCCGGCCGTGGCTCGCCGCGCCGGGCGCCGTCCGGGCTGTGGGCGCTGCCCGCGCCCCTCGGCGCCCGCCCCGCCATCCCCGCGGCGAGCGGCGCGGCCGCCTGAGCGACGGCCGAGGCGGCCACTGAGGAGCGGGGCCGCCCCCGGCGGGGCGCCCGGGCGGGGTTTGCGAGGCTCGGCCGCCCCGGGAGCCGGCGGGAGGTTCAGAGTTGGGGGCCCTTCCCGGGAAGCGGAGCGGGGTGGTCCGGCCGCGTTGTCCTGCCGGCGGGACGCGCTCCCGGGGCCGCCGCCTGCCCCGCGTGCTCCGGCCCCGGCGGGAGCGCCCGGACGGAGGGCGGGGGGAGGCTGGCTGGAGCCAGCGCTGCGAGGGGAAGGCTGGCAGAGGGGTCCCAGGAAGGGACGGCCTGCCTGTAGTCCTTCCCCGTACCAGTTTTTTTAAGTTCCTTTGTGAATTAGGAATTTTTCCTGTTAATTTCGGAGACGATGTTAGGAAGAAGCGTCCGCTTGCCCTGCCGTTCCTCGGCTCCTCGGCTTACCGCAATTCAAATTCCACACCATGTGGAAGGTCATTTGTCAAGTACAAACCGGAGGGTTGGAACCGTGCAGCCCCCGCGGCAGTGCTGGGGATATTATGGGCTGAGTGGGTCCCGCAGAGCTGTCCTGTCCTATTGGTAACAACACACTTTGTGTTTTAGTTCCAGCTGGGGTGAAGCAGCAGGTGCGTGTGCTGGTGGGTCGTGCTGTCATCCCGCTGTTGGTCCCCTACGGTTGAAAAGAGCTGAGAGTGTATCTCAGGTAACCGGTCGTCTTTGTGTTTTTTAAAAGACTGCCTAAAGTATTAAAAAGCATTTGGAAAAATTAATTATGCTTGTCTGGCATGTACAGAAATCTTCCTCGTACACACATTGATTTGAATTGAGATTTAGGGCTTGTATTTTGTTTGGGTTGTTACTTAGGGAGGCAAAATGTTTTACAGACTCTTCTGGTGCATAAACAAACCACACCTCTCCCTTCCTCTGGTGGCTATTTCTAATGTAGGTGTGCAGACTAAACTGTTTTTTCACATTCATCTGTGAGTCATTGGAAGTGCAGTTTTTCAGTTTGAAAAAAATAAAAAGGTCTTAAAAGCTCAAATATTCCCCATCTGGTTATTATACACAGAATTTCATTTTTTCCTATTCAGTTCAGTACAGCCTCCAATTTTCCACTCACTTGCAGTGACCTTAAAGTATCCCAGCAACTTTCCTGAAACTGCTTCATTTGCTGGTACTTTCCTAAGTGCCTCATGTATTTTTTTAACACTGGTCGCTGAAAAAATGTATTAAAACCATGATTGGTCGTATAGCAAGAAGTGCATTGTTTTCTACCCTATACTTTCTGTCTAGAGTGTTCAATCTACATTAAAAACATTTAAATTAAAAAAAAATTTAGATTATAAGATCTAGCTAAAAGAATCAAGATCAACATTTAGTTCCCAACAAACACTATACCAAATGCTTTAGCACTGGCCTTTAATGAAAACTTTGACCATATTGTAAACTTCAATAGTGACATGCTCTCTTTGGGTACACCCAAGTGTGCAGAAAGCTTTTGAATCCAGAGTGCACAGAACTAGCGGAGGCTACGGGAATGACGTGCTTGGACCGCAAGAGGGAGAGCAAAGCCTGCTCACTCAGTGAGTGTTTTTGTCAGGTTTTTTTGTGTATTGACATTTTCTCTGCCCTCGAGTAATAAAAATGCTTTACAGTCATGCAGCTCTCGATACCAATACGTAAAGAGGCGTACAAAAATATTCTGGAAGAAGGAATAGGGGTATTCAGGATTTTCTCTTAACTGCCCTTAGCTGTGAAGTATGTAGAAGTGGCTAGAATGTGTGGTCAGTTACTGATGGAACTAAAATTACCAGTGGAACAACTGGGATGCATAGAATGAAACATAACTTTGTTTTGTAATTAGAAAGCAAGATGGAAAGCCATAAATCTTCCAGGCAAAAACACAGAAAACTATTATATATGTAAACACAATCTCAGGAAGAGAATTCTTTCTCCTTACTGTTCTCACTGATGGAAGTTACATGCAAGCAATAAAAAACCTGCAAAAATTCTTGCAAATATGTGCAGAAAATGCAAAAAACCTGACAGGCAGTACATTGTAGAAGAAAACTGCAAGACCAGGTATTTGCACTTTGGAATGATCATCTGTTAACTGGCTCACTACAGCAGTAAACCAAAGTCAAAACATTATGAAATATTTCCCTCTCTAATGAGGACTCCTAAGTATTAGCCTCCCTGTGGGCTGAAGATGTGTGTCACGGGCTTCTTTACTGTAATGGACTTAATGCAAGAAAGTAAATTCTTTGTTATCTTACTAAACAATAACCTCATTTGTTTTAAAGTATTATGAAGATTGTATTGCAAAACATCTACTCCAGAGGATGGAAGCTAATCCAAAAAATGCCAGTAGCTACATTCTAGAGATGATCAAGTTGTCATCGAACCTGCAACTAGAATGTAAAATTTTGGGTTTATGAGACTTTCCTGCATATGTAGAACATGATGGACATGCTGGATCAGAACCTTACCCTGTCATGACAAAAGGAGTTCTTCTGGTCCTTTCTCACATCGATAAGCATTGCAACCATTTAAGTTTAGGTATTTCAGATTGGCATGTGTGTCTACAATTGGAAATATATGCCAGGAAACATTTTGTGTCTTCTCTTGAATTCATTTTTGTGTGGATTCTTTGGAAAGATGATATATATACTTGAGACTTGCAATAGAAAAAATATTTTTTATACTAGTTGCAATTACAAAACTGTGATATAAATAAATAGATCATTTTCAAGTGATGTTCAAATTAATTTAAAAGTATCTTGCTCTTTCTTAACAAAAAACTTTAAAGGGATTATGTAAGTGGAGGAGGGGAAGGGAGAAAGATCATGCCTGTTCAATTATTATCATTATGATATGACTTAAAATATTGCTGTTTTAAGGTTACAGTTTGTCTTTCTGTGACAGAAAAAAGGCATTTTATCTAAATAGCCCCTAGTATTTGTGCTTTGGTACCTTTGAATGGAAGAATCTGGGGTTACTTTAGTTACTAATAAAGGTTTTTTCTATTTAAGAAAACTACGGTTTATGAGAAGCTCCATGTCTCACTTTAACTGCTTTTTAATTGTTTGGCGCCACATAGTGGGAAAATTCTATATTGCTCTAAATAATCAATTTCTGAGAGTTTTCAAACTATGAGATTATCGTCTCCCTCTGAAAGAAACATAAAATATTAAATATTCTACGTACTGATATACACATATCTCAAGAAGACTAGAATTTATAGCTTGAACATTAAAGTTTCCATGGGTTAGAATATTTCCTTTAAGAAGAATTTTCACTGGTGGATCTTGATTTGTCAAAACTGTAAAGTCTGTGAGCGTAAATCCAGTGCTTAGAAAAAAACTTCTGATGAATAGCAGAAATATGCTGGGACATCCCAATAAAAATGGGATGAGCAGGACGTCAGAGCAGAAGGTCAGCCAACCTGGTACCCAGTCACTTGGCTGTTGTCCTCAGGCAGGGCCCGGGGAAGTTAAGTGTCATTACCCCAGAATACTGTCCCAGTCTCCAATGGTTCAGAGACTTCGTGAGGCAGAAGTTTTGTGTTTTGAAACCTTTGCTGTTTTTTTTTGTTTGTTTTTCTCCCATGATTTAGCCCAGCTGCTTTTGAACAAATGTGATTTTCAAGATCCAAAATGTCCCAGGATGATGATCTCTGTGGTTTAAATAATTCATTTAGTTTTGGACATGCCACCTGCTTGTTGCACTTGATGCCTCTAAATTTTTGCAGAGACAATGAAAGTGTTCTTAGACATTTCTGTCATGTTCCATTTTCTGTTTGAGAGCAAAGTTACAAATTCACTTTAATGGTTACACAGAGAGGTGCCCCTCTCTACCTTTGGCAATCCTTCTTACCCTACTCCACACCTCTGGAAGTCCTACTACATTCTTCTTTTGTAGGGATGAACAATGCACACAGTGTTCAAGGTGTAGGTATATTTATGCAATGACATAGTGATGCTTTCTTGGTTGTTTTTTATTCTCTCCCTAGAAATTTCTAGTACTACGATCCTGTTTTGGTCTCTGGCAAGATCTCTGGCACGCAGCAGAGCAGATCAGAGTCACAGCACCAGTAATTCAAGGGTCTGTTGCTCCTTACCAGCAGATCACAAATTATGAAAACAGAGTTACTTTACCTTTTCAAAGCAGTTAAGCCTCGAAACCCCAGCCTGCTGAGCTGCTCAATGGTGGTATGTGAGCTAGTTCTAAGTAAGTTATTTTGAATACTGGAAACTTGGTGCTCTTAGAGAAACAAAGCAATTAAAATGTATGGGTGTGGCATGCTATAATTTAATTTCTTGAGGTGCCTCTTTGCTTTCATTGAACTACAAAGTACAGATTCTTCAGGTGTTACCTGACAGCTCCCTGGCACTGATGCTTTCCCTAACTGGAAAACCTTGGGGAAAGTAAAGCTCTTTTGGAAAGCAGAAAGTTACTGGAAATAGTATTACAGAAAATGATCTGGAACCTTGAAAAGGTTTTCTGAAGTTGGGTAGCCTGTAGAAAGAGGATCTTACTGAATATAAAATATGCAGGTATTGCATTGGGCTGAAGGAACTTTGCTTACACTAAATGAGGGTGTATTGTCTGATTTGTCTGGAAGATTAAATCACTTGTGAGCATTCAGTCTCTCTTTGAGCTGAAGAGGATCCAGCATTTAGAGTAGATCACTGCGACAGGTAGTGCCAAATAACACCATCGATTTCCTAGAAGTAGCTGAACCCAAAACAGAGGGAAAAGTCAGCCAACTAACAGTTAAAAACTCAAGTTATTTTCCTCGTGTTTGTATGTAGTTAAGCCTTTTCTCAATTCCTTTGGCCATTACCATGTCAGAAGGTACTGTGAAGCTTCAGTGTTAAAGGGGGATCCAGAAGTTTGTTGAAAGCCCTGAGCAAACTCTTGTGGCCTCTAGCAGCTTTAGATTGCTAAGAAAATCACTATTGGGTGAAAGTCAAGTGGCAATATTTTTCTCCCTTTTCCTTGCCCAAATGTTGTTGCTCTTAAATCTTTGTGGAAGCATAACTGCTATGTTGAGCTGGCATTTTACAACAGCCCCTTTTGCAATAACCATTTTAAAAATGAGTGCAAGATTCCCCTTTTGCTGGATACAACTCACGGATTCAGGAAAGACCATCCCCATTTGATAGTTCTATCACTTGCCAGTTATGTACTTGTTACGTACATTATATTCACATGCGGCCTGGGAGGATTGAGAAAGGCACAGCACGTGGATGTTGAAAACTAAAAAAAACAAATCTGCTCTGGCAACAAATGAAACCAGAGAATCATAGAATGGTTTGGGTTGGAAGGGACCTTAGAGATCATCTAGTTCCAACCCCTCTGCCATGGGCAGGGACACCTTTAACTAGATTAGGTTGCTTAGAGCTCCATCCAGCCTGGCCTTGAACACTTCCAGGAAAGAGGCAACCACAGCTTCTCTGGGCAACCTGTTTCAGTGTCTCACCATCATTACAGCAAAGAATTTCCTCCTAATATCTAATGTAAACCTACTCTCTTTCAGTTTGAATCCATTCCCCCTTGTCCTGTCAGTATGTGCTCTTTAAAAGATCCCTTTCCAGCTTTCTTGTAGGCTCCCTTGTGGTACTGGAAAATGTATAAATGTATAAATGCTTATATATAAAAAATAGCTGGGTTTGGTTAATAATTCTATAATTTTAGAAAATGCAGAAGTGCTGACAAATTACGAACTGCTGTAAAGGATTGAGAGGTATGGTTAAGAGGAAAGAAACAAATGGAGGATGCTTTTCAAAGTAAATTTATTGGATTTTTGTGAAGTGTTTAGTCAAGCTCTTTTCTACTCCTTGGAAAAAGGATTTTGCCTGTACGAGCTTGATTTGTGTTGGATGCTTTACTGGGGTTTGCTTCCTCTGGCTCTGAAACGTCGTCAGCTCTGGAGTGGCTCTGCTAAGCTGCTGTGTGTGGTAAGGGCATGCGACAAATTAAGCTCTGAAAGACTCAACATCCATTTAAAACTGCTGAGGACACTCAGGAACTGAGGAGAGTAGCTGTTTGGAGAGAAACACATGTATCATGAGATACATCAAAGTTACCACCAATTTTTCCCAAAGTTGAGAATATGTTTTAAAATAAAGAAAGCTAATTGTGCTTTACAAAGGCCAGCGACCCTGGGGCGAGTCCAGAGACAGGCAACGAAGCTGGTGAAGGGTCTGGAGCGCACGTTCAGTGTTGAGTGGCTGAGGGAGCTGGGGGTGTTTAGCCTGGAGAAAAGGAGGTTCAGCGGTGACCTTATCACTCTCTCCAACTCCCTGAAAGGAGGTTGGAGTAAGGTGGGGGTCGGCCTCTTCTCGCAGGCAACCAGCTGTATCCGTAAAAGGACGACAGGACAATAGAGGACGAGAAGAGATAGTCTTAAGCTGTGCCAGGGGACGTTTAGGTTGGACATTAGGAAGAAGTTCTTCACAGGAACGGTGATTAGGCATTAGCATGGGCTTTCCAGTTTGTATTTCATTGCCTTCAAGAACGTTCCCTTATCCCTGCCTTTGAAAACCCTTTAACCCTAAACCCTTTAATCTTTAACTGGCCCCCTCAGCCTCTTAAAGCTTTGATTTTCTTCTAGGCTTTATCCCACCTCTCATTTTATTTTTATTTATTTCCTCCTGGAAGTTCCACCTCCCATTTAACCCCTCCAAAATTAAGCTTTTTCTATTTAAAAGCACCTCCCTGCACAGTCAGCTCTGCCTGTGGGACTCCAACTGTTGAAACCATCCTCTGTACTCATTTTTGGCCATAATATAACAAATCACTTCATTCCCGTTGAATTTTTTTTCCCTTTGGCTTTCTCAGCTCACCAGTCATTTACCACTTTTTGCTTTTCATTGCAGAGTCTCTTGAGAAATTTCAGCACCCATTTTAGAAGAAACTGGTTTGCTGGAAATCCTCCTGAAGGGCACCTGGAACAAGTGAAAGGAACTTTTCCCTCAGATTTCTCTCAATCCAGGCTGTGTGCAGGCAATGGAAAGTTCAGCTGGGCAAAAAGCCAAGCGCAGATTTTTTTTTTTTGCATGATGTTCACATGTTCTTATCATGTTCTATATAACATGCAAAGAACATGCTAATATCATGATAAGAACATGTGAACATCATGCAAAAAAGCTTAAATTCTATTTTGGTAAGCATGACAGTCACATGTTCTTAGCATGTTATAAATAACATGCCAAGAACATGCTAACATCATGCTAAGAACATGCTAACGTCATGCTAAGAACATGTGAACATCACGCAAAAATCTTAGATTCTGTTTTGGTAAGCATGACAATCACATGTTCTTAGCATGACGTTAGCATGTTCTGAATAACATGCTAAGAGCATGCTAATGTCATGTTAATAACATGTTAGTGCCATGCTAAGAACATGTGAACATCATGCAAAAAATCTTAGGTTCTATTTTTGTAAGCATGACAGTCACATGTTCTTAGCATGATTTAAACATGTTGTAAATAACATGCTAAGAACATGCTAACGTCATGCTAAGAACATGCTAAGAACATGCCAAGTACATGCCAAGAACATGCCAGGAACATGCTAAGAACAAGCTAAGAACACGTTAAGAACATGCTAAGAACACGTTAAGAACATGCCAAGAACACGCTAAGAACATGCTAAGAACATGCATCGGAACATGCTAAGAACATGCCAAGAACATGCTTCGGAACACGCTAAGAACATGCTAAGAACATGCTACAAACACGTTAAGAACATGCCAAGAACATGCTAAGAACACGTTAAGAACATGCCAAGAACATGCTAAGAACATGCCAAGAACATGCTTCGGAACATGCTAAGAACATGCTAAGGTCATGCTAAGAACATGCCAAGAACATGCTAAGAACATGCTTCGGAACATGCTAAGAANCTTCGGAACATGCTAAGAACATGCTAAGGTCATGCTAAGAACATGCCAAGAACATGCTAAGAACATGCTTCGGAACATGCTAAGAACATGCTAAGAACATGCTAACGTCATGCCAAGAACATGCTTAGAACATGCTAAGAACATGCTAACGTCATGCTAAAAACATGCTAAGATCATGCTAAGGTCATGCTAAGAACATGCTAAGAACATGCTAAGAACATGCTAACAAGGGCGGGAATTCGCCATTTTTCCTACACAAGGGCGGGAATCCGCCATCTTACCTACGCGAGGGCAGAAACCGCCATTTTGTCCCCCACCTCTGTACCAATCCCCCTAAAAGGATCTAATGAGTCGCCTTTAAATTCAGACCTGGTATTGACTCATGAGGAAACGGAAAACCCCCTTCCACAATGACAGTTATATCCCCTTAGGGAGACGGCTTTAACGGGAAGACAGGCAGGGGTAGGATTTGTGTCTGTGCCTCTTAGCTCTGGGGATGTAAGAGCTTTTAAAAAGGAAATGGGGAATTTATTAGAAGATCCTATAGGGGTCTCTGAAAGGTTTGATCAGTTTTTGGGACCCAACACTTATACCTGGGATGAAATGCAAGCTATACTGGGTATTCTGTTTACTGTTGAGGAGAGAGGAATGATTAGGGTAGCTGGTATGAGAAACTGGGACCGTCGGCATCAGCAGGGCCCAGCTGCAGACACAAAGTGGCCTGTTGAGAAGCCCAACTGGAATAACCAGAGGGCAGAGGATAGAGCCCAGATGGATGATTTGAGAAGCATGATAGTGCAGGGTATAAGAGAATCTGTCCCTAGGGGACAGAATATAGATAAGGCATTTAAGGAATATCAGAAGAAGGATGAGTCACCCACTGATTGGTTAGAAAGACTGAGAAAGAGTTTCCAGTTGTATTCAGGAATGGATCCTGAAGATGATGCTATGGGACAGGCTGTGTTGAAACTTAGGTTTGTACAAGGGTCATGGGAAGATATTAGGAAGAAGTTAGAAAAGAATAGAGATTGGCAAACGAAAGGGTTGGATTTGTTGTTAAGAGAGGCCCAGGAAGTGTATGTTAGAAGAGATGAGGTGAGAGAGGAAGAAAAGCAGAGGAGGAGAGAGGACATACAAAGGAAGCAAACGAGGGTTTTAGTGGCTGCTATCAGGGGAGAACAGAATAATAATAAGGAACAGAAGAGGAAAGAATCTTTTAGACTTAATGAGCAAGAACAGCCAAGGAGGAACAGAAAGACAAATTTTAATGAAATTGAGTGTCATTACTGTGGCCAGAGAGGACACATTAAAAGAAACTGCAAAAAGAGGCTACAGGATGAGCAGGTCTTTCAAGAAGACTAGCGGGGTCAGGGGCTCTATTTGCTGGGGACCCGGAAAAGTTCAGAGCCCTTGACAAAATTAAAAGTGGGTCCTCAGCAACAAGTTATAGAGTTCCTTGTGGACTCCGGAGCAGAAAGATCTACAGTACAACAACTACCTCAGGGATGCATACTGTCATCCGATAAGGCACAAGTCATTGGAGCAAAAGGGGAGCCTTTTAAAGTGCCCATAATTAAGAATGTTGAAATAGAGGCTTCCAATAAATTTGCTCTGGGAACCTTCTTGTTAGTCCCAGAAGCAGAATATAATCTATTAGGAAGAGATTTAATGGTTGCATTGGGAATTAATTTAGAAGTATCGGAACAGCAACTAAAGGTGAAAATTTATGCCCTTACGGCAGAAGATGAAAATAAAATGAATCCAGAGGTTTGGTATACCCCTGACACTGTGGGGAAACTGGACATTGATCCCTTCGAAATTTCCATAACAGATCCTAATAAACCGATTAGAATAAAGCAATACCCAATCCCTAATGAAGGGAAAATAGGCCTTAAGCCTACCATAGAAAGACTATTGGCAAAAGGGTTACTAGAACCTTGTATGTCTCCCCATAATACCCCTATTCTGCCGGTTAAAAAGCCAGATGGGACCTATCGGTTAGTACAGGACTTAAGAGAAGTAAACAAAAGAACAGTGACAAGATTTCCAGTGGTTGCCAATCCGTACACTTTATTAAGTCAGGTTTCTCCAGAACATCAGTGGTATAGTGTGATAGATTTAAAGGATGGCTTTTGGACTTGTCCTCTTAAAGAGGAGAGCAGAAACTACTTTGCATTCGAATGGGAAGACCCTGATACCCATAGAAAACAACAGCTGAGATGGACTGCTTTACCTCAAGGGTTTACTGAGTCACCTAACTTATTTGGACAGGCTCTGGAACAGTTGTTAGAGTCCTTTAAGACTCGTGATGGAACAGTATTGGTGCGATATGTTGATGACTTGTTGATTGCTGGGAAAGATGCTGAGTCTGTTAGGGAGGAGAGTATTAGACTCCTGAACTTTTTAGGAAGCAAAGGCTTAAAGGTATCCAAGTCCAAGTTACAGTTCACAGAAGAAAAAGTGAGAGATCTAGGACACTGGCTGAGTAAAGGATGTAAGAGATTAGATCCTGAAAGAGTCAAGGGGATATTGTCTATGCCCACCCCTCAAAGCAAAAGGCAGATTAGACAAATTTGGGGTCTTTTGGGGTACTGTAGGCAATGGATAGAGAACTACAGTTATAAAGTGAAGTTTCTGTATGAGAAATTAACTAAAGAAAAATTAGTAAAGTGGAGTGATGAGGATGAAAGTAAGTTAGAGGCATTGAAAGAAGACCTGATGAACTCTCCAGTACTTAGTCTACCAGACATCAGGAAACCTTTTTATCTGTTCGTGAATGTTGAAAATGGAACAGCTTATGGGGTGTTGACTCAGAAATGGGCTGAACACAAGAAACCTGTGGGCTATTATTCAAAAATCCTAGATCCTGTAAGCAGAGGTTGGCCCACCTGTCTACAGGCAGTAGTGGCTACTGCCCTATTGGTGGAGGAGGCTATGAAGGTCACTTTTGGGGGAAATTTAAAGGTATATACTCCCCATGATATCAAAGGAGTGTTGAGACTAAGAGCAGAAAAGTGGCTGACAGATAGCCGATTATTAAAGTACGAGAGTATTTTGTTAAACACCTCTAAGCTGGAGTTGGAAGTAACTCACTTACAGAATCCAGCTCAGTTTTTGTACGGTGAACCCCAGGGAAATGTGGTACATGATTGTTCACAGGTTATAAGCTTACAGACCAAGATTAGGGAGGATCTTGAAGAGGAGGAATTAGACACAGGTGAAAAACTTTATATCGATGGTTCATCTAGAGTTGTGAATGGAAAGAGGAGATCAGGTTATGCTGTAATAGATGGAGTTACTTTTCAAGTTAGAGAATCTGGATCTCTGCAGAATAACTGGTCAGCTCAAATGTGTGAGCTATATGCCCTGTTAAGGTCTCTGCAGCTGTTGGAAGGAAAGGTTGGGACTATATTCACAGACTCTAAATATGCCTTTGGAGTGGTTCACACTTTTGGGAAAATATGGGAAGAACGAGGGTTAACCAATGCTAAGGGCAAAGGATTAGTTCATGAGAGCCTGATTCGAGAGGTGTTAAAAGCTTTGAGAGGCCCAAAGCAGATTGCAGTAGTGCATGTACGAGGTCATCAGAGAGGACTAAAAATCACTGCCAGGGGAAACAACTTAGCTGATGCTGAAGCAAAAAGAGCAGCCTTGCTGGTAGTACAAGAACAGGAAGTGGAGAGTGAGTGTATCCCTAAGTCTTTTAGTAAGCAAGAGAAAGAAAAATTGTTACAAGCAGGCGCAAGAGAAGAGCAAGGGAAGTGGTTACTAGCAGATGGAAGAGAAGTGATTCCCAAGGGTCTTGCTCGCAGAATTATGAATAAGTTACACGAGCAAACACACTGGAGTACCCAGGCCTTGGTAGATCATTTTGAAAATAGATATGTATGTGTTGGAGCGTATGATATAGCCAAAAAGGTCCTAGAAGGATGTCTAACGTGTAGGAAGGTGAATAGAGGATACTTGAGAGAAAAGGTTAATGGAGGAAGGGAACTAGCCAAGAGACCCTTTGAAAGAATTCAGGTGGACTTTACAGAGCTACCTAAGGTGGGGAGGTATCAGTATTTGTTAGTATTAGTAGATCATCTAACACACTTCGTGGAGGCTTTCCCTACTGCTCGATGTACAGCTAAAGTGGTATCTAAGATCTTGCTAGAAGAAATTGTTCCAAGATATGGTGTGGTTAATACAATAGACTCAGACCGTGGGACTCACTTCACTTCTAGAGTAATTAAAGAAGTAATGGAGTCGCTAGGAACCAGGTGGGAATATCACGCTCCTTGGCATCCACAAAGTTCGGGAAGGGTAGAAAGAATGAATGGAGAAATTAAGAAACATTTAACCAAATTGACGTTAGAAACAAAAATGACTTGGGTAAAGTGCCTTCCCCTAGCGTTATTATATGTCAGAACTCAACCTCGTACAGACACAGGGATTTCACCCTTTGAAATGTTGTACGGCATGCCTTATGAATTTGGAACTCCAAGGGATCATCCGAAAGTTGAGGATGCCCTATTAAGAGAATATATTATTGAATTAATGAGAAGAAAACAGGAACTGAGGAAAAAGGGATTAGTAACTCAGAGACCCCCTCTGGACATGGCCATACATAAATTTCAGCCAGGTGATAAGGTATTAATCAAAACCTGGAAAGAAACATCTTTAACTCCAAAATGGGAGGGGCCCTTTGTTGTTCTTCTCACCACAGATACAGCAGTAAGGACAGCTGAGCGAGGGTGGACCCATGCATCACGAGTAAAAGGACCAGTGAAGGATTCAGAGTGGAAAATAACCTCGAGTCCAGGAGACTTACAAATGAGGATCAGACGAGTACAGCCAACAGATGAACCCTGATGGAGAGGTCGCAAGGTCCAGCCTGTATTCTTTCTTTCAGATACCCCAAGAACAAACTTTAAGGAGAGTGCACTTTGTTTCGTGGAACTTAGAAGGAATACCTGAACAGACTGGAGGATCAGGACTATATAGAATAACAGGAACCCAGACTGTATTGCCTTTTTGTTGTGAAGTAGAGACTGACGTACCAGAGGGACGAAACCCACATGGGATACCTTGTATTAAACATCCTGAATCAACGCACTACAGTTGGGTATTGTGTAAATGTAAGAAGTGTGGTAAGAAGTGGCGCTGTGTGTCTATAAGGGGACAACCCAATTGTATGAAGTGTAGGACAAGTTCTGCTGAATCCATAAGGGAACAATTAGCTAGTGCTGAAATAATAAAAGCTTTTTGTGGTTGGGAGTGGTTAGCCCCAGAGACTTGGGAAATTTATGAACATAATTGGAACCGGGCACTGATAGAATTGTGCAGGACTAGATTCTCTTGGAAATTGGAAAAACCAAATCGAAGGAGATATATTGATTTGCTGGGATTAATTAATAGAATCCAAAATTTGGAAACAAACGAAGACGAGTCTCAACCCAAATCAGTGGAAGGAAATTAAGTAGAGTCTGTCCCCTGAAGACTGTCTCTGCTGCCGAGAAGAGACCATAACCTCGTTGTTCCCTGCACAGGAACAGACGAAGGAAGGCAGAGAGATAAACGTGTGGGGAAGTGACCAAATAAGAATCACTGAAAGTAAGGGAAGAGACTCAGACAAAATGAGGAAAAATCGGGTACTAATCATTATTGGAATGGCTTTTATAAGTTCTCTGGGATGTGCCCACCAACCATTTGAATGGACTTTAACCAGGTCCAGAGATTCTAAAGTTGTCCGAAAAGCAGTAACTGCAATAGGTCCTAAATTCAATGTGACAGTTTGTGATTTATTAATGGCCAATATACCTCAGGAATGTGGCAGGGGAGGGAAGAAACCCTCTGTTACAGTAAATAAAGGAGCCACATATTGGTGTCCAACTTCTAATCCAGGGAAGTCCTATTGCAATTATCCTGGGCATTATCACTGCGGGTATTGGGGTTGTGAGACCATAGCTACTGCTTGGAGACCAGAGAGACCCGATAGATACTTACGAGTACAATGGGGACCTCCACACTGTGAGCCCCCTGCATTTGGAGGATTTGTACTCCCTAATGAACCTTCTAATTGTGAGTATCTACAGGTACAAGTCTTGAATCACAAGGACCGGGGGTGGTTGACTGGACGAACATGGGGAGTGAGAGTGGACAGGTTATCTGCAGATCCAGGTGAATATATAACAATAAGGAAACAGCCACTAACTGTTCATTCTCAGTTATTAGGACCTAATTTGGAGATAAAGGAATTCAGGGACAACGGACCAGGAAGAGAAAAGGAGAACGTGAATAAAGTCCTTACTAGCCCAGTGCCACGAGAGTCTAGGAGAATCCAGACTCTTCCTACCAAATTATCTGAAAAAGAAAAGGTATCCCAAGGGGGAGTGGGATCAATGTTGAATATGGTAGAAGCATCCTATAAGGCAATCAATTACACAGACCCTGACATGACTGAATCTTGTTGGTTATGTTACAATGTGAGACCTCCCTTCTATGAGGGAGTAGGATTAAACCTCACTTTTAATCTAAGCACAGAGGATAATCCGAGTCAATGTAGATGGAGTGAGAAGAAAATAGGTCTCACAATGTCACAGGTCAGTGGACGAGGGATGTGTGGGGGGAAGGTTCCTCCAGAAAGTGAAGATCTATGTGGTACTAAAATAGGAAAGCTGGAGGAGGGAAAGAACAAATGGGCTATACCCCACCAAGGTGGGTGGTGGATTTGCTCTAAGACTGGCCTAGTCCCGTGTGTGTCTATTTCTGCATTCAAAAGGAATAATGAGTTCTGTGTTCAGATAACTGTGTTGCCTCATATGTTGTATCGTTCTGAAGAATCTGTTTTCGAGTTTTGGGAAATAAGCAAGCACCGGATACAGAAACGGGAACCAGTAAGTGTAACTATTGCAATGATTTTAGGGTTGGGAGCCACAGGGGCTGGAGTTGCATCTTTGGTGCAACAGAGTCATGGACTGACTGCCTTAAGGGCAGCAGTGGACGAGGATTTGGACAGAATAGAAAGATCCATATCATATTTGGAAACCTCTCTAAATTCCCTCTCAGAAGTGGTCCTACAAAATAGGCGCGGGTTAGATTTACTATTCCTGCAGCAAGGAGGGTTATGTGTGGCACTTGGCGAAGAGTGTTGTTTCTATGCTAACCATTCTGGGGTTATTAAAGAATCTATGACTAAATTACGTGAAGGAATTTTACAAAGGAAAAGGGAAAAAGAAGCTTCACAAAATTGGCTAGATACTTGGAGTAATCAGTTCCCTTGGCTGACAACTTTAATTTCAACCCTAGCAGGTCCTTTAATAATGTTGATTGCTTCACTAATTTTTGGACCTTGTATTCTTAATAAGATTGTAGCCTTTGCTAAGAATAGGATTGAGGCTGTACAAATATTGACAATGAAATAGCAATATGAGGATATGAGTGGGAAGTCCTCTAGTGAGGATCAGGGCTCTCTCTTAGAAGTGGCTAAAGAAGCCGTGATTGAATTTGACCAGCAAATTTATGAGGAAATTAGGAGGGGGGAATTGTTATAAGTAAAACTAGGAAATTTGCTGTTCAGAATATAAAAAGAGTTATGAAGTTATAATGCTGTTACTAACGTTATTACAGCAGTGGCTGTACTTGCAAGTTCAAGTGTTGTGCAATTGTTAACCACGAGATTCATAAGCTGCGGACTACTAAAAACACAACGCAATGATGATTTAGCGCATTGGTGATTATTGTTTTGAAGTTGTCTATTTCAAGGGTATTAATAGAAGGCAATATGGAGACCAGCAGGGGATGGTCGACCACGAGGATCAACCGTCATCCTGGTAGAATTTTCCTGAGTCACGGCCCATAGGGACTGTTGGCCTTTGGACTATTGGTTGATAGCTCCCAGCAACAGCTCTAGCCCGCGAAAAGAGGAACCAACCTGGATTTGGCCCGCGAAAGAGGAACCATACGGAGTTTAGCCCACGAAACCTGGACCAATGGACTGATGAATTGACCTTGGGGGGAGGTGGATAACGAGGGGTATAATAAGTTCCGTTTTCGGTTTCCTAGCGCGGTCTGCGGCAGGAACTTGGGTTTCCTCCAGACACCCGGCTGGCCGTTTTTGCTTATTGGCATTAATAAATATTTGATTCCTTGCAACCTAAATTATAGCCTCGTTTCATCGATATCAGGCATTAGAATCGGCTTTCCAGGGAAGCGGTGGAGTCACCGTTCCTGGAGATGTTTAAGGAAAGACTGGACGGCACTCGGTGCCATCCATGGTCTAGCTGACAAGGCGGTGTTCGGACACAGGTGGACTCGATGATCTCAGAGGTCTCTTCCAACCGAACCGATTCCGTGATTCTGAGTCTCGCGTTGTTGTTTACCTTTTAGTACG